>NC_139340.1:2492500-3092500 GCF_056507025.1 Lutjanus erythropterus | reverse complement strand
CATCATCACCATCATCATAACCGTAATAATAATACTTTTCTGATGGAATAACTATGGCCAGAATTCAATAACTCTTTATGACCTATAGACCCATTTACACACACATTATTTGTATCTAGGGAAGCACAATAAATACCGACTAAAACTGGTAAATTACTATTATTATTATTATTATTAAAATACAGCTGATACAAAAAAGTCAGAATTCTGAGATAAAAGTCATAATTGAGATCAAAAGTTGAAATTATTAGTCAAGTCAGATTCAGAGATGAAAGGCCCAAATTAATAGAAAATGTTATTGTATGTTTTTAAATTCGTAATTATGACTTACCATATGAATATTGTTTTTCTTTTACTTTTGTTTTTCTTTCCGCCGCCGTTTTAGCCAATGAGAAAACCCTTGATTTGCGGAACTCTCGTGAGATTTGCCTGTTATTGAGCACGCTGTGCAAATTAATTCTGTTTTGTAGTGTGGTTTTAAATGGTGACAACGGTGTGGTTATTAGAAAAAATAAGAAACGGGAAAAAAAAATTCGTCTGTGGTTTAAAACACTTGTTTAGGGGGAAAGGTCATGATTTGTCAAAGCAGTCATTCTCGCGAGATCTGACGCGGTCTAGGGTTCCCCTCCAGACAGGACCGTTCAACATTCGCTTTTGCTCGGTGCTAATGCACAGGTGGCGCTGGTTTACTCTGACAATAAAACAAGAAAACTTTTACAAAGGTGACATAAAACGACATGTGACTTCCTACAATAATCTCACAATTTTCACGTAATTTTCAATTTCAGCTTTAATTCGTTCATTCGGGCGGAATGACCGCTGTATAGTTTGTTTATCTGCCTGAACCCTACTGTACTCATGTGTTGTTAGCTTAGCTGTTAGCCACCTAGCAGCTATACTGTGTTTGTTTGTTTGTGTCAGTTCAGCCTTTGACTCACCTCAAAACTTATTTTTTTTCACATTGTTTCCCTCTGTTTGGTCTCGCTTTTCCGTTCGTGCTCCACGTGTCTTCATGAAGCAGGTTCATAACGAATTATCCGCTGAATTTGCAATATTTTCGGATGTGTCCTCCGATCACTTAGCAGACACCAAGCGAAGCCGCGGCTGGGTGACACGCCCACCCCCTCGGGTTCCTCGGGAACTTTTTCGCCGTTTGATTTTTGGCTGACCATGAGAGTGACAGAAATGAGAAATAACAATTGGTTTTGGCTGCAGAACCAATATATAACCAATAAATAAATATACAACTTAACAAATTAGTTTTCACTGTACCGCCTTCAAAATAAGAGTCCCCAACTTCCGTCTCTGCCAGCAGGTTGACAGTCACTTCAAAATATGAAAAGTTTATCGATCTTCAAAGGAACTGGAGAAAATTGTATGATCTTTGAGAATCGCTTTATTATACATAATGTTAGGTTTTTAGTTTTATAAGATAAATATAGCAATTAGAGCTTTCAATTTTAATTTAAATTGAATTTTAGATGATTAATTCTAAATATATATGTGTATATATGTACATATACATATATAAAAAAACACAAATGCAAAATAAACATATATAATATTTGCATAACTATTATGATCACATTGTTGTGTGGACTGTTTCCCCCCTTTTATTTATTTATTTACAAACTTTTTTTATAATCAAAGGGTTTTATGTAGAACACAGGGGTTCTACCACAAACATTTATATATTCCAAGAGTTTTATCTAAAATCCACCCAGGGGTTCTACAGAGAACCATTTTATACTCCAAGGGTTTTATATGAGCACAACCACGGGTTCAACTGAGGATCTTTTTATGTTCCAAGGATTCTATCTAGAACAGACTCAGGGGGTTCTATCGAGAACCTTTTTATTTTCCAAGAGTTTTATCTGAGAACCCTTTTATAATATGGCACAGAGAACCACTGACAAACTCTTGCCAAAGTTGTTTTACTCTTTCTTCCAAAAAGGGTTCTTTGGATGAAAAGGGTTGTTAATAGAAAAGAACCCTTGATAAACCCTTCCTTCAAAAAGAAATGTGTTCAGGAAGAACCCCGTTGGAACCTTTATTTCTGGGAGTGTTCCTCACCCTGCCCTTGTGACCCTGCTCTTCAGTTGAGCGTGACACCCAGAGAGCTCACAGCATGGGGTTTGCAAATGACATGATTTTGGGGGAAAAAATCTGATGAAATCCCCTTTCTTTTCCTCCCCCTCCTGCCTCCTCACCCGGCTCTACATTACACACATGAGTTAGCCGACAGTCCTCCCCTCACCAATTAACACCTACTTTATTATAACGTTGACTTCTCCCTAATGTTCTTGCATGTGTTTATGCACTATTACCTTGACGGATGCCTATTCCACGATTAGACATAATTGGCATATCAATATGCAAAACCTAAATGGATTAACCTTCTTTAAAACTAATGAGCACTTGGATGCCCAGCTGGGGAATGGACCAAAATTTGCATTTGTCATCTTTTTGGGGTGATGTGAGAATAAATAATTGAAGAGAGGCTGGGTATTGTCTTTCCTCGGGCTACTTAAGCTTAAAGTGACTGTACTGTTAAAAAAAGGAGGGGAATATGCAGATTTACTGTCTTAATGATGACCGTGGGCTCGCTGGTTTCACACATACAGTGTCTGAGGACAAAAATACAAAGAAGCTGTATCTCCGCTGAGGAAAGTGGATGGTTTTGATCAAAAAGGAACGAGCAAAGATGTAAATCTGCATGTGTTTGATTGAGAAGACAAACAGTGGCACTTCTGAGAGGATGTTAAGATCAGTGAAAGACTAAAACCTCCTCTTTTAAAAAGTTCAAGCCTAGGGTCAGTTTCACAAAGATGGACTTTGATGAGCTCCAACCATCCAGGTGGTGCTCTAAACTGTATAGTTAAGGCCTGAGGTGGGCGTGGACAAATGGCTTGGGCACCATTAGGAACCCAAATCCTCTGGCCAGTCGGATGAACAATCAGGCAGTGTCTTAGCTGATCAACAGTCATAGTCATTGCATAGAAAAAGTTAAAGAAATAGGGGTTAGTGAGTCTCTGCCCCCATCAAAGTGGGAGAACAACTCCACCAAATGGCCAGAGGTGGTGTATCCTGACATATACAAGTATCTTTCTGAATCTCCAGGTGATGTATTTCTGACATCTGTCACTTCTTAAGACACCAGGAGCCTATATAGTGTTGGGGGACTATGACTCCAGCACATCACTGCGCCATCTTTTAGATCAGCAGGTGTTACTGATTTGTATAACTCTGGAACAAGTTATTTAATCATTATAGTAAAGTATAAAGGTCAACTCCCAGATAAAATACTTACGAATGATTTAGGAAATCTGGTCTGCTCATCTTAAACTGTAAAGTGGACATAAGGAGTTGTGAGTTTATTGATTTAAGCCTAATGAAGTCTGACAACCACAAGAAAGACTTGCATGGTCACGCATTGCTTCATAGGTTCAAGCCTGAGTGAGTTTTAAAGACCAGAACTCAGAAGAAAGACTGAAAGATCTGAGAGGAACCCTTTCAGCACCAGTGCATTAGATTCTTATGAGGCTTAATAACTTTGAAAGGAAGGATTTGGAAGAAGACGACTTATGGGGTTCAATCTTTATGAGGTCTGGTGAATTTTGAAGGCCGGTGTCCAAAGATAAAAGAGAGTACCTCTGAGAAACAGAGCTGTCTGATCCAGCAGCTCAGGTTGCAAGAGGATAACGTGGGAGGTTGAGGTTTTATGACCCTTAGTGACTTTTGAAAGCCGGAGTCAGCTGTAGCGTATATTATGCCTACATTTATGTGTATATACATATACATGGTGATAAGAGGTTGTGTCACAGAGAGGTTATACATCCCCTCCCAATTGCTCCAAAGAGGAGCAAGCCTTTGTTTTTTCTTGAGAAAAAGTTGTCCTGTAATGTTCTCCTGTGTGTCTTCTCTCCCCACAACCACACCTCAAAAACTCTTGGATTATAAAAAAACCCCTTAGATTATAAAAAGGTTCTTGGTAGACCCCCAAGTGTTGTATTTAACATAATACTTCAATCAAATTATAGAGGTGTTATTTCAAAATGTGCTTACAATACATTAGTGCTGCACATAATCACTGTTTTCAGTGGTCATAGTCTATAAAATGTCAAAGAAAAGTGAAAACTGTTCATTAGAATCCCCCAGAGCCCAAAGTGAACAGTCCAAAACACAAAGACTCTTCATTTATTGTCATAAATGACAAAGAAAAGCAGCAAATCCTCACATTTAAGAAGCTGGAACCAACAACTGTTTGACATTTTACATTGATCAAAAATAGTTGGCAACTAATTTCATTTCAGTAGACTAATCCATTAATTGACTATTCACTGCAGCTCTGCAGGACAAAGTTAAAAATAAAAGCTAACAGTGTATTAATTACATTATTTTATTATTACATTCTAGTCATGTGTTTTAGTATAGAAAATAACAGTAACATTATATGGTTTACCTTTGTGGATTTTGTGAGGTCTGCATTTCTAACTTTATTCTAAACAGGCTCAGTAAACATTATTTATTTTCAGGTAGTGAATGTGAAATTTCTCTGAAACAGACAAACAGTGTCAAAAACATTGAGTGTAGCCCCACAGAGCTGCTGAAGATAATGAGATGACAGGTGTTTTTCTCTCAGTAAATAACAGACAACTTTTAAATTCCACATCGGTGGATTGAACCAGAGCTGATATTTTTCTGAGTAAAGCTTCACAGTCCTTCTCTCCGTTCACTGGCTGCTGGCGATGAGAGCCGACCCCAGAGTTTCTACGAAGCGATGAACGTCGCTGAAGGAGTTGTAGAGCGGCACCGGAGCGATTCGCAGCACACTGGGTTCCCTCATGTCGCACTGAAGAACAAAAGATCACAAGGTAATGATGAAGTTCATGAAAAGCTAAATCTGCTCTGTTACACTGGGATTTTTGTTTCAGTGTTGTCCATTTTTCACATTGATATCTGTGTTCTTAACCAATTTTATCTCTTATATCTGGGTTCTAAACAATTTTTAGCCCTTACATCTGGGTTCTTGACCATTTATAGCATTGATATCTGGGTTCTTCACAATTTTTTTGAATTGATTTCTGTGTTCTTAACCATCTTTAGCCCTTATTATTGGGTTCTTAACCATTTTTCACATTGATATCTGGGTTCTAAACCATTTTTAGTGTTGATATCTGGGTTCATAGCAATTTTCACCAGTTTTTAACAATTTTTAGTGTTGATGTCTGTGCTCTGACACTGATGTGTTTTTATATGTATTTAAAATGTGTATATTGGTTTTGTCTCAATAGACTTACAACTTCTGGATGCATATGGACAGAAAATTTGCGTGAAAAGGGCTTTTTAAAACAGTGAAATTGCCCAAATTTACAGTATTAAAATACTGCTTGTAAATCTTATGAGGTGCGCTTTTTATTCAGATTCAGACAACGTGATAAGGATACTTTAACATGCACTCACAGCGACCCCCCTCTTCTCCAGCTCCTGGAAGACCTTCCGGATGTGGACGGAGAAGCAGAGTGAGAGCTGACAGCCTCTCTGCTGAGGGTCCGAGGGCGTGATGATGCGGACATGAGGCTTGTGAGGCTGGGTGGGGTCCTCGGTGTAATAATGCTTGATCAGGTACTCCAGGTAACCTGTCAACAGCAGGGACTTCCTGCGCAGCGCCTGCATACTGGTCATGTTAAACACCTGGAAACATGAGAATGGGGTCAACATAAAGGACTGACACTGACTGCGTTGAAGTTTATTCACCGTTGCGCTGCAGTACCTCCAAACTGGCCTGCAGGGGGCAGACCAGCAGGATTGGCTGGTTGGACAGTCTGAAGCCGTTCACTCCGGGCTGCAGCTCCATCACTGAGAACACAGGAAAAAAAACACTGTTACAGTACGCAACAATGAAGACTAATGTGATAAAGTCCCCTCTAGAACAGGAAGTAACTAATTACAAATACTCAAATTACTGTAATTAAGTAGATTTTTGGTGAGTATATTCTCAAGACTGCCCTAATCACTGCTCTGGATGCACACACAACAACAGAAAAAAGGGGAGAGAGAGGGAGAAGGGGGAAAATATCACCTCCACCTGCCTCCCACCTTTTTTCTTCCTCCTTTTTCAACTTTATTTATTTGTGTGTGTGTGTATGTATATATATATGTATATATATATATATATATATATATATATGAATATTTTGTTCTGATTTGTTAGAAACTTATTATTCACTTATTATCCTGGCTGGGGTTGCAAACTAAGATGCCCGGTGTCAAAGAGATGAATAAAGGTAGAGGGAAAGGGGGAAAAAAAGAGAAAAAAAATTCTCCCCACAAGGACAGGACCCCTCCCTCTGGGTCTGGTTTCTGCTCTAGTTGGGTGATTGAATGACGAGGTGCATCCTCCAACAGCCAGCCTCCTCCCCAGGGTCTGGGGGCGGCTAAGAAAGGATGACCCCCCCATACAGTATTTAAAGCAAAAGTAAAAGATTAGCAAAAATCTGAATGGGGCAGGAAAAAAGGGAGAAAGGGGAAAAAGAAAGACGTACTAATAAGACGAATAAATAAAATGATAAAATTGCTGGATGCATGACTAGCCACCCATGCCAGGAGTCCCTCCCTCCTTTTATGCTTCCTCTTCTCCCTGTCTGTTCCCTTTTTAATTTACTTATTTAATTTATTTTATAAATTTTTTTATATTACTCCAGAGTGTGACCCTGTCTTCTCTATACATGGACTAATGTCCAGTCTGCAGAATAAAAGTTAAATTTTAAATTAAAGAAATGTCAAAAACACTGATTAATTTAGACATAAACATAACTTCTGTGTAAATATAAAGGTTTTACCTAGAACAGACAAATATGGAGAGAGTAAAATACCCAGGATACAACACTCCAGATGTAATATCCACTTGCGCCACAAGATGGCATCAAACAACAACCTTAAATTCATTTCACAGGCTTTTTCATTCACTGTTAAAGACAAACCAGCATCATGTTGCACAGCAGAGTGCATCTGTGTGTCATTTATAAAAGCACTGATTTCCTCTCACTGTTATTCATTTGGAAGCGAGTCTTCAGGTCGTGTCCCCACCATCCCATCAGCCTGCAGGAGACGATCACAGGAGAAGAACATGATCATTATACATTCATTATCTCTTCTCAGGGCTGGATTATCGTTATCAGTGCACATGTGATTGAGCAGAAAGAAGTATAGAGATTTCAACATTGATCAGAAAATTGAACCGGTTATATGATTCCAGTTCAGTGGTTCTCAATGGGAATACTAAAATAAAATTAATTTAATTTACAGACAGGATGTACTCACGCTGGTTTGATTGTGTCTTTATGTTTTTTGTGGATAAATGCTCCGGCTAGACCACCAGCACCTGAATTTAGATACTGTGAGAAGACAGTCAGTCATCACTTATTAATGTACGGTGTAGTTTACATGTGTTTATTTTAAAATATTCAGCCATGTGTGGAAAATTCTCCCTTTAAAAAAGCAGAAAGCAGCTGACCTTGTAGGAGCACCAACATGCAAAGTCGACTCCCCAGTCGTGCAGCTTCAGCTCGGCGTTTCCTGCAGCGTGGGCACAATCAAACCCCACATAACAGCCCTGAGAGACATTAAGGACAGGATTAATGGTTATATTGTCCTTATCGATGGATTTATTACAAAAAGGGGAAATGAATTTATTGGAGGATTTGATTCACAGTCTTGTATCTTTGCCTTTTCTTTAGTTTTATTCCTAAATCCCTCACGTCTTTATGTTACCTTCTTCTGGCCGGCCTCAGTGATGGCGGCCATGTTGAACAGCTGGCCGGTGTAATACTGAACCCCACTGAGCATCACCATGGCGATGGAGTCGCCCTCCTTCTCGATAACCTCCAGGATGTCCTCAGTTCTCAGAGTCTCTTCTCCCTGAGCAGCAGCCAGAGACACTGATCAGTTTCCAGGTGGTTCTCATGTGGTTTTCTGGGGAATTTAACCCTTCGTATTTATTGTACATACAAAAAGCTCACAGCAGAGAATAAAACTTTGTGTGTCAAGTGTGTGTTCCAGTACCGGTCTGGGTTTCAGCAGCAGCATGCTCTTCTGAGGGTCAAATCCTCGCAGTTGGATCTGAGACTCGACAGCGTACTGAGGACAGACATTAAAGAAAAGTTAAGAGTAAGATTCATGAAGGGTTTCTTCTTGTACGCGGTAATCACTCATGCATTCTGCTTATTCTCCAAGACCAATGGTGGCCAGTTTGACGACAGGGAATACAGTACTGAGGTGGTTTTCTTGCCTGGTTTCGCTCTTGAGTTAGCTGAGTTACCTAATTTGGTGAATAACTACACAGCTAACCGTGCTAACCAGCTATCAGCTGCTTTGTTACCTGATGCAATTGAAGTAAATAAAGGCCTGGGCTTCTATTTAAGGAAATATGGTAGCCTGCACTTCACTTTGCCAATAAAAACAAGTCAGTGACCCATTTTGGAACATGATTTGGAAATGTGTAACGTAGTAAAAAGGGTTGGTTTCCGAGCATAAAGATGAAAAAAAAAAAAATCCAGCGGCAAAGGGCAGATTTTATTGAAAAGTGGTGTTTTAGTGTCAGCATGTGGGACCTTGACCTGCACAGTAGAAACTAACACTTGTAGGGTCACTCACGTGGTCTGAGGGAAAGGCCTTGTCCTCTAGAAGGATTTTGTGGCGAGCTGCTGTGGGTTTGTAGAAGGAAAGCTGCAGAATAATGACATGAAATGACTGTTAGTGCTGAAGTTGATTATGATCACAAACATTAAGAAGTTTAACTGTCAACTTTTGACAAACTTTTGCATATAGAAGTGTGACTGCTTCTTACCATCAGAAGGTGTAAATTAACAGTCAGGCCGTTCATCAGTGCCACCTCCTCAGTTTTAGCTCCTGTAAGAAGAGATCCACCAGAGGTTGGAAGTAACAAAGTACAAATACTTAGTTACTGGACTTTTCATGTATCTCTACTTTACTTGAGTATTTCTTCCTCTGACAACTTTTGTGGAATAAATCGATGGAACAATAATCGATAGAAGAGACATTTCCTCTGAGGTTCTATTAGTGCATATCACACACAACAGATGTAACAAGATGTAACAAGACAAAAACAATGTAATGGACGTAACGAGATGAGTGCAACCTACTGGTGTATAAGATTTAACAGGATGAAAAATTACAAAACAAAGATGAAAAGGACATAAAAGATGAAAACAACCTGAAAGACAAAACAAGGTGAAAACATTGAAAAAGATAAAACAAAATGAAAATGACTGAAAAAAGACAAGCAGAAAAACGACAAAAGAAGACATTATGTAAAAGATTCGAGAAGACGACTAAAAAGACATAACAAGATGAAAATGTTGTAACAAGATGAAAAAGGATGAAACATGATGAAAAATGATGTAAAAGACACGAGAAGATGACATAATGGACACGTAGAGATGAAAACTACCTGAAGACATAACAAGATGAAACCGACAGAGAGGGAGACTCGGTCGTGGATCAAAGGTGAGGTTCAGTTAACTTCACACAGAAACTGTTGAAATGTAGAAATGTCCTTGTACCTGTAGCCTGTACTTTTTCACTTTTATTTGAGTAAAGAAGCTGAATCAGTACTTCTACTTTTTTTTTTTACATAAGCATCTGTACTTCTACTGCAGTAAAGACTGTGTGGACCACTGCAAAACCAACACAGAGTGTGTAGAGTATAGGTTGTGTGTGTAACTGTAGGTTTGTTTCAAGACCCTTCATGTGAACTTTGGACTCTACAAAAGTGCAGTGACCCGAACAAGCAGCTTCACAGAACAACGATGACAGAGTTGCAGGTACATTCTAAAGATACAGTTTGACTGATGCCGTACATCCTACATCTTACATCATTACTAGTAAAAGTATAAAATGGTTAACTGTTTAGATTTTTTTTTATAGTTTAAAAAGCCTTTAATATCAAGGTTTAAAACCACAAAAGAAAATTTCCCGCCTTTAATTAAAAACCTTGTACCAATAGTTCAATTTTGGAAAACGCTGCAGATTAAACACTACAAAAAATTATCTTTCTCCTGCAACTATTATATGTATTCCTGACGGCAGTGATTTATCTTCCCAAATCATTTTTTTCCACTCCATTGTTAACAACTTTATTTGGGACTACAAGACCCATAAAGTGTATATACAACACCTATGCAAATTCTAAAAGAGTGGAAGACAAACTCTACCTGACATCCTCTCTTATTACTGATATTACAGCATCATATTTTGGTTGGATGATTTATGAATACTGTACTGAGGTATGAATACTGTAAAACCTGAAGCAGCTTCTTATTCTGTGAAAATGTCATGTCCTTTGCACAAATGCTTCCAGATAAAAGAACATTTAAACAAAAAATCACCAAAGAAGGCTGACTGGATTTGATCCACACTGAGTCTTGTTCAGGGCTTGCTTGGACACACACCAAAACACACTGACAACACCTTATGAACACAATCAGTGACCAAATGGCTAAATTTTACCAGCATTGCAAGAGACACAATTAGACTCAGTAAACTTATCAGTAGATAAGTAAACCATCTCTTACCAACAACATTTGCCATGAGTTCCTCTATGTTGTTTTCAGCCCACGCCCAAGGTCGAGAGCCCTCTGTATGACCATGGACACCCCTGTAAAAAAGTTTATTTTATGAGCCATGACTAAACATTCATCTCTTATTGGAACCCATTAGATTCTACGTACGTTTTGGCCCATTTGTCCAGCTCCTCCTCCAGGTACTTCCTCGCCATTTTGGGCTGAAGCCCCAACGAGTTTCCCACAAGGTAGATGCAGTCTTTGGTGCCATCGACCAGCGAGAGGTCAGCTACAGAAACAAAATATAAGACTCATTTTCATATGATGAGATCATTTTCTCAGATGCAGAACATTGATGTGCAAATGACTCACAAGGAGGCAAATCTGCAATTTTGGGTACCAGGAATTCCTCCCTGAGGTGTTTCAGTTTGTCATGTTTGTCGAGGTACGCAGCCACTTCTGCAGAGGTCGGACTGCAGCCCAGCGAGGCTGAAACTCGCCTCAAAGCTTCTGCTGGAGACGCTGAGCCATCAAACGGGTCCATTACTGTGGAACTGTGACACTGCTGGCCTGCAGAGAGATGAATACACCACTTTTTTTAACATAAAATCCAATGCAGAAATCCATTTTACTTCTCTGTATGTCTCATGACATTTTCTGGCCTGTATCACTGTTTTTAAGTCCATTGATCTCAAGCTAGTTTAAGGTTGTCAAATGTGGCAATATATTGATAATTTATTGATACATTTTTACCATTAGAAAGGTTGAGGAAAAGATCCTGCTTTAGGTTACAACACAACACAATGTAATGTAACACAATGTAAGATAATGTAACTCAAAGCAACACAACATAAAGCAAAGCAAAGCAACGCAAAGCAACATAAAGCAACGCAACGCAAAGCAATGCAATGGAATGCAACGAAAAGCAACACAAAGCAAAGCAACGCAGAGCAATGTAAAGCAACACAGTGTAATGCAGCATATTATAATACAGTGTAATCGAATGTAATGCAACGCAATCATAACGTTTATAACTTTATAACTTTGTAACACAGCACAGTGTATCACAAGGCAGCCAGTGTGATGTGATGCAGCGTGATGCAGCGTAATGCAGCACAGTGTAACGCAGTACAGTGTAACTCAGTGTAGCACAATGCAATGTGACGCAACACAATATTGCTTGACACAACGTAACAAAATGCAGTGTAATGTAACAATGCAATGCAATACAATGTAAAACAGTGTTTTAGGGAATTTTCCAGTGTTAGGTATCATACTAAGTCCCTGGAGTCATTGAGAGGCCTGCACTAACTTTTAACAGACATACTGTCTCTCTTCTAGACAGTAGATGCAGCTGTCTTCTCGTTTCAGAGAAACAAGGGAACAACCTGATAGTGTTGCCATGGCGGCTGAGGTCAGAGAGGTGTTTGTCTCTGAACGGAGAAGACGTAACTGCAATCTGGTTTGGATAACACTGACACTGAGCTCAGGGGAGCAAAGGCTGCTGAGCTGTGGTCAGACCTTGTGTATTCATACTTCATGTGTTTGTGTGTTACAGACCAATAGGCTAATTCTATACGCTGTAAATTTGTAGGGTCTGATTTTATTTCGGTATAAGTTCATCATGACCTCATCTGTGAATGTTTAAAGACCATCCAGGAGGACTGAAACTCCAGAATGAAGAGAACATCAGGACAGAGCGTGTACTGATTATTTCTTCATTCTCCTTGGTCAAGTATTATTAAACCAGTTTCAGCATAAGACATACAACAAACATATATACATTTATAATTGTCTTCATAATAGCCATCCAAATAATGTTTATTATGATGATCAAAATGCTCCCAAATCTATTAAAGTAACAAACAAGACAAGTCTTACACTAAAATACACACTCTGGAGTTTGAGTTCAATGACTGCTTGTCTCACTGCCAACCAAACTCCATTCACATTTTGCTCAATTTAACAGCTATGAACATCTACTCCTTCTAAAAGATTATTAATGAGGTCTTACGACTCATAAACAGACACTTGCTCATGAAGTGGACATTCAGCATTAATTTTAAGTCTAGTTAACATGAAACAGGCAAACAAAAACAGAAATTCCAGCCCAGAATTTAAATTTAAAGCCAGTTTTTCAAAATAGCATGTGTCCTTGACGAATCATGATCATTTTATGAATCAGTACAGTAATTATGTTAGATTCTGTATTTAAGCAATACACTGAAATTATTTGCCTGCTGTTAACAGAGCACCCAAAATACATTTTAACTAGTGTTATCTAGTTGTAGTTACATATTTATGTGCACATTTGGAAATATAGCTCATATTGTACTCTATATTCTACATGAAATATGAAAAGAAAAGTCACACCTAAAATCTAAGTTAAAATAGCCTAATTTTAGTTTAAAACCTGTCTACTAACTCTTATTAATTACAATTGTCTGTTTTTATATAAACACTTCTTATAGCAGTGTAATTTGTCTTAGAAATTCAGTTATATTGATTTTATTTGAAAATGCACAGTCCATTATGTAGTTTTACTCAACTATGTCAACACCAGCCCAGTTTTACACAATCCATTGATCAATTAAATGCTTTGGTTAACCTTGAAAATCATCTAGTTTGCTCTCAAAATTCAAATGCAAGACTATTAATTCATTTTTCCACAGAGTGAAACCTGCATTATACTGAACGATGTAACTCACAGCTGGCAGATGAGCTCTCTCTCCACAGACAGCAGTCAGACTGAGCAGATCCTCCGTTCTGGAAATGCTCTTTAACCTCTTTGTATTGAGCCTCAGGTTAATCATTACCAAGATAAAATCAGTTCAGCGTCAACACTTTATGGATCTGACTGTTTCCTGGCATTGTCCTTTCATGCAACAGGAAGAAGATAGTGAGTTCCCCATTTTTCATGGTTTCTCTTTCGAGAGTGTAAATCCAAACGGGCAGCATGTTGCACGTGTTCAGAGCCAGACTGCTGAACATGTGGTTTTCAAGACCATGTGCATGACACCAGATGTCGCTGTGCTGCTCTAACAGCCTCCTCTCTGCTGGTTTCAGTCTGTCCACCAGTTGATGGAATTTGGCCCTGGGGTTTTACTCCTATTCAGAAACAAAGAGCATCAGTGACGTTCAGCACTGATGTTGGGTGATGAGTGTGAAGGAATTTTCATCCTTTGGGCGAAAAGTAAAATGACCAGGTCACGTTTGGGGTCAGCGATAAATCCTACACTGTCAAAAGAGAATTGTTGGACCAACTTTTTGTTTAACTCTAGATAATCCATAGACCTTGTGAGCAATTTCATGTAGGAACTACTTTCTTTCTGGTAGATTCTACAACTGTCTCAAAGTGTTCTCAATTGTCTCAATTGTCTTAAAGCATTCTCACTTGTCTCAAAGCGTTCTCAATTGTCTCAATTGTCTTAAAGCATACTCAATAGTCTCAAAGTGTTCTCAGTTGTCTCAATTGTCTTAAAGCATACTCAATAGTCTCAAAGTGTTCTCAGTTGTCTCAAGATGTTCTCAATTGTCCCAGAGTGTTCTCACTTGTCTCAAAGCGTTCCAATGACTCAACTTCAATGAAATTAATTTTATGGTGCACAGTGGAAACTTGAAGTTACATGACAGTGATGAAAAGTCTCTCCTGCACGCCATTTTTCATCATATTGCCACTAGATGGCAGCAAAGTATTGTCAGTCTTGGAGGTGAGGGGTAGAATATGTTTAACTGCAGTATAAATCCACTTTACAGAATAAATATTGCAGACAAGGTACATCCATGGGGACATAAACCATATATCATGTGTAGCTGCAGAGGTTGTGTGTGGTAAAAATGAAAGCAAATGTGTATTTCAATATGTGGAATCAAGTTGCGGAATTGTCTTGGGAACAGTTTAAACTGTTGATGAAGTATTATTCAATAAAAAATAATTATAGAGATCAAATAATTAGACAATACATATTTAATGAATGAAAATTATGTTTTGTGGACTGTTATTAGTTGTTGTTTTGTTTTGTTCACTAAGTCATTGCAGAGTATTTACAACAGCATCAATGTTTTCTATTCATCTGAGGAAAGTAATACAAGATGTTTTTATTTTCTCCTCTGTTTTACAATGATTGAATCCATATTTTGTTTGAAGTTTGTTTGAGAAAAGAAAATACTTTATAATATTATAATGTTTTTTTACTTCAAAGACTTGATGTTTGTCAGTTTACCAGAGTTTCATTGTACTCTATTACTGTAATTTTCTTTTAAGGGCCTCCAGTGTGAGTTTATGTTGCTGTGATCATAAATCTGTTTAGCAAATGAATTATACAGCATTTCTGTAGCAATATTAACGCACAATCTCCCTAAAATCTGCAGGTCTGTTGTTTTTAAGAAGAACTTTCTGATAAAACTGAAGTTTTCTTCTTCTTCTTCTTCTTCTTCTTCTTCTTCTTCTTCTTCTTCTTCTTCTTCTTCTTCTGTGTCACTATTCCTCCTCACAGCCACTAAGCCGTCTTCTTTCATTTCATCACATTAGCTGTGGCTCCCTCTCCTGCTGAAGGTGATATTTTCCGTCCACACTAAATCAAACTGTGCAGGAATCTAAAATAACACACACACATACTCACACATAAACACACAATGTAATTTTTCATGATGTTTTTCTCTAAAAACAAATGAAACAAGCCAATCAGAATCTAGTACAAAGGTGATGAGTGGTGTTTTTAATTACCCATATTTTTTTTTCACCTGACATTGTATCAGTGACACCTCACTGTTTGGGAAATGTCTCATAATCGGACTTGACAGAGTGAGAAAAGCCGACGTGGAAGGTTTAGAGGTTGTGCCGTCCTCTGACCTACAGTATGGAGGTGTAACCATCCCTCAGTGAGGCACAGCAGCTTGTGTTTTGACTCAAAGTGAGGCCAGAGCTTCAGCTTCTGAGAAATAGCATTTGTCTCGTCTCAGCCCAAGACTAATTTGAGCTCAACTGAAGATCTTTTAAAGTTTTTTGTCTCACTGCACCGATCTTGACTTTGTCTTAAATAATTGAGCTATAAAAAATAACTCTAAATGAGATCTTAAATCTGTCCCAGTGGTCAAATTCAAGTTCAAAATAAGTCTCCTAGACATAGATGAGCTCAAACATTTTAAGACCTATATTAGTCTTTGGCCATTTTCACATACTTCTTAAATTTGGCTCCTGGGAAATAACCTTTGTCTGGTCTCAGCCTAAGACCAACTGATGATCTTAAATGTTGTTTTTTGTCTCACTGCACTGATCTCAAATTTGTCTTAAATAATCAGCTCTTGAGATTACAGTGAGATTTAAAAGAAAACTTTGCTGTCATAAATGAGATCTTAAATTTGGCTCAGTTGAGCTCAGGAAAACACCTACTGCTTTTTAGCTCCATTATTTTCTCCTGATGAGGGGTTTAGAGTAAGAAATTAGAATTACAATTATTTCTTATAAGACGAAGAAAAGACGATTGCGAGAATCAACATTTTCCTCTCAGTCTGACTATCGTTTTAAGACTGACTTGAAAAACTGTGAGGCCACACTTCAATGGAATTATTTCATTTCTAAAACCGGGGACCCAAGAAGATTCCTTGAAGAGCCTCCTCAAAAAATCATAAAATCTGACAGTACTGAACCTCAACCTGGTCTTTTATGTGTGCTCCATTGTCTGTTTATGCTTCATGTAGCTGCTCCTGCACATATGTGCCTTTAAACTGTACATGTTCCTGATAAATCCACTCTTAAACCTTCACCTGTGTTGTAAAAAACTAAACTGCTCACCTCAGACATGACCCGCAGGAAAACTCAGTAAGGAGAGCCCTGTAGGTCAAGCTGATTGACCTCTGACCCCTCCCACCCCGCCGTCTGAGTTTACAGACACTGGATGATCATTTTAAGGTCATAATTGTTTATTTCGAAATAAATTTGCCGCGTTTTAGACATTTCTGCTTCCCGCAAGAGCTGGAAACAATAACTGTTAATTAGCTTGTTGTAACCTCTCCAAGACAAGCTGACATAATCAAAGCAGCCAGTTTTAATCGGACCGCACTCTTAAAAATGATTTGTCATTTTAAATTCATCCAGGCAGCACATATTTGAGCCATTTTCCAGCTCAACACATGTAAAGAAAACATATCTAGAATGCATGTGTGGTTAAAAGCACGCCATGTTTGGAGGGAACACAAGTCAGTGTTTTGAGAAGCAAAGCACGCAGACGTGTTAAAAGTGACTGAGGGGTTTTAATAGTGCAGAAAAAATATGGCTGCAAGATGTTTGTGGGCATTGTAGCTGCTGACATGCCTCTTGCATGTTCTTCTCTTGTTTTTTTCTCACAGTAGAGGAGGATGTGTGACATCTGGAAGCACTCAGGGGGCAGGACTGAAACTTCCCCCCTTGTCGTTTCTCAGGGCACAAACATCAAAGGAGAGAGGGGGCAGATAATGTCTCCTCTCCTGAGGAGCCACCAGCACTGAAGTCTTATACCAGGGAGGTTCTCGAGAGTCTAATGTGGGCGACACAGCTTCTGGACACATGTAGGACAGGTGTGAAAGGGCTCAGTTACAGGACAAACCAGGGTTTTAGTGTAGGAGCAACAGGGAGGATGACAGGGAACTGAGGCCTGAGTCAATTTTCAGATTTTAGTTTCAGTCTCCTGAGTGTTGGATGAGGTTTCTTGTTCATGCTTTTAATGCCACTGGTTGTATTACACCACTGAGGATAATGCTGCAAGTATTTTAAAAATTTTAAAGGTCCAACGATAAAATATACCTAAGTATGTTTTAATTATCTACAGCATTCAATCCCAAACACTGGGTCGTGACCTTCAGTTGGGTCACTGGAGATTTTATTTGGGTCACCAAATGAATAAAAGACTATGGAAGCTGCACTGTAAAATTTAAGAACACCTTTTACAAAGCATTTAAAATGTATTTATATATAAATATATGTTTTAATATATTGTTCCACTAATGAGAGGAAAAAATGAGAGCCTGTTAAATCAGCCTAACTGCACTTATTTTGTCTAATTTATGAAGCAGACTAAAATGTGATGCACTGTAAAAAGAAAAAGTTGAGAAAACTTTTAAGGCAACTTACTTCAGTAGATTTTGAGTTTTGAGCTCAACTCAAACTTAAGTTTTACCAACCAATAATGTTTTGTTGAGGTAATTTTCTTCTTAAACTGTGAGTTTAGAAACCCCTAAAAAAAATTTTTTAAATTGAGGAAACATGTTGAAGTGAAAGTGATTAATGGTTACTATTATTAGTTTGTTACAATATGTGGTTGTTAAAATAAGATGCTCTGAAATTTTGAGTGGTCTCAACTTTTTTAAGGTTTTTTTTGATGAGAAGAAATAAAAGCACGAGCCTAAATGCACTCATTTAACATGTCTATATACACGCATCGAAATAATATAAGGTAATGTGGAAATGGCAGAAAAAAGTGGGTCCCCAGAAAAAAAAAATAGTTTGGGAAACACTGATCTAGAGAGTACTTTTCATATTCTCACAGACACCACAGGTTCTCCTCTACACACTTGGTTGGCGAGGGTGAGGCAAGGTGTTTGTAATCTGCACGCTCACTTCTCAATGCCACTAAATCCTACACACTGCTCCTTTAACCTCAGGACCCTTCATCTGAGTCAGGCAGAAGATGGAAGATGGATGTACGGATGAAAAAGTGGTCCAGATTTTTATACATATTGTATCATAAATTGAAATAAATGGTACATGTATAAATGTATCTACTGGTACATATATGTTGGTACTGGGTAACAAGATGGAATAAGGGGGTAACAACTGGTAATCTTACAAAGAAATGATACCGTAGTTATTTTTTTTTTTAACTGACATGATTCAAACATTTAATGTCTCAGGTCCGAGTCTGAAAACTGAAGGTCTGATGGGTTCTCACAGCACTGAAGTGGAGTCTGAATGAAAAGGCGAGCGCAGAACACCTGCTGCTCCTCTCAGCTCTTTTATTTAGTGGAAAGGTATGTCTTTTTGTCTCCGTGGCCTCCAGCACCTGATATTTACTCCGCACTCGGGAGGCCGGCCTTCTCTGTTTCAGCTCTGCAGGTTCTCGCTTCCCCCTGCAGTGAAATCATCTCCGTCACAAACTGTTTTCAGTCACATGAAGAGATAATGACCTGAGTGAACAGATTAGGCCCCTACAGAGGTTAGTCTTTAGAGGAGTTTTCCTTTGTTTTGGATTTGGAAAATGTGTCATTTGCTGTAAAACGTTTTTTGGAAATGTTGAGTCTGGTGTTTAGAATTTTAGTTTAGTGAATATGAAATTAAGTACAATTTTGTTTGTTTGGTATTTGGTTGAACAAATGGGTAAAGATAAACTGTTGCTTTCTTATATGCTTTCAATATTGTTTGCTTTGTCTCCCTGCAGTGCCCTCTAGGATGCCCTTATAGTGGACAACATGTGGTGAAGTGCCCTGTAACTGGACAAAAAAGTGTCCTGTAAGATATCTTCTAGTGGACAAAATGTGGTAAAGGGCCTTCCAGTGTCCTTTCAGTGGACAAAATGTGCTAAAGTTCGTTCTGGGGTGTCCTTCCAGTGGACAAAATGATGTAAAATATGCTATATGGTGCCTTACACTGAACAAAATGTGGTAAAGTATCCACTACGATGGCTTTCAATGGTCAACATGTGGTGAGGTGCCCTCTAGAGTGGTCTTCCAGTGGATAAAAGGTGGTAAAGTGTCTGATAAGGTGCCTTTCAGCAGGCAAAACGTGCAAACACACCTGATTCAAATGATCAGCTCATCATCAAGCTTCTGCAGAGGCTTGATAATGAGCTGATCATCTGAATCAGGTGTGTTGGAGCAGGGAAACATCTAAAACATGCAGGGCAGGGGTCCCTCGGGACCAGGATTGGGAAACACTGCTCTAGGATGTCCTTCCAGTGGACAAAATACTGTAAAATGCCCTATATGGTACCTTACCCTGAACAAAATGTGGTAAAGTGCCCTCTAGGGTGCTTTTCAATGGACAACATGTGGTGAAGTACTCTATAAGGTGTCCTTACAGTGGACAAAAGGTGGTAAAGTGCCCTGTAGAGAGTCCCTCTAGTGGATAACATGTGGCTAAGAACCCAGGGTGCATTTCAGCATGTTGAATAAAGCCTTTCATACACATGTCCTCCACTGTTAATAATTCATTTCATGTGCATCACGTTATTCTCGTGTTTCTCTAAAATGAAGCCTGACTGGACGCCCTCTTCCTCTCCAGCTGCTGACATGCTGTGAGTGTATACATAGTGAGTACATACAGCTGCAGAAGACTGTCTGTATATACAATGTACTTATGTTTAAAGTCTGCTGTACAAATGTCTCAACTGTCAGTAGAAGTCCGGAGTGAAAGTTTGATTTTTTTATTCATTTATTTTTCTTTTTAGACCAGATTTATTTGAGTCATTGATTTGCAGAACTGCAGGAAAATGCAGAAAATATTTCAAGATGAGTCAGTGATTTGGCTGACGATAATAAGGAGTTTGGGCTGTTGTGGAAACATGAGATGTCAACATGTGGCACCAGCACAAGCTCTCTGGAGTGGATCTGATGATTTTCAGGATTTTCAGATCTGTGTCTTATGGTTTCCACTCACAGTTCTTGAAGCTCAGAAGCACACAAACTGTAATAAAGGCTGATGAAGCTTTGGAAATGCTGCTGACAAGATCCAAGCTTCCATTAGGACGGTTGGGATCAAGGGCATAGGTTTTGTTTCATCATTGTGGGGAGGCACATAATAAGAAGAGGTCCAACCCCAGGACATTTTGAGCGTCCAACACTTCATTCCCTGCATTCTGGTCATTTTTGCATGCTCAAAATTATTTATTTTCTGTACTGAAGCTTACTGCAAAAAAAAAAAAATCTGCTCTGTTGCACTGAATTTGTAATAAAGGAGAAAACCTGCTCATCTTGCTGCCGTCTGGCAAGAGATATAAAAGTATCCACTGTTGCGTAGGCAGACAACAGAACAGCTTCTTTCCTGAGGCTTTGAGACGTGTAAATTCATCCTCTGCACTCCACCACAAATAATAGTTATTTTTATAACCTTTTATTTAATGAAAGATTGAAAGGTCAGTAGTTGCTTTAGGCCCCAACCTAAAAAGAGACCCATAAAACCCCTCATACACTTATTTTTTATCAAGTTTTTTCTTTCTTTTTTGCTTTTTGTTAATTACTTATGTCTTGCTAAAAATCCTTTCACTAAAACTGCGTCAGTGGTATACAGACTGTTGAAAAATGAATGAAAGCTACTCCAGCAGTGTTAAAAAAGGAGGAAGCCTTTCCATCCTACTGCTGTCTGACAAGAGATACAGAGGTGTCATCTCCCACTGGCTTTTATGCCTACCAAAGTTGAAGTTGGGGGTGCAGTGACCCCTCAGTCTTGGGGCAAAGTAGGAAAAATGCAGTTGCAAAATAGCCATAGACTAATACATTTAATTGACATTTGACAGGAAAGGAAAATAAAGTCATGTTGCTATTTCATTTTCATGTAAGCTGGTGTGTGTTTTGTTGCTCTTATGTGTTACAGGCTGAGTGCACTGAGTGTTTAATTAAAGCATGAATCCAAAGTGCCTTGAATTCAAGCACCTCGATCATTAATGCACTTAATACAATAACTTTTGTCTCTACTATCTGACTGAGAAACACAAAACGATGTCTGTGTGAAATCACTTCAAAATATTAAACAATGCAGATGCAAATTGTGCGCTGCGCTGGAGGGACAAAACCTGATGGATTGAGACATTTGAAATATCAGACAACATTCCAGGTGAAGCCCAAAGTTTCAAGAACAGCGAATTCATACTTTGTCCAAAACACATCTGATGAAATACCACAGCATCCGATGGTTTTACCTTCAGCAGTTGGCTAAAGTGCTCCTCACCAAAGAAAGACCCCAAAATATCCCGAAGAATCCACAAAACCCAAGAGTTTTACTTTCTAACTTTCAGTGATCATTAACTTTATTCAGCCTGTTATGTTAACCATTGAAGTGCACACTGAAGGAGCCCTCATTATAATGCTGATTAATGTTGAAATGATGTTCTTCTGCCTCACTTATAATTATTAACAACACCAGATAATAGACTAAAGTGGTCATCTGGTTATAATGTGTCATTTTTGAGAAAATATTAATCCCTAGGGGGAATAAAAGGGGATTTAGAGGGGCCCATGCCTGTCTTTGCCTTTGGCCCTAAAATAACTAAATCCGGCCCTGCATGTGATGTCGATGGAGCTCCGTTTGTCTCGCAGATCACAAGAGATTCCACCTATGAGAACAGACTCCTCAGCGGTTTGCTGCCCCCTCCCTCCTCTCTTGTTGTCATCTTGTTCCCCCCACACAGGAAAGCCGCAGTCTCCTGCGAGCGCAAATTTAAGCTGTTTTCCTCTAATTATCGGGAGCGGAGGGATAAGTGCAGTTTGCGCCACTTTCGCACCGTTTCTCCAAGCTTTCAATGGGACCGGACGACTGAAGCCAGCCTGTTGCATCTCTTCAACCCGGAGCTGCAGCCATGGACTGTTGCGCGTTTGGATCGATGCGCCTGCTGTTCTCTGGCTTTTTACGCATGGCGTTGCTGTGGATCGTGCAACTAGGAGCGTTTGCGCAACAAGGTAGGTGGATGAAGAACTTCATACCGCTCAGCTTAATAAGACTTCATCATCATGATAAAGGGCATTTAGAATAGAACGAGATATCTAATGCGATCCAGAGTCTCACACATACCCCATCTAAGGCTTTATTCTGAAGGTGAAATGCAGGAAACAAAGAACATCTTACTTGTTACGAGCTGCAGACTCTGCAGAGCTGCGTGACTTGGACTGAGAGGCTGCATTCCGATCACTCAGCATGTCCAGAGGTTAGATGGACCTTCAGAGACAGACAGACCTAAACCTATAGACACAAACAGAGGACAGAACAAGACTGAGTCACATAACTCAAAAACAAGTAAGATATTTCAGCTGAATAAAAGTCTGTAGTTAATATTTGTCAGGATAAAATCTTCAAACAAAATCATTCACTAACTCACTGGCATCACTCAGTCTCAGTTCTGTCAACCTGTAATCTTTTGTTCAGATAATTCACTTTTCTTTTCTACTTAAATCTTTGAGTTTTAGAAACCCAAAACATGTAAAAAGAAAAAAAAAAGGATTAAATATACTTATCATTTTTGAGGCAACAACTGTCTCTAGATTTTTGCCTTTTGAATCCAACTCTTAAGTTTTGAAATAAACTTTTAAAAAGTTTTGTTGACCTATAAACTTTTGTTGAGATAATTTACTTTCCTCTTTAGATGAACTTGAATCTTTGAGTTTTAAAAACTCAAAACTTTGTAAAAAGAAAAAAGGTGAGAAAAATCATAATTTTGAGGCATACAAACTCAAAACACTGTAAAATAAATAAATAAATTTGAGAAAACATGCTACATTTCATACATACATACATACATACATACATACATCTCAAGTTTTAAATTAAACTAAAAAAAAGAAAAAAATTTCAAACTATAATCTGTTAAAACAACATGAACAGAAATAAAAGTAATAGCTGACTTGTAAACAAAATCAGACAGAAATCCTCATAAAATTAATTGAAACAAGACTACAACACTGAGCTGTGATGATTCATTACACAACATCATGCACTTGTTGCTCAATATAATCCAGCCAGCTTGTTGTGCTCCCATCATGCTTTTCTCCTCATGCTGGTGCTGACATGATATGTGTGGCCAAATGTTTAAAAGAGGACTGTAAAAGATGCACAAAACTTTTACGATTCTAGCACAAAAAGTCAGATGTAGTTCTTGTGTGAGCTGCTGTTTTATTTGAATGAGGCTCTGTTCACACTGTCGCTGAAAGACAAATGACATTAAAAAAAAAACAAAGGCAGATGTGGTGTTTTTATGACTGTTATCTGGAAGTTTCCATCCAATCAAAGGGAAAGTTTGGATTATTGTATGAAGTATTTATGGATAATTACTGTATTAGATGTCAGATTAGGTCTTTTAGTCACTTAAAAAAGGTCCACCAAAAAAATCTATATTACTTTAAGTGTACACTATATTCAGGATATTTTCATTTCTTCTTCACACAGGAAACAGCCAAATATCACTCTCTCCAAACCAACCAAACTCCATAGGTGAAATCAGCAATTTTACCTCACAGTACATGGAAGTTGCTGGTCTACTACTGCCTCAGTCGGATAGTTTGTTCATGTTACTGTGTGATTTTGAAGAATGTGAACTATCCTTTTATAACACAGAAGTCACACAATAACTTGAACAAACTATCAGATTGAGGCAGTGGTAGACCAGAAACTCCTGTGTTCTGCATGGTAAAATTACTAATTTTTCCTATGGAGTTTGGTTGGTTTGGAGAGAGCAATATTTGGCTCATAATAAAGGTGGTTCCCCATCAGAAAATGCTGCCTGACAACAAAGTAAAGCAATTAAACTATTCTAAATATAGTGTACACTTAAACTGATATTGATTTGTTTTAGGTGGATATTTTTTAAGTGGCAAAAAATAGTTTCCTACAACCCTACATCAAATAATTTGAACAAGAATTCAAATATCTGATTTGAGTAGAAGCAGTTCTTGGAGCATGAAATCCTGCATAACTTGTGACCAGAACTTTAAGTCAAATTAAACAGAAGTCATGCTGTTATCTTGGTCCGTCCAACATGCCACCCTGTCTTCCATCTCTCCTCATATCTTTGTCTCCAGGGTGTCCAACAACACATCAAAGCACGCAGTCGTAAACTTTAAGGCAGACCATCGTAAAATGAACCGTTGTGGGTCCTCACAGAGGACAAGAATACCAGGCATTTCTGTGCCAAAACAAAGTCTGCCACAACCCCTGTAACTCCAGGAGACACATGTTGCACAGTTGCTAAAAAAACAAAAAGAAAAAAAAATCAAACAGTGTAGGTTTAACGTGCTGGAAGACGTGTTTAAACAGCACCAAGCCTTCGAGATGCTCCCCAAGGTACTTAAAGTGCCTTTAACCCCGCTGACCCTCAGTGGTTCATCAATAAAAGGTCATGTTGTGCAGCCAAACATTGTTCAAACCCTCTGAACTTTAATCTAAAGCCCAGACGAGATCCCAAATATCTGCCAATATTTTTATCATTTCTAACAAATTGGCATCTGAGTTTTGATAGTGATCTGAATTAGAATTAAATCTCTTGAGAATCAGCAGATGTGATCCTAATCCTGCAAAACTGGGATATGGATTTGGTAATCCGATGCTACCCAGAATCCAGATCAAATGTTATTTTGGGGGGTATTTCAAATCTCTAATGTGGAAATTAGGATCGGTTTGATGGTAAAACTCAGGATTATCCTGATCCCACTGGTAAAGTGGTTTCAGTATGGATTCAAGGTGGATGTTGAGACATGCTGGGCTTGTGGGATATATTCAGGTTTGGGGAGTAACGGATTACATGCAACGGCGTTATGTAATTAGGATACAAAAAAAGGTAACTGCAATCCGTTACAGTACAGAAAAAAAATGTAATCAGATTACCGGTATATTTGATAAAAACAGGGATTATTTAGCAGGATTACAGTTTCAAATCAAATGGGACATACTACAATGCAGCAGGCACATGCACAGTACGCATGCATTGCGACACTTTATGACACAACACCATAACAAATCAACACATGAAACAACCACCCGCGTAGCCGGGTAACACTGAGCAGATGACACATTATACTCTCGTCTTCGTAATCCAAAAGTAACTAAAAGTAATCAGGTACATTGCATTAATATTGTGAAACAACCCTGGATATATATTATCATTCTTCTATTAATTTCTTGCATATTACAGTAACACACCATCATCATACCAAAACAATAATCATTCTAATTTAACCAATAAACTAATATTTTCATTTGACTCTTCACTAAGCCTCACCTGTCACTGATTTAAAGTTGAGATATAGGATCATTGACATCCAAAATGTACCAAACTTTATGGTAATACATCAAATATTTGTTGAGATATTTCAGTGTGGACAGTGACAGTAGAGGAAAGGACATGAAGTGTCTAAACTGATTTAAAGTGTTCCTGCCAATGATATTTTGTGTGCACAAGTGAAAAGTTTGGACTCATGGTGGCGTAAAAGACTGTGTTAAAAAGATCTGATGCTTGTTGAGATATTTTAGTCTGGACCAAAGGAGCCAACCAGCCAAGAGCACAGAGAAAAATCAAATGCTGGACAGGAATCGGTGCCTGTGGATCATTTACACCAGGGTTTTTCCTCACTGCTGTTGACAAGTGCTTGCTCATGGTGGGATTGTTGAGTCTAGACCTGCTCGATATTAAAAGTGCCCTGAGATAACTGGAGCTATATAAATTAAATTGACTTGACTCAACAACCGTATTTGAAGACCTGTACTTAGCTCTTCCTTGTCATTTTCTTCCCTTTGTCATCTATCAGAGATTTGCTTAGTTATTTCCTCTTGTGGAGGATTTTGTCTGAGAGTTTTTTTGTCTCTCAATGGTACAAATGCTGCTTTTTCACCTTGTTAAGAGGGAAGCTTGGAACAAAACACATATTTTGTGATTTTGGCAAAACAGAAAAGTTTGCCCAAACCCTTTCCTATCACTACAGGTCTTTAAAAAGTCATGTTCTCTAAACTCTGCTCTTAAATGCAGACAATCAGGCATGTTTCATGTTATCTATTAGTGATAATGAGTCCTTATATTGTTTTCAGATCCCATCCAGACCCATAACCCCTCTCTGTTTTCATGGTGAGTGACAAGCCCTCTGGGTAAAAGACTCATAACCTCAGTTGTGTTAACACCACGCTCTCCTAAATTAATCTTATTTCCTGATAAACTGGAGAGATTTTGCACATCTGGACTGCAGAAGGTCTCCCTCCCAGTGGGATCTCCTCCCCCCCGGGGGGACGCTTCATTAGCTCACTCCCTCCCCTCCGGTTCTGTAAACTCATTAAGCCGCCAATTGGAGCCGTTTAGCTGGCAGCCGGAGCCTGCCAATTGTCCTCCTGCTTGTTTGGACAACCTGTGACCTCGAGTCTTGTCAGCGGAGCTTCCCGACGAGGTGTGCGCTTAGACAGGCTGCGATGTAAACAAGAGCGTTTGCTTTCAACGTGCTGTCAACATGGGGACCAGCCTGTAAGACCATTTTTAGGGTTTGGGATCACTGGCAGTAACTTCGCCCTGTCCATTCAAGGCTTTGACAGTCTCAAGACATCCTAAATACCCTGAATGTTTGTTTTCCCTTTACTCAGCCGCCACAATCAAACTCAAACTGGGGAAAGGGAACAGGTTTTGTCTACTGGAAAGAACAGGCTGTTCTTTTTGTTTGGGTTTGTTAAGAAAGGCTTGTGTTGACGACTTTGAGCCATTACACTTCACAGATGTAAAGCTTCTGAGAGTGTGCTAGTGTGGAAAACTATACACATGTAGTTTTAGCCTCCAGCTGCTGTCAGACAGGCTTTTCTGATGGGAAATCACCAGTATACAAGCCAAAAATTCCACTCTCGCCTAACCAACCAAACTCCATAGGCAAAATCAGAAATTTTACCTCACAGTGCACAGGAAGTGCTCATCTACTGCTGCAGTGATCGGACAGGTTGTTTGCATTTTTGTGTAACTTCAATGCTTTAAAAGGACAGTTCAGACTCTAAGAAGTCACACAATAAGACAAACAAACTAACAGATTGAGGCAGCGATAGACCAGAAACTCCTGTGCTCTGCAAGGTAAAATAATTAATTTCGTCTATGGAGTTTGGCTGATTCAGAGACAGCAGTATTTGACTTATGTAATGGCAGTTTCCCATCAGAAAAGGCTGTCTGACAGCGAAGTAAAGTGGTGAAAATATTCCAAATATAGCATACACTTAAAATGGCACCTGTCACATCTGAAAGGTACATAGAGGATTTGGACCAACATATGCTGCCATCCAGACATCTTACTCAGATATCAGTAAGACAATGCCAAGAACTCATATAACCCCACATTAAATAATCTGAACTATTCCTAGACTGAACAATAATTCAAATACAGCCTGTTCTTTTTGTTTGGGTTTGTTCAGAAAGGCCTCCATCGATGACTTCGACCCACTTCACTTCACAGATGTAAAGCTTTTGAGAGTGTGCTAGTGTGGAAAACTACATGTTCTGCTCAAATAATTCCCCCGGTTGTTTCAGCCTCCAGCTGCAGGCGGTGTTCACAGGCCTGTCATGCGCCATTGGCTTTAGCGTCCTTTCCCGGGGCGAGTTTAGAGAGGCGAGAGGCTCACAGGAATGTCTGTTATTCTTAGCAATTTAGATAACCTCTGGGGGTGAAATGATCCTTCCTGCTCACCTCCTCGACGCCTGCTGACACTTTAAAGGGCAAATCGTTCACGTCGTTTCGTCACCTTTTCTGTGCTACCATTTCTTTGTCGTTTGCTTTGATGATTAAGCTGAAGTGAGGTGATAATTTGTAACATCCATGGTTTCTTTTGGTCTCTACTCTATCTGTATGGCAGTTCTCAGACATCACAGCGACATTGTGATGTCTTCTTCTCTTTCTGTGTCCTTTCAGCTACAAGCGTCATCGCTGCTAACACTAAATACGGAGCATTTCTTCTGTTGATGTGTTAAAAAAAATGCATCTTGATACCTACAGCAGGTGTTAAGCAAATATGCGTTCCTCCTAATGTACAAATCTGTGCATCAAAATAAGATTGGTCCTTATTCACAGTGCACCTGTCAGAAGACACAGGCCCTGCCTCTCTTTCCTCCACATGCAAGGACAGGGATTCAATGACATAACATCTTGTAACATTTTGTCCAGCTCTCTGTTGAATATTAATCTTCAACTTTGGACTGCAGTCGCAACATCCAGAAAATCTTTTTGCACTGGCTGCTGTTGCAGGCTGCATGTGCAGCAGGATAATAGCTCCCTAAAAGTGAAGCCAAATCATCTCAATTGCACCCTGGAGGCTGACTGTTAGTTTAGGAAGTGCTTAACTTGATAAGCAGCTGCATTTTCTGATTGGAACACGCATTTTAATTATCAATATTGCAGTTAATTTGGTTGTTGGAAGCCGAAATCATGATCAACATTGATATTCGATTAATTTTGCAACCCTAATGTGGTTGCTAACAATAAAAATGTAAAGCTGTTACCTTTTCTTTTGTGGGGATTTGGCCATTTTAATGCAAGGACTCACTTTCCCACATGCAGATGTTCCACCAAACACAATTTTTTCAGGGGAACTGTTGCTGAATCCAAGACAATTGTGAGTGATTTAAAGAAATACAAACAAGTCCAAGCATTTCCTCTTTCCATACCGGAATGATAATGGGTTTCTTCAGCTTTGGTGCAGCACTAAAATAGAGATATATGTGTCTAAGCAAGACTAGAACTTAAATAACACTTTGGTTTAAATCATTATGGTCAAAAGTCAATTTAAATCTAGTTAAACAGACCTACCTAAGTTTGCTGAAACACTTTGCTTAGAAGCGTGTCACAATCTTCATCAACAGATGGAGTTCATATCAAGCTACAGTTTATGATATCTCCCACCTGGTCTGACCAAGATTGTTTTGTCAAACTATTATCCCCGAGGACAAGAAGAAACTTTCACTCTCAAGTTTAAATGAAGTCTTTGACCTTAAGTCTAGTGACAGAGAGAAAACTTCTCAGTCAGTCCAAGGACACTCAGACTTCTGCGTGCTGATTCCCACCACAGCCGGTGCTGCTTTTGTTTCGTCTATCTTTGTCGTGTCTGTCCTCTCAGACCAGTCCTACACACTCTGTCAAAGACAAAGACCCGACTAAACCCACACATCTGATCATGGCCTGAGATTCTTCAGCTTTCATTTCCTCTTCATTAAATTGACACATCTGGAACTCAAAAAGACAAAGAGGATATCTTGCAAAACAGTTAGATTTGAGCGTCCAAAAAGTTATCCAAAGGTGGAAAACAGCAGGGCTACAATAACATTTAGTGTCTGTTTCTCAGGCTGGAAGGTTCCTTTTTTTCTGATCTTTTTTTTCTATCTTGAACACAGAATAACATCTGCTATATTTCCTCTGTCTGGATAAGAGTTTGACGCCATCTTTGTTCTCCTGATTTCAGCTCCAGAGTGTTACACAGGAGGCCACCGGGTTTTGCGTAACCCCTATCGCAGCGTCGACTTCGACTCCACAGAGATCCAGAACACGGCCATCCAGGACCTGATCTGCGACCACTCGCTGTCGCCGGGCTGGTACAGATTCAAGATCAACAACAAACCGGCGGAGATGCCGACCACCTGTGTTGAGGTCAGACATGGGGATACTTAGTTACTGTACTTAAGTAGATTTTTCAGGTATCTGTACATTACTGGATCTGTACTTTTATTTTTCTGACAACTTTTACTTTTAACACAAGTATCTGTACTTTCTACTCCTTCCATTTCAAAACAGGCTTGTTACTATTGTTTTAATGCATTTGAGAGGAATTATTGATTATTTTTATTTTGCATCATTGTGTGCAGACTTCCTGACATCAAGACAGATTTCAACCTACATTGTGATCAGACAGTAACACAGAAAAGACGATTCCTTGGTAGATCCATCTTATGACAGACATAACAAGATGAAAATGGCGTAAAGGATACAGCAAGACAAAAATGATGGGAAAAAAAACATTAGACAAAACAAGCATGACAAGACAAAAATTATGGAAAAAACAAGAAGAAAATATAAAAGCAACACAGCCAAATAATTGTACTAAGACAAAAACACACATCACGACAAAAATGTTGTAGAAGATATAACAACGAAAATTATGGACATAAGACAAAAACAACATAACAAGACAAGACTACGTAAAAGTAACAACATGAAAACAACGTGAAAGATGTAATAAGACAAAAACTATGTAAATGAAGCAACACGGCAAAACAATTGTAACATGACAAAACCAACATAAAAGATGAAAATGACATAAAATGAAAGACAAAACGATGCAACAAGACGAACAAGTTAGGGACAAGTCAGAGAGACTCGACCGCGGACAAGAGATGTTCAGTTCGTTTTGCACAGAAACAGCTGATAAAAATTCAGAGGGCGACTTTTTAATTTTATACTTGGAGTACATTTCAGAGCCTGAACTTTTACACTTTAACTGCAGTAAAGACGTTAAATCAGTACTTATACTTTTACCAGAGTCTTTTTTTACACAAGTATCTGTACTTCTACTTGAGTAAAGAATGTGTGGACTTTTGACACCTCTGGTTGAGAAAGTTCTTCCAAAAAAATGGTTGTGTTTTCATTATTACAGCCTGACGACTTGATTGCAGATCTTTAATCAAAAACCAGTGCAAACATCTAGCATGAAGAAGACTGGTTTAATAAGCACCGTCAGTTCAGGTGGAGGGTGTAATAACCCCCTCGCTGCAGGTAATGACTGTTTTTGTCCACGCCCCCCTCCCTCCCTGCAGATGAATCGCTGTGGTACGCAGGCTCCGGTGTGGCTGTCCCTGAAGGACGCCTCGCTGCCACGGCCTGGCGAGGTCCGCCAGCTCTCCGCCTGTGCCACATGGCAGTTCTTCCACGGCAGCGCCAAGGACTGCTGCCTCTTCCGCATCCCCGTCATGGTGCGGAACTGCGGCGAGTTCATGCTGTACCACCTGCAGCCCACGCAGGGGTGCATGGGATACTGCGCTAAAGGTGAACATGAGGTTTTCCTGCAAATTGTTTTGCAAATTGTTCCTGTTCTGGGTGTTAATGAGAATTAACATGAGAAATCTCATGTTTCAGTTGCTCCAGATTTGGGATCCAGACTGTGTCCAGCAGGTGAGGTCGAAGTCAACGGCCGATGCAAAGGTGAGATGTTCTGAGAACTTTCTGCTTAAAACACAGGACTATAACTGCTGTTGATCTTTGTTTAATTGCACAAAATATTACTTTTTATTTGTCCTTATTTTGAAAAAGAGACTATTCCTACTAAGCTGCATAGCTAAGTGAAGTGAAGTGATTTTCCACTAATATTCTCCTTTACATGCAGCTGTACACTCCTTGAAATAAGGGTTCCAAAATGGTTCTTGCTGAAGGGTTGGGGTTCTACCCAGAACCATTTGGTCCTAAAGAACCCTTTATTGAAAAAAAAAGGTTTGTCAAGGGTTCTTTGTAAGACATGAGTGTTTAACAGTCCTCAACCTCACATAGTCAGATGTAGATATATTTGGAATCCCCTCAATCAATTAAATTTCCTTGTGGTCTTGTGTTCTTGCCTCATCTGTAGAATATAATTTGGTTGTCATTTTTGTCTTGTTCTATCTTTTTACATTGTTTCCAACTCGTGTCTTTTTACAATGTTTATGTCTTGTTATGACTTTATATATTGTTTTCATCTTGTCACACCTTTTACGTTGTTTTCGTCCATGGCTTGTTTTAGGTCACTGTGTAGCTCTGCTTTACTTCTCTGTCTGTATTTTCAGCTGCTGTCCCGTCTCTGCCGTCCCGACCTGTGATCACCCCAGAGCTCATTGGCCAAAGTGTCCACCTGAGGTGCTCCTTCGTCCCACCGCCGTGGAGCCAGCCACTGGGCTTCCAGGTGGTTTGGGCCAGACACATCGCCCACAGCATGAAGGCCGAGATCAGGCAGGAATCCACGCTGAAGCCCTTCTCTCTGGTGGAGATGGATGGCGTTCACTTCAGGCTTGGAGAAACGGTAATTCCTGCCAGACTGCGCCGAACATTTTCATAGAGCACATGTGGAGGGCTTGACCCCTTGAGCGGGCAACGTAAGCCATGGATCATGCTGACCTCTCTTTGCCCGGGTTCAGTCCAACAAAGCAAAGGCAGAGAGGCAATGTGTGTCATATCCCGTTAAGAGAAGGCAAAAGGAGGGTGGGGAAGTTAAATCAGTTGCAGGCTGGAATAGCCATGCTCCACATGCTTCCCATTTAAACCTCCCCATTCAAATCTTCACAGGGAATTCTGGGGACCTTATTTCTACACTTTTCTTCACCGTCATCTTCGTTTTGTTATGTCTTTTATTCTGTTTTTGTCTTGATATGTCTTTTTATGTTGTTTTCATCTTGTTACATCTTTTAACATCATTTTCGTCTCATCTTTTTATGTTGTTTTTATCTTGTCATGCCATCTTTGTCTTGTTACACCTTTAACACTGTTTTTGTCAAATTATGTTGTTTTCACCTTGTTCCATCTTCCTACATTGTTTTTGTCTCTTTGTCTTTTTACATTGTTTTTGTCTTGTTACACCTTTTACATCCTTACGTCTTTTACGCAGTTTTTATTTTGTTACATCTGTTGTTCATGATATACACTGATGGATACATCAATGAATCACTTTTCTATGTCTTATTTTTCCATCCATTTAGGTTGAAACTATTCTTGACATTGGAAAGGCAGAGCACAATGATGCAAAATTTTAAAAATCAGTAATTCCCCTCAAATGCATTAAAACAGAACGAAAGAGCCTGTTCTGAAAGTGGATTAGAAAGTACAGATATTTGTGTTCAAATGTAGGGACAAAGTTGTCAGAAAAAGAAAGTACAGGTAACCTAAAATCTCTACTTAAGTGCAGTAACCAGGTAATTGTACTTAGTTACTTCCCACCTCTGTGAAACTAATTCTGATGAGCATAAAACAAGAAGTCTGAACAAATCACAGAACTTTGACTTGAATGCAAAACGACAGCAAACAGACGCAGAAGGCTTTTTTGGCAAAGTTTCCTCAGTTATTGGAGACTTTTAGTTGCTTCTTATTAAGTTTTTATGGCTGGAGTGAACTCGAAACTTGGTTTGAGTAATAATTGTTATAATTACACTTATTTTTCCGCCACATTGACAGTCTGCTGCTTACCCTTATTTCAAAACAAGAGAACCCAGAGGCTGCTGACGGCTCTCATTTCCTGGAGAAATTACTTGCTGCCAGGAAACATTAAGTAATTAGATTTTTTAACATGATAGTATGTGATGTCACTCAACTATTTAGCCCCGTGCAGCTGTGGACCATTGTGCTGCCATGTTTGGACACCAGGGTTGTATTAGTTGTGTCTGGAACGTGTTGCACAGGGCCGTCTTTAACACGTGTTGACGCAGCAGCTGAGTCGGGTCAAAGGTCATGTTCACTTCTTTTAACCAAGAGGACTGAGTTAAATGTTAGAGCTGTGGATCAGAGGAGCGCTGTACTGTGAGCTACACGGGGAAATGTTTTGATGAATCACAAATACTGCGTCAGTCGTACATTGTTAGTCTTTCTCAAGCTCTCACTTCGAAATGTAAAAAAACAGGTCGTGTTAGATTCTTTAAAACTTAACAATAATTGCGTTCCACAAATACTTAAAATCCTGTTCTGTTCCAATGCAAAAGCAGAAATTAAGGAAAAACAGCATTTACAAGTTGTTTTTTCAGTTGCTGTGTTGATTTGGAGGTAGGTAGAGGTACACTTTGCTCAAGGAGTCTGGTGGCAGTACTTGACTGCAACAGACTCCTTGAGCATAACAGTGGTTTTCCATCAAAAAGCACATCTGCTGGCAAGGTAAAGTGGTGGAAATATTCTTTATAGAGTGGAAGGTCCAAACAGGATTTATGCTGCCGTCCCTGCTTATTTCTGCAAGATGATACACAGACGCATTGTGCACACGTTCCAACAGAGTGGCTTCATAGTAAAAGAGTTCAGGCTCAAATACTCTGAACTATCCCTTTAGTGTTAGCATTTGCTTGAAGAGCAGTTTAGAGTTCAGAAACACACCCAGTGCTGATCTATGTAGGGCAGGTTTGTTTTTTTAAGGAATCAACCCCTGATAGAGGGATACAAACTCTATTATACCTTTATCTTTCACTTCTCTTCTACATGTGTAATTTTGTGGATTAAGATAAGCATCAAGCGCTGTTTTCCTTTCAGTTCTCCTGCAGCGTGTCGACTTTCAGAGCTAACTTCAGCCACAGCAGATCTCCCCCAAAAGAAAGCGAGAGTTTCTACGCTGGACTGAAGGTAAACATTCCTGTGTTGTGTTTTAATTCCAATCTACACCAAGAAAAAATGTATTTGCAAGTTATTGTGCTATTCTGTTATAGAACAATTAATAAAAAACCTGCCTCTTTTTTACCTTCTTCTTCCTCTTCAGTTTTCTCCAGACTCGCTCCACATTGCGGAGAACAGTAAGGAGCACGAGGTGACCGTCCACAGCACGGTGCCCATCCCCTGCTACAGCCCTGAACACGGCCACCAGTGTGGAGTCCCTCTGGCACTGAGCGTCCAAGATCCAGGTCAGACCTGCAGGGAAACAAGAGATAGTGTCTGTGTCATTATCCTTACATATCTTTAATGAAGCTTACAATTTGCATGGAATGCAAGTTAACCATCTTGTCAAGCTGTTTGGAGACAGAATGTCCTAATTTGGAAGTGAGTTGGATGAGCCTGTAGAAATCACCACATATAACCAAACATACCATTCTTTAAGTCCTAATATCCACTTCATTGGAGATTTATTCTCAAATTTGTGACCAAAACACAAATTAGAGGAAATGAAATAAACTAAAACTTGTATTAATGCAAAAAAAAATTGTTTTTATTTACAATGGTCTCTTTACAAAATCTTTTTATTTTGTAGTGAATTGTCCTTTAAAGGTCTCCAGCTGGTGATGAAGAGGCTGTTTCATGTAGAAAACTTTTCATGAGCTCGTCTTGTGTTCTTCTTCTGTGCTCTGACTTGTCTTGTACATCATCACATCAAAGGCGGCTCAGGAAGACATTATTACAGTTCTGCAGGCAGCTGTGCGTCGTCTGTTAACACTGACCTGCCGCTGTGTTGACGTCCACAGACAGTCTTGGACACGAGGCCTCGAATGTGGCGCTGTCCGCCTGCCAGGTGGAGCTCCAGCCTAATGCCTGCAGCGACGGCAGCTGCGGCCGGGCGGCTTTTTTTGTCACCGCTGTCACAGATTTCACTCGAGATGGAAACCGACCGAGTCTGATTGGTGTTTTACCTGGAAACAGTTCACCACGACTCTGGAGGAACTACGTCCCAACATCCCTGAAGGTGAGTTCAACTGAAACTCTGGTCTAGAACCACTTGGAACCCTTTCAGAGTGTTCTACCTAGAACCTGACAAAAAGGGTTATACCCAGGACCATCTGTGAAAGGTTTCACCCAGAAACTCTTACGAGAAGTTCTACAGAGAACCCTTTTGTGGTGTCATGGTTTCACCCAGAACCCTCTCTAGGGGTTCTATCAAGAGATTTTTTATATTCCACTGAACAGGGGGTTCTACTGACAACCCCCTGTTCATTGGAATAGGGGGTTCTACTGAGAGCATTTTCATATTGCAAAGGTTTGATGGGGAACACATCCATGGGGTTCTACTGAGAGCCCTTTTATATTATGGTACAAAGAACCCTTGATGAAAGAGTTCCTTAAGGATCTCAACAATCCTTGAAGATATCTGTCTTCCAAAAAGGATTCTTTGGATGAAAAGGGTTGTTAATGGAACCCTTAATCTTACAAGAACAAAAAAATACACGAGGAACCCTCGCTTCAAAAAAGGTTCTTCACAAGTAAATGGTTCTAAGTGGAACCTCAACCCTTTTTCAAACGTTATATCTGAGAGTGTACCCAATCTCACTCTTCATGACCAGGGTTTTTATCTAGAACCCACCAAGGGGGTTCTAGGGATCTTCTGTGAGTTTTTATTGGTCATTAAGGGATAATTGAACAGGTTTTATTGCACCACAGTGAGGATCAATGAGTATTCAATGAGATTTCCATCATCCTTGAGGGGCTTCCAGGGGTCTTTGATTGGTATCCTGGAGACCTTGGGAAGGTTGCAGAGAAAACTGGAATCTGAGGCAAGTTGTGAGTTGCATGGTACTTACATGCTTAGTGTCCCTTGCAGAGCTTCTTATCCCCTTTTTGAGAAAATGAAGATGCTTCAGGGCTGGCAGAGCAGCGTCAATAAGTTTTTCAGGGTCAGTGTTTAAAGTGTCAGGGGTCCTTTTGGATGTTGCAAAAGTAATCTGGTGCCATGGATTCTTGATATTAATGTCCTGTTTTTTGCAGACTGTACTGCACATGGTCTTTACAGGGGCTCCCTGAGGGGTAACTGACTTCTTAAGAGGGCACCAGATTCCAAAATTAAATTAAGAATAAAGTAACAGCAGTGTGATATAATCATCTAAGTATTACTTTCATAAGAGAGTATTACAATGACGACTTTGATTGCAGGCTTCACTGTCATTCTGTTTACATATACACACAGTTATAGAGTGCTTTATAAGACTGGTGGGGAGTCTGGGGGTTAAGAGCTAAAAGTGTGCCTGTTTGATGGTTTGACATGATGTTTAAAGAGCTGCTCTATGTGATCATTAGTCGCGTCCTCACAAGCTATTACGTTACGTAAGACATGATGTCAGCCCTCCAGACTTTGTGTCTCTGAGGGGCTGGTTGCAGAGGAGTTTTCCCATCTGTGTTTAGTGACAACATCAAAGCCCAAGGTCAGAAGGTCACCGGGTGCTGCCCCCCTAATCTTTGTTCTACTAACCTCTGCCCCCAGGTCACGGTCCAGGACATCCCTACTTCCATCTGCTACTCTCTGACTGACCCACATGTCATTACCCTGGATGGCAGGTAATTTACCTCCTAATCGCTTGTCAGCCAATCTTAATTTGAGTTTCAGTTTGGCATGGTTACACATTTGGATCTCCTTCTGCCAATCTTTGCACAGACGTTACGAAAACCACCAGACTGGCACCTTTGTCCTCTACCGGAGCCTCATCAGGGACTTTGAGGTCCACTCTCGCCAGTGGGACTGCGGCAGCCGACACTACTCCGTTGCATGCAACTGTGGCGTTGCAGCGCGAGAGGGGAACGAGATCGCCATCTTTGACATGTGCAACGGCCAGCCGCAGGAATCCAGGCCACAGCTAACCCTGAAAAACATCGGTGACAGGGAAGGCAGTCGAGTCAGGGTCCTGGAGTCCCACCAGGGGAAGAAGGTCACCGTAGGTATCCGAACATTTTGACACTGGTACAGATTTGTTTGTAAAATTATCATTTGCTACTTTAAAGCTTGAATCATACCCTATCAGCTGCATGAGGAATCATAACTTTGATCAAGAACGCACAGCTTTTTCAGGCTCTAAATTTTTGCTGCATGAGAGGATCGTGTTAACTAGCTGCTGGATGTGCCTCTCCTCTTGTAGTTGATCTTTCCCTCCGGGGCCTTTGTTAGGGCCGATGTTGGTGACTGGGGGATGAGCCTGTCTGTCCGCGCGCCCAGCGTTGACTACAGCAACACACAAGGCCTCTGCGGCACCTTCGACCGCAATGGCAATAATGACTTCCACGGCTCTGATGGTGGATTCTTTGGCCCTGATGACCTCCAACGCTTCATAGAGGTCTGGAGGTCAGTCAGCAACAGCAATTTAGACAAAAAATTTAAATTTATGTTTGTTTTACAACCCCATTTCCAAAAATCCAAGAATGTTGTGTAAATAAACACAGAATGCAATGATTTGCAACTAATTTTTAACTTGTGTTCAACTGAATACAGTACAAACACAGGATATTTTAATGTTCAAACTGATGTTCCAACAGTTTAAGAATGTTTCTCAATACAAAAGTGTTGTTAACTTCAAAAGCCAGCATCTGTTATGGCGATGGCGGTGTGTTCCTATGGCATCATGGGTAACTGTCACAACAGCAAGGGTTCATAGTAAAAGAGTTCAGGCACTAGGCTGGTCTGCCTGCAGGTCAGACCTGTCAAAAAGTTTTTTGCAAATCATTGCATTCTCTTTTTATTTTCTTAACTTTTTTGGAATTAGGGTTGCACTTTAATTCATTGGGCTAAATGAGTATATTCTTTAAAGTTGTTTCTTTTGTGTGTGTGCTAGGATAGCTCCTGGTGAGAGTTTATTTGACAAGACACCTCCTGGGACGACGGAGGAGGTCAGGAGGCCTTTCTGTCAGTGCCAAAAAGGATACAGCACTTCTCATCACGCTGGCAGAGGGATGAGGAACTTGTACAGTCCTTCCGCTCACTCCAACTGCATCACATACGACAATGTGGATTACACATCTGTGTTCCCCTCTATGGACACAACAGTGGAATACATCAAGAGTCCAGAAAGAGAGGAAAGCATCATGGATATGTCTGCCTTCAACAGTCATCCTCTGGAGAGGAGGCACATTCGGTCTGACAGCAAGAACAGTGACAGTGATCTTGAACTGGACGGTGCATTCAGGGAGGATCTTCTGCTTTCTGTTGACAGGCCGAAGAGACAGGCATTATTTGAATTCCAGCCTGTCTTTACTGCTCAGAGCCTCAGCCAGGCTGATCTTGAGAACCTTGCTTACTTCTTCCCTGAGGATCATTTGGCAGAACCCCGTCCGGAGGTGCAGCCCCAGTGGCCCACACCAAGTGGCCTGACCTCTGCCAAAGCCCTGGAAGTGTGCCAGATAGCTTTGGCCAACTCCACTGTTGGTGCAGTGTGCCGGGGGCTGCTGGGACGGCGCCTGGATGAGGCGGTGGATCTCTGCATTCTGGACCTGCAGCTCAAAGATGACCTGGGCTGGGAGGAGGCGATGCTGCCATACCTGGAGAACGAATGTGAGAGGAGGCTGTTGGAAAACCGAACCCAGAGAGCTTTGGAGGTGGGTGGTCCACAAGGAGAGTCCAGAGAGGTGGTGACAGCCCTGCGCTGTCCCAACTTTTGCAACGGAAATGGAGAGTGCACAGAGTGGGGCTGCCAGTGTTATCCCAGCCACAGCTTCTACGACTGCAGCCTGGCCATCAGTGAGTATCCAGAGACAGTTGTTCCGACCCTTAATGAGTTTAGCAGGTAAATTGTTTCATATATATATATAAATATATATATATATATATATATGTTTTTGCTGTGCTCAAACTTAACTACCTCACCACTTACTGTAAAATCATCATTAGAATACAGTATGTTTTCCTTAAGTGGCCTTTAGACGAGGTGGAAATCAGATTAAAGCTCTACATCGATCACTGTTGCTAGGTTGCACCAGTAAGAATGTTTTTTAACCCAAATTAAATCATGGTTTAACTTTTATTAATATTCCATGAAACTTTTAAACAAGCTTAAAATTAAGAAAGATTAAATTTAAACCTCTCTTTAAGCCTCAGTTTAGTTTTTACTCTCAACTAAGATTAAATTTAATGCTAGCTGCCTTTTTGAGATGTGCAAAATAATTCTCTGCTGAGCAGGCTAACTAGGCTAACCAACTAGCTAGCAAACAATGTAACTTTTTAGCTAGCTAGTAAAAAAATAATATGTCCTCCAATAGGCCAGCCAATAGAGTTGACAGATTTGGAGAATGGCGGGCTATGTGACATCCGAGCCTTCAACTGTCGCGACATTCGAGTCTTCGGCCTCGGCTTCATCGACTCTCCTGACCTCAGCTGCCACGCCACCAGACTCAAGGTGAGGAAACATAAGGTCTGACAGCCTTCAAGATGAAGGTAATTTTTTCCAAAATATGTCCTCCGAATTGTGTTGATCTGCCTCCACAGTACATGAACGGAGTTTGGGTTCAAGGGGAGAAACAGCGAACAAAAGCTACCTTCCTCAGCTCCAAGGCTTTAGACTGTGCTGTACCATCTCTGAGCAACACGGCTGTCAACACAGAAGACTTCATGATGGACGACAAACCGTACGCACGCTGGGAAATCAAGGTAACGTCTCTGATTTTAATCTGCTTTTAAATAGTCTGGTATTGCTGTTAGAAGTGTTTTTCAGTGTCAGTTCCACTTTTTCCTGTCCGAGGTAACCAATGATGGCTCCCAGTACAGCCAAGCCAAGGTGCTGACAATCTACGATGGCGTTTGCCAGGTCTGTGAGGCATCGCGCTCAGGACTCTGTAAGTTAAAGGTAACTCACATACAAAAGTGAACAGTGTTTTCTATTTATCAAGTTGTTCATCTCCTCCATACTAATGACTCAAACCTGACCCAACAAAATAATCCATAAGAGTGTTTGTCTGATCTGGTTCAGGTAGACTGCTCACAAGTTTTTTGCAGGACCAAGTCAAGTCTCAAATTTTTGAACTCAAGTGCAAGTCAAGCCTCAAGTCCAAGTCAGGTCTTAGAGTTGCAGAGTAAGGAAAAAATGCAGCTCTCCATATGTTGACATGCCTGTTAACATATGGAGAGCTGCATTTTTGGGGGGAAAAGTGTGCAACCAGATCACCTGTTATCAATCACAAAGCACTCAGTACAGAGTGAGTCATAGAAAAATCCCACAAATAAAAGTTAATGAAAGAGCAGGAGAAGAACAAGGAGCTGCCATTATTCTTCTGTGCAAAGATGTACAGATTTAAATATTTTACAGTCATGACAAAGCAGCAGGCTATGCGCGCAAGAAACACAAATACTCACTAAATTTTGCAAAATATTTGGCAAACACTAATCTAATCAATCAAGCAAGCAAGCAACAGCTGATGCTGAATTTAACATGTTTGCTAACTGTAGGCGCTAATGTTAACTTTCACATTAACTTAAAGTGACTCTCCTGCACAGGTACGTTGTCAGGTGCATGATAAATTTTGATGTGGTCAATCCAGCAACAATATAATATGTTTTTTTTTTCTTTTTTAACTAGCTATCAAATGTGATATTCTAGTAACTTTTTAAGTAGCTAGCAAACAATATAGTGTCTTAAAATTTTAGTGAGCTAGCAAACAATGTAATGTCAATTCAACCTAAAGTGATTGTCAGACACTTTGTATGACCTGTCAACACCCCAACTTCATGCTTTTTTAGGGAGGACAGTCATCATTCACATGACTGCTGCAGGTCACTTGTTAAGAAAACTCAGACTTTCTAGCTTTTGGTTTTTTGAGGGGATTGAGGAGACAGATGTGATTCAGTGGGTGTTTAGGGGAAAAGTGTGGTGGAGCATTTTATACACTCTGTTAGTGCTGCAGAATCTCTAAACAACTTGTAGCTGGTGAATCAATAAACCAGAGACAACATGCAGCAGCTGGTTATTTAAAAACCCAGCATTAATTTTGAAAAAAGCATGCAGAAGGGCGCCATGCTGTTATTGGAACTGCTTTTCAAGGGAATGGAGACAGGACACTGTGTACCTGTTTGCCAGAGACAAATGGAACTGAATTAACTTGAGCGGACAAACCCCAAAACGAAAACAAGCAGCTTGAGGAAATATGCTTTATCAGGTTGTAAAGCTGCCTCAGCGTGTCGACATTTTAAAACAACGCTGTAAATATGAGTACACAAACAAACCTTTTCCTCTTTTGCTCTGTGTCTGATTGCCAGGAAAGGACGTGTAACATCGACGGGATGTGTTTCACAGAAGGAGACTCCAATCCCAGCAGCCCTTGCCTCCTCTGTGACCCGAACACCTCCAAATTCACCTGGTCTGTGAATCAAGGTACAAACAACTTATTTTATATTTCATCCTATGAGCATTTATAACACAAACCATCATTGAAAGTACCATAAATAATCTGCCTGATGTTTTTATATTAAAAGTACAAATCTGCTTTACACTAGATGGCCAAAAATCAAGGACTTCAACAGCCAGGTCTTTGCATGAAAAGGGTGCAAACTGCTGGGCTGCAGCACCAAGTCAAACCAAGCAACACACTTGCATGAAAAAGGAGCAAAAGAATCGCAGAACATATGGACAGAGGGAACAAGAAGGGGCATCTCGATTCGATTGTACCCTCTTCCACTAAAGACAGAAGCCAGATGTTTGTCGGGTTTTTGTCTGGTGTAAAAGGGGCTTTAGAGTGTACGGCTCTGAAAACAGCTACAGTAGCTTGGAAAATAGTGACATTTGATTCAGTTACAGTTTATCAGAGTGTTTCATAATGTGAAATGCTAATAGATGTTAATTCTGACGGACTATCAGTTAACCGTTTCAGTCAAGCATACAGGCTGTATTGTGAGTAGCTCTGGTTGTGTCTGTGTTTTTCTTGCGGATTCATTTCTAAAACAAACAGCCGGTGGCCGTGTTGATACAGCGGATTGTGCGCTGTAGTTTGCCTGGCCTGTTGGTGCTCCTCTCAGGGAGCAGCTCGCTGCCAGAATGAGAATGACACTGATAAACTGCACTAAAGTTTTGTGCTGTTTTGTGGGGTCATTGGTATCTTAGGGTCAAAGGCAATTACTGACCTTTGCCTAATGGTAAGTCCACCCTTGACTCCTGACCAAGTAAAATATAAAATATGGATTTACTGCTGCACATAAGGCTGGCTTCAAATTCCCCAAATAAGTTCTGATTCGAGTCTCTTGAAACGAAAGGCCAAAAAACAGTTGAATTTGTGTTTTTAAAGACATCTTGCAAAAGGGAGGGAGATCAGCCATATGCAAATGCTATTTGGGCGACCTTGGCATGGAAAAATCTGGGAATTGCAACTGTTTGGGGAGGGCCCTTTGCTTCAACATGACAATGCCCCAGTGCACAAAGCCGGGTCCAAATAGAAATGGTTTTCCCAGTTCGGTGTGGAAGAAACTGCACAGAAGCCTGACCTCAACCCCATCAACACCTTTGGGTTTGCATTCAAAAATCCCCAAACTGACAGCGAAATTGGAGGTCCTTTTGATATTTAGCAGGAAAAACAGTATTTATCTTACCTACAGTGGCAGTGATCGTTGTCAGTTACTGTGGTAGCCGTCCAACTGTGGTCCTGTTTGTCACCACGAGCAGATCAAAGGAGCGGATGCTTAAGTTTCTCAGCAAGCCCTGACCTGTCGCTTAAGCACTCTGAGAGAAAAAGGAGGGGGTAAATCACATGGTTGATTACCACTGCTGCACAGAATGACAATCATCCTTACTTACACTCAACAAACCACAAGTCACTTGTAATACTGAGGCTGTAAAAGCTGCAATAAATGACCAACTTGACACGTCACTTTGCCTCAAATTCAGGCCATTTTTTTCTTGAACGAAGTTGATTTATGCTGGATGAAAGTGGAATAATCTCACCAAATTGCCAGACTTTTCGCTTATTTCTAGACAGTTAGGTTAGGAATTCAGTAATAGTAATAATCCTCTTAATCAGCAAGTGTTCTTCACATACGACCATCATGCTGAGCAGGTGTTTCCTGGGATTATCATCATGTTCTTCCTGTTAAACATCTGGGGGGAAAGCGTGATCTCAGTAGTGGACGTTACATGATCCAGTTGAAATGGCCGTTGAGAGCTTCACTTGGAAGGAAAATGCTGAAACAGCTCCGGTCATGGACGTGTGTTTTTGCAATACTCTTGCAGGGACAGCCTGGATGAGTGTTATTGCCAAACCGAGCGAGATTATTTCAAGATGGGAAGCAGATTCTCTCATCAAAAACTGACTGTCAAAACACACAGACTTGTTGTAGTAAATAAAAAGGTGGGAAAACTGATGACAAAAGAGCACATGTTGTTGTTGGTTAGTTACAAATGCCTGCTAAACACATGTAAATAAAGTTTTTTCTCCTCTGTCTTCAGTGAACGAGCCGCCGGCCTTCCACCGACCTCAAAGCGACCTGCGGACTTTTGCCGGGGAGAACTTTGTCTTCCAGTTTGCAGCATCAGACCCAGAGGGCTCGGCGCTCCTCTTCCAGCTGGAGGAGGGCCCAAAGGGGGCTGTCCTCTCCCCTGCCGGCCTCCTCATCTGGAGGGTCCCATCGCTTCCCGAGGAGGATGGACGGCAGTCGAGCAGCTCCTTCCGCTTCATGCTGTCAGACGAGTGCAACGCCCAGAGCACCTTCACCGTTGAGGTAGAGTTGAAGAGGGAAAGGAGAGGGAAGAAAACCTGAGAATATTAGGAGAGAAGGGAGGAAACAAAAAGTAGAAGTGGAAGAAAGGAGCAGATCTAATTTAAGCTGAATTATGAAAAGGCACGTAAATATGTGGGCTAAGAATTAGCGAGAAACAGTAATTCAGTCAGACCAGCAGCAAAAGTGTTACTGTGGAATTTTGACTTCACCTGACCACCACATTTCTTTTCTGCTCTCACAGTGATCACAGTGAATAGTGCAGGAAACAGTAGGCTTTATGGGAAATGTGGTCTTAATTTTAAGAGACATTAACACTCACAGTACTGTTGGCATATGTGAGAGGCTTAAGACTGTCTCCAGCAGGTACTTAGTAATTATCTAGATGTATCCCCACTAATGTTAAGATGTTAAATGTCTCTCTTTTCTGTTATACAGATTGATGTGGTGCTGTGTGGCTGTCAGAATGGAGGTACATGTGTGACAGACGTCAATTTCCCAGCTGGCAGTGGGAAGTACCTGTGTGTATGTCCTGAGGGTACGCAGGGCGCCTTCTGTGACGAGGACGTGGACGAATGTTTGTCAGCCCCGTGCACAGTGGGCAGGTGCGTTAACACAGCCAGCGGGTACAGGTGCGAGTGTCCGCCGGGGCTGAGAGGTAAGATTTTGATGAAATCTACTTTGATTCGCAGACAGTAGCGCAGGTTCTTTTCACTTACTGACTGGCTCCTCTGGTTCACAGGTGTAGATGATCAATCACAGTTATGGTTTCTGATCACAGACACAATTTACTGTGTGTTTTTTGCAGGTGTAACATGCCTGGAAGATATCAACGAGTGTGAAAGGAAGCCTTGTTTCCAGGGAGTCCAGTGCTTCAACAGCTTTGGCTCCTATGGGTGCGGCCCATGCCCTAAAGGCATGCTGGGAAATGGGACGACATGCACAGGTAAGCATGTGCATACTGTGCATATTTAAAGTGCTTTACTCTATGTGTGTAGCATGTTAATTATTACACTTAGCTGCTAAGAAAATTCTGCTGAGACGATATGCACATATCAAACAGCAGCAGATGTGTGCATCAGCAGCATCGTACTGTATCTTGTCAAAGTGCTCTTGAGCAAAGCACTGAATAACCTACCCAATCGCTTACCGCAAGTTGCTGTGAAGAAACAAACCTGCAAAGCATTGATTTTTTTACATGCCTCAAGAGGTGCTGAGTTACAGGTTTGCCGAATCTGGCGTCCAGTCATGAGATTCAACATCCAAAGACCATAAATCAGTCTGATCACTATACCATGTGAATAAAATGAGAACATTTTACTCTCCACAGGTTTCTAGGATGATAAAAAAATAGCATATTAGAATTACACTGTAAAAAATGTCTGTCTGAATATTTACTTTCATTTTCTGCCTTAAAATTGTTTCATGACAAATGAATGAGATATTTAACTCAGTTTCCAATACAAGTCAATTTTCAAGACTTTTACAAGATCACAGGGCATCATTATGCAATCGCTTGCATGTGTGTGTGCATGTGTGTGTTGTCCACTAATAATCTTACATAGCACTGTCCAATCAGCCTCTGTTTTTGTGCACATTCATGATTGTATGCTGAAAGACCTCTGTGAAATCTGCTCTGTTCTTTGAAATTGTGCAGCCATTCTGTAGAGTTCCAAGGTTTCATGGAATAACAAAAACATTTTTCAATTACCCAACACATCTTTATCACATATGATCATCTGATTGGGGCTCTGATGTTGATTCCAACATTCTTCACCATTATTTGGAAGCAACCCCCCCAAAAAATATAACTCTGCTGATGTGCTACAGTTAGTAAATTAGTCTGGATAAAAGCATCCTGAAGCTAACTGGGCAGAATGTGAAGGTGAATTTGTTCATCGCAGCCATGCATCTCAGACGAACGCTCAGCAGGGAGGTACTACTTGTGGTGAATTGAAACCAGACGGCTGATGGCAGCTGATACGGCTGCCTCCCTCCATGTGTTTCATTTTGCCTTGCAGTGACGGCTAACTGGAGTTAATGCAGACGCTGTGGGAGAAAAACCTGATTCCAGCTGAGCTCAATCGTTCATTTCTGTGTGCATGCATGTGTACGGATGTGAATTCATGCAGCTAACACATCAATAATAGTTGTTAACAATATTAAAACATCTGAGATAAAGAAAGGTGGTGGCTCCTTCTTTTGAAGGCCTTAAACTGCAGGAAGACGAAAAAGAAAAGCAAGAAAGAAAGACACAAGACTGTGTGATTTACAGACTTGTATAAATCAGGGCTAATTTGTAGCTTGTTAAAAGTTTGCTTTATCTGCATTTGGACCAAGTGTCAGTCAGTGGTTAGAGAGAAACTTGTCTTATTTGCAGACCAGGGTTCTGCCAGACTATTTTTGGATCTAAAGCTTTGAATTAAAGATTTAACCAGAGTTGGTGATTGTTGCAAGAGTAGAAAAATATAAGGTTTGAATGAATATGCCGGTTGATGGGCTGACAGTGGCTGGTTGGAAAATATTGGCCACACTTGTTGCAGACACAATTTTTATTAGGTCCAGGTTACTTTATATGTACCTGTGGGTAGATTTCTTTTAGCCTAAGGTGTTTTTAGGCTACTTTATGCAAACATTTAAAGGCTAACTATGAAGAGCTGAAAAGGGCTTTTGAAGTGCTCGCCAGATAAATACAGGATTTGTTTCTGCAGCTCTAAAATATTGACTAATTTCACATAAATGAATTGTTTCCGAGCAGCTTGGCGTCACAGGTGCATTTAAAGTTTGTAAAACATGGTTTTAAATCAAACCTTGGCTTAATAGCATTTGCAAATCATCTTCAGTGTTCACTTTTAGATCGGGACGATCTAGTTGAGGCTTTCTCGCAATTCCATTGTTGTTCTTTGAGTAATCAAAGAATTACAAAACCGGGCATCTGAGCAGGCTGGAAATCAAATCATGGTGTACGTTTCAAGACAGTATCATCCCTAATGGAAAAATTGGCTCACAGCAAAGCACACAGCAAAAAATACTGTCAGCAATATATTGTTTGTCATTTTTATGGAACTTTGTAAAAATAGACTCATAAGGACAGATCCTTGGATTTCCTTATACTCTTTATTTAACTGCTCGCTCTTCAGTCCTCTGTGCGACTTTGGTTTGATTTATTTGACCTCTAAGTGCGGGTCAATGCAAAAGATACACAATTTTGGAGTCATCAGGAGCTGCATCAGGTGGTACACTGTTAAGATACTAAATATTAAAACTTCTGAATGCGAAGCGAGCTGTGGTGATGGTTTTAATTTACACTTTTGTTCTTAAGCACCTTCTGTCAAAAGCACATGAATCAAGTCTAAATAAATTCAAATTCTAAGTCAAGACGAGGCCCAGAGGGAAGTTTCTATTACTCACAATCAAGTGTCTCAAACTGAATACAAGCAACAGAAACCCTAATTAGATTCAGTAAATCAAAAACCAAGGTAAGAACAGATATGTGTGATCCATGTGCCATTAACAACAACATTCAGTGTTTGTGAACTGAGGACACTAATTGTTGAAGTTTTGAAAGTGAAATTCTCTCTCATTCTTGTTAGATATACAACTTAAGGTGCTCAACAGTCCGGGGTCTCTGCTGTCATATTTTGTGCTTCATAATGTCAGTCTAGTACCTGTACTCTTTTACTATGAAGATTCAATTGAATACAAGTCGAAAAGAAATTTAGATTTAGTAGATCAGGCTAATGCAGGATAAATCAGACTCAGGTTGCAGTTATGGCTGAGGCCTGTCTGCAGTCTTTTGTCATCAATCACTGTTTCCCGCTACGCTTGTGGCTTGTAAATGTGATGATAGGCTGTGAGTGGTACTCATGCCTCACTGAGATCTTTACGCAAACTTGTTCCAGTCTTGTCTCTTGCTGGGTTTCTGTCTTGAGAAAAACAAACTTTTGAAACGTCCAGGCAACATTCCTTCACCTCTTTGCTGTTAGCTCATTGCAGTGTGGGTGATCTAGAAGCATCAGATTAAGGTATTACATGGTGACAAAATATAATGTATGTCTTTCTTTGCACTGCAGTTGTCAGGCCGGTCCCTATCTCTCCCACATCTGCTCCTCATACGACTGTCTACAAGATACCAGATGTTCTGCTGCAGCCACCCAAAGTAAAGACAGACACTTTCCGGAAGACCTCAAGTGGTAGCTCCCCGCAGACAAGAGCTGAGGTGGGCAAGGCAGTTCCGAGGTTTGATCCAATCCAATCAAGAACTCAGACCACCACTTGGAGGCGGATTCCAGGAACAAGCCATAACCCAGAACCCAAGAACATCACAGCAATTACACCAAAGACAGACGCTTTGAGAAAAACCCAAGGAATTAAACTCAACCCATCCACAACCAACACAGACACTTTGAAGAATAACTCAGGAATTACACCGACACAATTCAAGCCTGATTCGCCAAAAATCAGCAACACTATCAGCAAGACATCCACTGTTACTCAGCCTTTGGGAAATGGCAAACCAGCTTCAGGTAAACCCAACATTTCCAACAGTCTCTATCAACTGTATGTCTTTGTACAGAAAATAGATTTTTTTCTGTAATGAGGCCCCAGCTCTCTATCTGGGCAAGGAATGTCATACAATGCAAAAAAATAAGGAAAACTGTAGTAGGAGAGCTGGCAGGAATCCAATGCATAATGGTACAGGTTGCTGAAAAGACTTTATATTGCATGATAGCTCAATTTGAGGTCACGCTTTCAACCTCCACTTGTGGAGGGTTGGGTGGGTTGTGTTGTCACCAAAGCAGGATTTTATGGACAGGTTTTAAGGCAATATTGCTGGGCTGTTGGTGCCATAATAGGAACACTAATTGTTTGTTCTCATGGTAGGGCTGTCGCGATACGGATGTTTTTTTGGGCTGTGGTGAAAAAACATTTTCACATGGCATGGTGGTCTACTGCAACTGTCCAAATAATTATGTTTTATTTAAAATTATTGAAAGATATTCTTAGAAGGGCTGCAGAAGCTAATATTAGCGGTAAGTTGTCAACCTGACAGTAAATGTACAGTGTATCAGTTAATAAACCCTAGTTCGCAGTAGTGCCATAGTAGAAAAGAAGTTTCTTATGATGACTGACAATAGCTTGTGTGTCTCAGGATCTGGTCAGTCTTTGGCTGTGAATGTGTCAGCAACATGTGCCAGCAGGCCTTGCTTCCCTGGGGTTCAATGCATCAACCGCAGGCCGCCACATGTTGGCTACGTCTGTGGCCGCTGCCCACCCGGCCTTCATGGCAACGGACGCATCTGCATGAAGAACGCCAAGGAAGGTGAGGGATTTTTTTAACGCTCCTCTTAAGTTGAAACAACCAAAGATCTATGGAAGGGCCCAATGTTTGACAAAGTGACATCTGCATCAACATAAAAGAAAATATGAATGGAAAATAAAAGAATGCATGTATGAATGTCAACAACATTAAAAACATCAGTCAGTCTCCTAACACTGTGGGCACATTTAAAGATCTTTGATTTGTTCTTATGATGTTCTGGTTTCCCTGATTTTTTTTTAATGTGTTTTTCTTGGTTGAATGGAATGTCATTTATTACAGCAGATAAATCAGTTAAAGTGGTTAGACACTGTCTGGATGTAATAACCACCACTGGTGCTTTGAGTTTTGAGTCAGTGCCCAGCCGCAAAGTTTCAACAGAAGGTTGCTTAACGTTATTTTGTCATGAGGGGGATGAGGGTGGTAACAACTCAGAGGAGACCCTTTTATTCCAAGGTAAATCCCTTTACTGTGGATCATGTCTGTCTGGGACAAAGTGTTTATGCAGATGAGTCAGTCAGCCTCAAATAAGACATGAATCATTTAAATCAGTTTGAAAAAGCAAGGTTGTTCTGAAGAGTTCTACTAAAATAGTCTTAACCCTACTCGATCTCACTCCTCATGCCATAACCTAACCAACTCAGATGACCCAAACCAACAAAGGCAACAAGTACTAACCAGTCAGAGTCAGAGTAGGGTGGGTCATAATTTCACTGTCCTGGGAAAATCTTGAGGCTTGGGACAATGGGTCAATTTGTCTAAGGCATTGATGTCATCTCCTGTCTTTTCTCAGCATCCAATCACCTTCCTCAGCAGCAGACAGTAGCGAAGACCAGCCGATCCTCGCACGCAAGCATCAGCAAAGTCTCCCAACTCCACCTGCCCAACCTTCCCACCAGGCACGGTATCAAACACCTGTCCTTACCTGTCACCAGAGCGAACCGAGATAATACACCACGCCAGGCGCCCATCTCAGGGAGGGGAGGCGGGACAGGAAGGAGAGAGGCGGTCACAGTTTCAAGAGATATCCCGAGAACATCACTCAGCGCCCACCATGTGATTTCAAATACTTACATCACCCACCCAAGTGCCAACCTCAGATCTGATGCCAGAACATACGGCAGATCTACCACCACCTCCAGGGATCTAATGGTTCCCCCAGTGACGGTCTCCAAGGTGAGTTCACTATTTCTGTTGTGTGTGTGGGCCTGATGAAACCCATGAAAGCAGTCATAACTTGTCATGTGTAGACTAAAAATAAGGGTTCCAAGAAGGTTCTTCCCAAAGGGCTGAGGTTCTATCTAGAAGCATTTGCTTCTGATTAACCCTTTTTAACCCATTTAAACAAGAACTCATCAAGTGGTTCTACAGAGAAACTTTTACAAGGGTCTTACCCATCCAGGGAATTTTAAGAGTTTTATCAAGGGTTCAGCAGAGAACCCTTTTATAATTTAAGGCATAATCTCAAACCTACTCAGAGGTTTCTATCGAAAAACCTCAGTCTTCAAAAAAGGGTTTTTTACAAGCAAATGATTTTGGGAAGGACCTCACCCTCTAAGGAAGAACCCTTTTGGAACCTTTACTTCTAAGAGTGTAGTGAGCACCTTTATTTGTAAGCGAGTGAGTGGACATGAACCTCCAATCACCTTTCTTCTTTCATTCTATAATTATCTCCCAGCAGTCTGAAGGACCACTGACTGGTGCCACAGTTTCCAGGGTAACACCGCCCGCTCCTCACCTGTCTGTCAAAGGCACGCAGTCCAAACAGACGACCCTGCCCCAGCCCAACCATCTGGCCTCCACCCAGCCCAAACCCTGGACTGCTCCAAGACCTGCCCTTCCACTCACAGCGGCCCTCACCGCCCTGTCTTACTCGCTGTCGGAGTCGGAGTTCTCTGCTGACGGAGATGAGACTGAACCTGGATCTGAAGGCCCAGAAGTGTCACAGGTGGTCCCAGCATTGACCTTCACAACGCCGGGCAGGACCGTCTACAGCAGCTCCCTGCTGCAAAGAACTACCTCCATCCAGCCAGGGGACAGGAGTGGTACAACAGCAGACAAACATGTGACGACCTGCGCAGACCGTCCATGTTTTCCTGGTGTCCTGTGTGAGCCAGTGATGGATGGAGGTTTCCGCTGTGGGAGGTGTCCTGTAGGGTACATTGGAGATGGACGAGCCTGTCGAGGTAAGGCTCCATATATTCAGTACTGCCATAGGCCATGTCCACCAACACTGAACTGACCATGTACATCAATTATGACCTGGTTTGGAACCCTAAACCCAAAAATAGCAGGTTTTCCTTGGGAACCAGTGAGGGAGTATCATATTCTACAGGTTGTTGATCATTGTGAAACGCCCTCTGTTGGTGAGATCCTTGATTACAATGGTTCCACTCAAGGCTGGTGGAAATGTGAGCTGGTTTACTAGATAGCAGCAACTTTAGCTAGTTGTCTTTGACACTGGGCTACTCTAGAGGGCACTGATCATGTTGTATACACTACAGGAGCATCCAAGTGGGCACTGCACTTTTTCAGACATAGGGACACTAATTATTTAATGATTAATGGTTTGCAAATGACCACTCTGATCTTTGTGTCATATTCACAGGCTAGATACATAAATTAAACAGCTGTACAGAGGTTTGACAGCACTGTCCTGTCTGTTTTTCAGCTGTCTGCAGACACACATGTGGGAGGAACATGGAGTGTGCTGCACCCAACACCTGCCGCTGCAAACCAGGCTACACTGGACTCGATTGTCAGACAGGTACACAAATAAATGGCAAATTTAATAGATTTCATCTATTATTTAACTATGTATTTATTTGTTTGTATGTCTTTTATTTTTCTCCAAATTTTCTTAGCAATCTGTGAGCCAGGCTGTATGAACGGGGGTGTTTGCATAGCTCCCGGTGTGTGTCAGTGTCCCAGAGGTTTTCATGGAGAAACCTGTCAGGAAGGTAAAGCTCACCTCCTTTTTCACAGTCACAAATGTCCAGTGTACTACTGGTTTTTACCTTCAGTAAAGTATGTCTATAAACATCTATGTATGTTAATGAAGCCCTGAGAGTGAGAAAAATAATCTGGTGATTCATTTTGTAAGTCTGTTTTAATTAGTTTTCTCTCCTGTATTTTTACTTTTAATTGAATAAAAAAGTTTTACTGAGTTAATTTCTCTAAGTTCTAAGATCTTATTCATCTGTTATAGATCTTATTTTATTTTATTTATTTGTCAGCATCATTTTTACAATTTTGTTGTTGTCGTTGTTGTTGTTGTTATAATCCTCATTTCGGTACACTGCAGCCTCTTCTGGCCAAAATTAGTTTTACAACAACAAACACATAAAAAAATCACCTGCCAAAGCTTTTTTCATCAGCTGTTTCACAAATGAAAAAATAAGGAGCTTAAAAATTATCCTAGAAAATTATCCTTTAGTGGGAAACACAGGAGAGTGTTTTTAAGTAAAAAAAAAAATATCACCAGAACATTTTTTTGTGTGTATTTTTTTCCACTTTCCCCTCTGGACTTCATGGAAGCCCATTTCTGCCACTGAAAGAAAAAGTTTCCCCATGGTAAGTTAGAATTATGAGATAGAAAAGTCAAAATTATGAGATAAAGTTAGGGTAAGGTAAAGTTGAGATTTGAAGACAAATTAATTATGATTTACTATGGGAATAATTTTGTGTCAGTGGCAGAAATGGGCTTCCATAGGATTTCCATAGTATTTTTCCACAATCACAGAAATAAATAGAGAAGAAATTCTTTTCTAAAAGCAGTCTTAATTTTCTTAAATTTGTCATGGTAGAAATACTTACAAATTAATTAATATAATGATGAATGATAGAGCAATCCATCTGTGCAGCTCTGTGCAGGTCACCATGTGAAAACGGAGGCACTTGTGTGGGACTGCAGACTTGTTCGTGTCCTTACGGGTTTGTTGGACCTCGATGTGAGACCAGTGAGTTCACAGTTACTGGGATTTTCCATATCTCCTGAATCTCTAAGCTTTAAAAAGGTGACTGCTCATATCATGATTGACTGTTTTTTGGTTGGTCGCAGTGGTGTGTAGCCATCACTGTCACAACGGAGGCCAGTGTGTGTCTCCAGATAAGTGCATGTGTCCGCCAGGCTGGACCGGACCGTCCTGTGAGACTGGTGAGTGTTTTTGGTGCGTGTATGTGTGTGTTTGTACTTACTGATCTCTCGGTGATGATGCCCTCATCTCTTTCTCCAGCTCTCTGCTCTCCTGTGTGTCTAAACGGAGGTTCGTGTGTTCGTCCAAACACTTGCGAGTGTCCTCACGGTTTCTATGGCGCCCAGTGTCAAAACGGTAACTCTAGAAGTTCAGACATCAATCAATAAGTCAGTCAGTCAATCATGCATTCATAGAATCATTCTTAAAGTTACTACAAGTATGTGAGCCAGTTAAAAGGAATGAGGAGTAGATTTTTATTCAGATCATTTTTATTTTAGTCATTATATTTGGTGGTTATATTGAAGGAAACACTACCACTTTTGTCCACACGGGCCTCCAAAATCAACAAAATATGAAAGCTTGTTATAGTAGCTTTAAGTGCTTTAAGTCAGGGACATTTTTAGAAGAGTTGAATTTGAAAGAAATCCCTCCAACTCTATCAAATTTACCATGTATTTCTTGATTCTTTTTCCTCGTCCAGCTGTCTGCAGTCCTCCCTGTAAGAACGGCGGTCTGTGCATGAGGAACAACGTCTGCTCCTGCCTGCAGGGATACACCGGGAGGAGATGCGAGAAAAGTCAGTCTTTCTCCTCATCGTCACTTGTTTGTTGTATTTCTTTCTTTCCTCTCTGGTTCTACTAATTTTGTGATCTTATGTGATGTTTTTTAAATGACATAAGGATTCCTTATTCTTGATTTGTCAATTAAGCAAGGCTTTTTTTTCTTCTGAGTTGAACATCAAACTAGATGAAGTTTGTTGAAAGTTTTCTGGGTTTAAATAAGCTTTTGACACTGTAAACCATGAGGTATCTTTTTTTCTCCACAGAAAAGAATGAGATCATAACTAACTAACAAGAAGCAAAGTGTTAACTGCAATATTGGTGTTCCCCAAGGATCAATACTGGGCCCCATGTTGTTCAGCTTGTACATAAACTATCTTCCTCACTTCTTCCTTAGGCATCAGTCCCCTCATCCTTCTCTCATTTTGCCATCATGATGTCCTTCTTTTTCATCATTCTTTGGTGTCTTCTTCTTCTATCCCTTTATCTTCCATCTCTTCTTTAATCTAAGATGATGATCTAAGATGATTCTGTCGTTAACACAATCAAATCCCTACATGACAGGAAGCAACACTTAGTAGCCTACGATATTTCTGTCTGTTTCTGCAGGTGTGTGTGAGCCCATGTGTATGAACGGCGGCAGGTGTGTCGGTCCAGATGTTTGCGATTGTCCGTCAGGTTGGCGGGGAAAGAGATGTGATAAACGTAAGTTCAGTGATACAAGAATTGGATCCGTACAGATACAGATTCTTTACATTTACAACATCATCACCCTCAGGCCCAACCTGTCAGATCCCATGATGCTTCAGTGTGAACACGTGAAAACCTCTGCCTGTCTGTCCCTCTCTCAAGAATACAGTCAGACCACCAGCCTGTTGTCCATATACTATCCAACAGGCAAACAAACTGAAAACTATTTTGCCAAGCAGTTCAACTGATCCTTCCTAAAACCCACCCCTTTTTGCTCCCATAACAGTTGAACAAGCATGCTCCCAGTGGAACCTTAGTCACCTTTCCTGTTTCCTACTTACTTAGATATGCTATCTGCTTGGCTCATCTATGAAAAAGAAAAACAAATTTTTCACATAGTTACGTCGCACTTTAAGTTGGCTGCTGTTAGTAGAAAGTATGATATAAATATCAAAAGAAAACATCTGGCAGCTAATGTTAGCGTAACACCAGCTAATGTACATCAATTGTGAGGTAGCTAATTACATCTGACAACACTAACTAACAAGCTTTCAAATCTACATGAGTTGTTGGCTAGTTGGCATGAATATAACATTGGCATTGGCTAGCTAGCTAATCTACATCAATCGTTAGCTAGCATTTGCACTTTAGCTAACTAAATGTGACTATATTTACAAGCCCCCCAGGAAACAAATATTTTATTTATAACTTTACTGGAGAAAGAGTTGACCAAGGTTCTGCCAGTTACCAAGCTTGCTCAACTGTTATTGGAGCACAGAGGAACAGAGCAAAAAGGGGCGGGACTTAGGAAGGGTCAAATAATCAGTCCATCCAATACTAAAAAACAGTGAACAGGACCTGCAAAAGTGCCATTTGTCACACCTTAAGTTACTAATGCTCGCAAAACATCCTATAAAAACATCAAAAGAAAACATGTTAGCATAACGCTTGCTAATGTATGTCAGTTGTTAAGTAGCTAGTTACATCTGATAGCTAATTTTAGCAAAGTGCCAACTAATTAGCTAGCTAATCTATCAATCATTAGCTAACATTCAATGTGACTATATTTACTTTTACTTTTTATTTTTGAATGCATTTTCTGATTAAAGACGTGGAATATGCCAATATTATTTGGGGGGTTTGGAGCATTTTTTTAACATGCATTCAGCAAATTTGGAATATATGACATGTTTTGCTGTTTGCTCTCTTTTTATAGGCAGTTCTCTATGTTGTAAACAAACCAACTAGCTAAGAGTTTGAAAGCTTGAATAGAGATGCAGACGCAAAAGAAAAGCTAAAATTTCTGGTCATTTTATATTGTAGTATAAAGAACCTTTGACAATGACTTCAACAATCCTTGAAGAACTCAAAAACTAGTTCCTCTGAAGCAAATGGTAAATAAGAGAACATCTTATCATCTCCCATATGGAAACCATCAGCTGTAACGTCTGCAGGCTTTTACAGGACTGACCTGTGCACTTCCTCACTTGAGACGCTGCTGAAGAAACATCCAAACATCAGGGGTGAAGGGGATGAACTGCAGATAATCAGAATCTGTTGAAGCTGAAGTCTGCAGCTTTTTTTTTATGGAGGAAGTGTGTTGGTAGCCACGGTTCCTCCTTCATCAGCTGACACCTGTCTCTCATTTGGACGGCCTGTCGTCTCTCTGTGAAGTCTTCACACCTGGTTCGATGCTGATGTTCACTGAGGAGAGGAGCATCAGCACAGAAGCTAAGCAATGAACTGCAGTGGACAGAGTCTGCAGGAAAACAGCCACTTAAAAAAATCAATTATAAGTGTAGGTTATGTTTTAAAATATTTTCACTGCACGCTCCAAATATCACTCTCTCCAAAGCCACTAGGATGAAAAACAGGATGAAAAAGATGTAACAAGATGTAAACAACGTAACAAGATGAAAAAACACCGTAATACATAACAAGACAAAACAGACGTAACAGGACAAAAAGGATCGTAAAAGATGTAACAAGACAAAAATGACTTAACAAGAAGAAAAAGATGGCTTCTATTTACTTTTTTACTTTGAGGTCTTTTACTGCAGTAAAGAAATTGAATCAGTACTTCTACTTTTACCCATCTTTTTTTTTACATAGGTACATAGTACTTCTACTCAAGTAAAGAATGTGTGGACTTTTGACGCCGCTGCTTTTAAATGCAGAGACTTTATAGTTATCGATAATATGTGGCTTTGCGAGGCCCGTCTGGTGCTGCTTTAGAGTCCAAGTCTTGGATTAAGTTGTCATTTTTGTGACTTGTTGAGCGTGTCTCTAATGTTAGATGTTGTGTTGCCTCTCAGCCAGCTGTCTGCAGAAGTGTCTGAATGGAGGAGAGTGTGTAGGAGCCAACACCTGCCACTGCACCCCGGGGTGGCAAGGCATGCTGTGTCAGATCCGTGAGTGTGCCAAGAAGAAATTCACTGGGCAAATTTTTCTGGTTCTACTGATCATAGACTTCAGGAGTTACAGTACTTTCTGACTTTTTGTTTGTTGCTGTGTCACCTCTCAGCGCACTGTGAACAGAAGTGTCTTTACGGCAGTCGATGTGTCCGACCAAACGTCTGCGCCTGCCGGAGCGGATACTCAGGTTCTCTTTGCTCCAGAAGGGTAAGAAGGACTGAACATGGAGTGGTATTTTTAAGTACAATGGGGTTCAGCGTGTGAACTTTTTTGTGACTTTCAATCGCTTAAAAAACTCAAGAAAACAAATAAGATTTGGGAATGCACATCCTTTCCTTGCTTGTTAAGTCTTCTCATCAGGTTTTCACCCCAGTTTGGCTGTAAAAATAAAAAAAAGGGATAAAGGAAGAAAAAGAGGTGGATTTTTACTGCTGCATTTTTCTTCAGCTGGTCCAAGATTCACACATGTGTTTGCACATGAAGAAAACTGAAAACACCTGAAAATGCATCCTATCTCATGAAATGACCAGATACAGAAGATGATGTATTGAGGTGCAAAGAACAAAGCTGCACCAGAAAGTCAAAAAATGTGGATGGACAGTCTTGATTGCTGCAGTGATCAAAGCCAAATGTAGGTCCGTGTTTTTGGTTGTGAAACTGCCTGTCCATCATGTGCAAACATGCTAAAATTCAGCCTCATGGCTCCATGAGGCTGTACAACAGTGCTCTGAGCTAATGCTAATGTTACCATGCTAACATACTCACAATGACAACTCTAAAAAATCAGCATCATGGTGCATTCAGAGACAACAAAAAAACCCAATTTTATCTCATTTAACATTTTAGACAAACACAAGCCATGCTAGCAATTCTGTGCAGCTGTACAGCGATGCCTTGAGCTAAATGCTAATGTTAGCATGCTAACATACTCACAATGACAATTCTAATATGCTGGAATTCAGCCTTATGGTGCATTCAGAGACAGTGGAAAGCATATTTTGCTACCTTTAAGTTTTACAGTTAATAGTCTGAATATCATGAAACATGAGACAAGCACTCTAAAGCCATGCTAGCAGCTCTGTGAGGTTGTACAACAGTGCTGAGCTAAATGGTAACATTAGCATACTAACATGCTCACAATGAAAATTCTGAGCATGTTAGCTTAGCTTAGCATGGCATACGTACCAAGAACTCCAGTTAGCTTCCTTTTGCACCAGGCCCCGCCCTTTTGTTTCATGGTTTTCAGCTGGAGCAGATGAGTCTAGAAAAAACATCAACATAAATCTCACCATAACATCTAATTTGTCAAGTTAAAGAAGGAATTGTTGAGAAAATGTATTCCAACCAGGCAAATCTGAGAATCTGACACATTCTCTTGAATTTTTGTTGTTGCCTCTCATTGTTTTCTGATCTGTCAGTCACTGGAAAACCTGCTAAATCTAATATTCTATTTTTTTCAGCTCCCTATTGTTCAAGGCTGAGACCCGCTTACAACAGACAAACACCAAACAGTTGGCGTTCATTCAGGTGATCCAGGGCCATCAACACAGACCATCATCAGAAGAAAACCACAAGTTTCATCTCTGTGTCCAGTAAAGAGCCTGTCTTTGTAAAAAACTGGAAGCTGGGAGAAATTTGTTACCCAGGCTAACAGGTTCCCCCTGCTTCCAGTCTTTGTGCTAAGCTAGGCTAATGAGACATGCTGCATTCACATGGATTCAGGTGGCAGACGGCAAACAGGATATCGTTTTAGAGAGCGGTCCAAAGTTACAGTTTAACTTTTTGCCGTCCTCTGCGACGGATTTACAACCAGATATTCTGTAGCTCACTCATACATGGAGAAAACTACAACAACTCCTACTTACTACGATAATTACAGAAAAGAATAGAAACTGCATAAATTTTTAGTATATTTCACTCATTCTTGAGCATTGGGACAAAATATATTTTTGAAAGGTTTTGACTTTTACTCTTCAATTATTGAAAGATCAAACTCTTGGTTATATACCTTGTAATGGGCAAACTGCCTAGTAATTTACTTTTTTAAATTAAATGTAGACGTCAGCTATGTCAGATTTTACATCATCCACAATTAAAACATACATTTTTAAACCAGAATTCTTATTTAGCTTTGATTTAAAAGGGCTGCAAAGTTGACATGTTACGGTTGAGACACATCTGATAGTAATATAATTTACAGAATTTGTAGAAAAATAGAAATCTTACCAGTACTTGAGCAGTATTCCTGCCTTTTTTTTAAACCAGGAAGTGAGACAGGGGTCCTTAGGGTATAGCTGACCATTTTTATGCCTGATTAAATCATGTTTCTGTTGTCAGAAATCTTGGACACAACTTTAAAGGACCAACATTTTCATAAAAAAATCAATTTTAAAACAAAGATGGTTATAATAGCACATGTAAATATCTATGTCATTAGTAGGTATTGTTAGTTTTAGAGTTTGAAGACTTTTAACACATTTTTAAATTGTTTCAATTTGTGAATTCTTGATGAGGCTGTTTTCTCACACAGAGTAAGTTTGGAAATTGAATATATATAAATCCTTAAAGAATACATTTTCACCAAAACAAAAGGTTTTGATTGGCTGAGGTCTAAAAGGACAACAAGTCCAACCAATTGACCCATTCACTCCCATGTTAAGTGAGAGCCAAAATTTCCAGAAGAAAGCAGATGATACCAGTTTTTCCATCATGGTTCTGGCCTCATTTTTCACACCACAGAAATCAAATTTGCACCATCACCTTCAACATCCTGTGCTCTCACTCACCGTATGCAGTTTTTAGCTGTAGCAATTATGGTGTTTCATTAAACAGCTATAGTTTGAGAAATACCATGTCTCAATTTCTTCTTTGGAGTATTTAAAATTGACTGTGGCGTTGCACACAGGTGATTGGCTGAATGAACCAACAGCAGTGAGGTCATCTCAGTATTCTGACATACACTCTCACCCATATACATACAAACACACTCAAAATTTAATTTGAAATTTTCCAGTTTTATTCTATTCTTTGTAAACAATACAACATCACCATAGTAACGTGCTGTCCTGCCACTCCATTGGACTGTTTTTTTTTTTCTGTGCCGTCCAGAAAAGTGTCCATCTGAATCCATGTGAATGTATTGATAGAAGGGCTGGACCTATTGATTGATTTTTGTACCTATTCTACTGACCAGCACCCAGTCCTCATCAGTTTTGGATGTGCATGCTGTTTGTTGAGTCTACAGTAACTTCCATAATGGTACATGTGCATTCTGCAGACAGGAAACCATAAACTTCACCATTTAGTATCCCAACATTATTAAATAAGAGTATTTAACTGTACTGAATCATTGGATCAGACTTAAGTTTTCTTACTTGGCAGATGTGATACATGAAACATAAACTTCATAATCAGGATTTTACAAGCAGCTGTTTTATTTTATTCACTAGTCTGGCTGATCATTTAAAAGCTGGACAGACTTTTCACTGTAAATGCCATCAAGTTCAGGTCTTACACTACAAACCCAAACCTCTGTATGAGTATTTATTTATTTGGTTGTTTTATATTGTCACATATTTCTTGTTGTATATATCTTAATCACTGTATAATCTATGTTATTTCTTATTAAAGCTCTGTTTATTGGTTGTTTTGTAAGAAAACAAATAAAGATCCTTTTAAGGTTAAGGTAAGATGATTTCTTTCAATTAATTTATTGATTCATCTCCAAAGTTTATCTCTATGACTGTTAATAATCTGCAAGGTTTGTTGATTATGAATCCTGTACAATCTGAAATGTGTATTCCTTGTTTGTTGACTGTATTTTGGATTTTTTTTATCTGGTTTGCTGCACAAAGTACCTCAAAGTACCTCAGTTCTTTTTTAATATTGTCATTAATATATTTGTTCACTAGATGTTTTTAATTTGCTTTCAGACAGGGTTTGTCTTCAGTAGCAGCTACAGAGGAGCATTTGACTTTGCTGCAAGGGGCCAGACAAGTTCATGGCCAGCGGGTCGGGGCCACGGGGGCAGGCGAGGAAATGAGGATTAAAAGATTAATGAGGCCGCATTAGCTCCGCACCAATTAGGATTCCTCTCTGCCGGGCCCGCCTCTGCAGAGCTGGTTGACTTTTTACAACTGATTAGGATGAAGCTGGATGGTTTGTTGAGGCCGCAGCAGGAGCAACAAGCTTGGCTCTCTGTTGATATTTGTTGCCGTCACTCTAATCCCCGTGTGATTCTTTGGCTGTTTTATCTTTGAATGTCCTAAAAATGACTTTCCTTCCATATTTATGGAAGAAATATCTACTTAATCTCTCAGATTCATTGGCCTTGACCTCATGAAATGACCACATATCTTGTGTTTTATTGTAAAAAGACTGGAAATCTTTCCAACAAAAGTTCTAGAAGTGATAGTTGGAGGTTTACTGCCCTCTGGTGGCAAAAATATAAACAATATTGTCAGTGTGTAAACTCATGAACAAAAAATCTCCTGGATTTTCTTCATTTAAATTAATTCCACATTCCTTGATGTGATTTGATTGAACCTGACAACCTGATTTTCAGTTTTGCTCTGAGCTTTTGCAGCAACGCATACAAGCCATCGTCCCTTTGCAGATATTTATAACCACCCCCAAAGATGGCACTAGGCAAGGAGGAGGAGGAGGACAGGGGGGGGCATGGTGTGTGTGTGTGTGTGTGTGTGTGTGTGTGTGTGTGTGTCCATCCTAGTGGGCACAGATGGAAGGGGACAGGACGACAGAGGACCAGCAGGTCCACCTGTACTGTTCACTCAATGGGGAGCTCAGAGTTTGAGGTTATTCTCTCAGGCCTGGATAACAAACAGCAGGACGCACACAATCAGACTGGTTTGCAACAAAGTATTTAATGTTCAAACTGATAAACTTTATTGTTTTTTTTTGTAATTATTCACTCATTCTGAATTTGATCCCTACAACATGTTTCAAAAAGGTTGAGACAGGAGAAACAAAAGTCTGTGAAAGTTGTGGAATGATGTTTGGAACACTGCACAGGTAAACAGGTGAGTTGGTATCAGATGACAGCATCATGATTGGGTATTAAAGGGGCATCCTGGAAAGGCTCTGTCATTCACAAGAGTGGATGGGGTGAGGATCATCACTTTGTGAAAAACTGCAAACAGTCCAACAGTCTAAGAACAACAAAACTGCAGGAATTTACAGATTTCAACATCTACAATCCATAATATCATTAAAAGATTCAGAGAAATCTCTGCAGGCTGAAAACCAACATTTAATGTCTGTGACCTTTGACCCCTCAGGCAGCACTGCATTAAAAACCAACATCATTGTATAGAGGATTCTACATGGGCTCAGGAAAACTCTTAATAAACACACAGGTGCAAGAAGAATTTTGGGAACCACTGATTTAGCAAAGAAAGCTGGACATTGTTCTCAGTGACTTGTGAGTCTAAGTTGAGGACAGCAGTGTGTCCCAGACTTCAGGTCACCCTACTAAAATAAATACAACTGTCTAATTTTAATGGTGAGGACATAATTCACATAACTGACCTATTCTGGACTAATGAAAAATTAATTATCCTTTTTCAGTACTTGCACCGTTTTTCTCTGCTTGCTTTGTTTTATGTGATATAATGTAACATAAAGTTCTGTTATTAAAACACATTACAGCTGGGTTGCACCAACAAACTTTATTTTTTTTAACCAGTCTAAATCATGGTTTAACTCTATTTAAATTATGTTGCATCAAATTTTAAATCTCAGTTTAGATTAAATTCTAAACTTAGATTAAATTAAATTCTGTTGCACCAAAACTTTAAACTCCTATTTAAGATGTGGTCTGGTATTAAAATTAAACATGAGGTTTCTCACTTTTTACTTTTTAGCTAGCTAGTAAACAATCTAACTTTCTTTTTCTTTGTTTTAGCTAGCTAGCAAACAATATAATTTCTTTTATGTTTGTTTTTAGCCAGATAGCAAGCAATGTTTTTCTTTTCTTTTTCTTTCTTTTTTTTTTTTTTTTTTTTTTTTTTTTTTGCTTTTTAGCTAGCCAGCAAACAATGTAGAGCTGCAATGGTTAATCAATTAGTAATGTATTACTAAATTAATCACCAACCATTTTGATAATTGATTAATCAGTTTGAGTCATTTTTTAAGAGAAAAAGTCAAAATTCTCTGCTTTCATCTCTTAAATATGATTAGTTTTTGGTTTCTTACTTCTCTATGACAGTTATCTGAATATTTTTGTGTTGTGGACAAAAACATTTAAGGATGTCATTTCAGGCTTTGGGAAACACTGATCGACATTTTTAAAAACAAAACTATTAATCAATTAATCAAGAAAATATTTGATTATGACAGTAATTGTTAACTGCAGCCCAAAAACAATGTAATGTTTTCTTAAGGAAAACAGAACAGGGGAAAGTTAATGGTTTCCTCTTTTCTTTCATACTTACTACAGGTGCCAACAGCACTAGATTTTATTCTTCATTAATTTATTTATTTTAATTTGAGTATGCAAGTATTGCCATCGTCATCAAATGCTATTTAATTTCAGTTTGCATCAATAAATTTACTAAACTGAAATTAGTCATTCATTGTGCAACAGAGTTCTGCTGAATTTTAAATCTGAGTTTACTCATTTTAAATCTAGTTTTCCTAAACTATTTCATCTTAAATTAGATTAATATGATACATATAATGTATGAAATGTGAAGCATGACATTTATGAGCTTCAGTATGTTTAACAGATTATTGATCCTCTCTCATTTGTTTTTCTGTATTATTTTCTAACACTGAATATCAGCCAAAATATCCACATTTTGGATGTGCAGTTGTGTGTATCGGCCTTGACCCATATCTGTCGAGCCTAATTTAAACCTGTATCCTCCAGACCACAACAGGTGCCCCCCCTCCCCTCCTCCCTTGACGCTCCACCTGTCTTGCCTTCTCCGCGGCGGGCTGGCGACCCAGAAAGCAGCCGTCATTCATTAGAAATGGTATGCTGATCCGCCGGGGGGCCGGACGGCACAAACCCCCTCGGTCACCGGATCGGCGGCAGCTGCTCGGCCCCCCGGTGCTATTTTCACCCTCAGGATAAAGTGATGTGCAGCCGCCGCCCGCCCGCACGGCCCCAGCAGCTTCAGTCGCACCACAGCAGAGCCAGGATGAAGTCCACAGGCAGTGAACGTACCACCTCCGACCTGGAGGACCTGGACAGCGGCAGCGACAGCTCGGACGGCTGCAGCCCGCGCATGGAGACGACTGTGGCGGCGGGAGGAGGCGGCGCCAGGGCGGGAGCGCCGAGACGGAGGAGACGGCGGAGACGCAGCAGCGGCGCAGGTGGAGGAAGAGGCGGCGGAGACGCGCGTCTCTCCGGTGTGAGCCAGCAGAGGAAGGCGGCAAACGCGCGAGAGCGGGACAGGACGCACAGCGTGAACACGGCCTTCACGGCGCTCCGCACGCTCATCCCCACCGAGCCCGCCGACAGGAAGCTCTCCAAGATCGAGACGCTCCGCCTGGCCTCCAGCTACATCTCCCACCTGGCCAACGTGCTGCTGCTGGGGGACGACTGCCGCGACGGACAGCCGTGTCTCCGCTACCAGAGCATCCTGCACGGCCCCGCCGCGCTCAGCGCCGCCTCCCTCAGACCCATCTGCACCTTCTGCCTCAGCAACCAGAGGAAACTGGTGAGAGTCCAGATACACCTGCTCTACCACCCTGTGAAAAAAAAACCTTAAAATTCAGGGAAATACTTAGTTTTAAGCCAAACTCTCCAGCCAATGATGTTTTGTTGAGATAATTCACTTTTCTTCTTTAAATAAACTTAAGTCTTCAAGACTGAGAAGATTTGAGAAGTTCTGAAAAAGTTTTACCAACTACTGATATTTTATTGAGATAATTTACTTTTCTTCTTTGGATAAACTTGAATCATTGAGTTTTAGAGTTGAGTTTTTTGAAGTTTTCATGTCTCAAAAAAGGCGGTTGCTAACAAATGGCTGAATAAGACCACAGAGGTTGTCCGGGATATTAAACGTCATCACAGCGAATATGAGTCACTTAATGGCAATTATGTGAGGTCATGTGACCGTGGTGTAGTTTGTTTATGATGTTAACTAGCTCATGTTAGCATTTTACTTCTGGCAATTGCACTTATGCTTCAGAACCAAATAAATGTTGTTTTGTCACAGAACTTATTTTCTGTCCAATGGAAAAATCTCATTGGCTTTTTGTGGAAGGAACCAGGATTATGCTAACTTCCTGTTTGGCCTACAAAAATATGTGGTGGCTGTTTAACCATGAAGACTAAGAAAGACAAACATGTTGTTTGCTAGGAAGCAAATAACACAAAAAAAGACAATAATAGAGACACCCAATTACAATAATAAAAAAAAGACAAGTCCCATGATCCTATGCCACTTTACAACATCCTCAAACCACATCTTGTTATTGTTTTAATGTAAGGAGACTCCTAGCAGCAGAATTTATATATATTAAGTTTAAATCAAGTTTGTAAACCGTCATTATCAGCAGACTTCCCAGCATGCATTGTTTGAGATTTAAAACTCTGAGATTCTTATTTTTTATAGTTTGTTGAAATCAAATTTGTTTTTAATGTTTGTCAGTGTCTCTGAAGAGTTGTTAGCTCAACTTAAAATCTTCAGCTTATTGAACATATTTTCTTGAGTACAACTGAATTAATGTCCAGTTAATTTGACAAAAAAAGGTTTGTTTTTTTTAATCTATGAAAAAAAAAACCTCAACTTGTATTTTCAAATTCAGTCAACTTAAAATTTTAAGGCAACAAGGACACTGACTTCTGTGTTAAGTTAAAACAAATAGTTTATGTTTTACAGTAGGAATTAAAGAGTTCATTCTCCTGGATTCCACTCCAGGATTGTCTGGGTGGTGATTTTTGCACAGAACCAGAAAGGTATCTGCTCCAAAGTCAGTTCATCCAGCAAAATACTTAATTCAAAAGTAGGGCAGATGATGCCACCTGTGTCAGCTGATTATTTATCCTTATTTGAATATAAATAATCAATACATTTATGAATATTTCAGGTACTGAGTTTGCACCGCTCAGAGATGATTTGGGTCGACCAAAGCGTCAGCTGTTTCTCCAGTGACTGACAACACAAAATGAAAACAGGCTGTGGTGCCTTCAATGGTGTAAAATAAGTGTAGGTACTTGACTCAGTTTGACTCGATAGTTACCTAAGAAAATAATTCATTTGTTTGATTCAAAATTCAAAACAATTAAGATGACAGTTGCCTTGAAAATCTGAGTTTAGCTCAAAGACTCAAGTTTAAAAAGCTTAAAAGAGTAAATTAGTCAACAAAAGAATATAGGAATTGGTATTTGGAGTCCCAGTCTAAAAAACTTTTTACAAATTCGATTCAAAGAAACTAAAAAGCTACAAATATTCAACTTGTAAATGGGGATTATCTATATTAAAATGATACAGATGATCATTTATATCCTAAGTACATGTGCAGCTGTGAATTAGACGTGTTTATAGTAGTTGATAGTGTTTGGCTGGACACCTTATAGTTATATATAGAAACTAGAAACTGGCACAAGATCAACAATATTATGTCACTATTACCTTTAACATATAAAACTGCATTTTCCCTGTTACAGAAGCATAACTGGAGTATGTTTTCTGACTCTCATCACAGTAAATGAAAGATTAATATAAGATAGATGAGCTATAATTCTATAATTTCATGTCTTTCTACATCAGAAATTCTTAAAAGTAGGAGACAGATTTATTTATTTGTATTAGCTAGCTAGTAATCAGTGTTGTTGTTGTTGTTTTTGTTAAGCATTTCCCCCCTCTTTTATAACTACCAGGGACCAACAACGCTTAATTATTAATTAATATGGGTTACCAAACATCTCCATTTTAATTAAACACTATTTAATTTCAGTTTACATCACCACATGTGGAGGAACTTTTTGGCTAGCCAGCAAACCATGTGAGGTTTAGTCAAATTTTTACCTAGCTAGCAAACTACATCACAGTTTTCCTTTTTAGTTGGCTAGCTAACAATATAAAGGTTTTTTTTTGTTTGTTTTATTTTAGCCAGTCAGTAAATAATCTAACATTGTTTTGCTTGTAGCTAGCAAAGGATGTCATGTTTTGTTAACTTTTTACCTTGCTAGCAAACAATGTGATCCAATTGGATTAACTAAACTGAGATTATTTTTTAATTGTGCAACAGAGCTCTGCTTAATTTTAAGTATGGGTTTGCCCAGTTTAAACCTAGTTTTTGCTAAACTCTGTTTAGTTTACCTGTGTGTTGCTGGCTGATTCCTAAAACCTAAAAATGAGGTGTAAATAACAGTAAAATATAAACAAAACAGACTTCAAATCACCATATTATAATGAAACAAACCAATAAATAACCGAAAGTGGGGGGCTGAAGTGTGATGTCATGGTGCTTTCACTGAACAGTGTTTGTGTTTCTTTGCCTCCTCAGCTCAGAGATGGACAGAAGCACTCAGCTGCTGTGTGACTTGAAGCTGCTCCGGACAGACGAGGAGTCCACCTCAAAGATGTTGTTTACATGAAGACACATTACACGTAAAAAAACAAAAAAAAAACAAAAAAAAAACAAAAAAAAAAACTCCTGTAGGACTTTGTACATAAGATATTAATCTATTTATTTTTGGATTAGACTAGAGAACAAACTGAACACTGGAAAGCACTTTCTGTTCACGTTCGTGTGCCTCTGAACCTCTGTGTTTTGGTTGAGCTGTAACCTGAGCCGATGTGTAAAGTTGCACCTGACGAGGGGCTATTTTGGTCCCACGAATAGTACAAACTACCCCCCCACCCACCACCCATACACCCCCGTGTCCAACTCCTAAAAAAAAGCCTTGCCGCCTTCAGTCACATGAAGGAAACTGAAGAGCGACGACTGCAGCGGTTGCTGTCAGTTGAGTGGCGTTAACGCTGCCTTCAAGTGCTGTCAGAAATATCGCCAATCATACAGGAGCACTTTAAAGGGCAATTAACGGATCTATCAGCACGGATCTAGTGGTGATCAGTGGGAACTGCAACAACACAGACAAAACTGATTTGACAATTTGCATTATTTGCTTGAATCGTATTAATGCGTAACATGGCGCCATTTTTTAACATGTTTGTGTTATTAGTTAATCCACACTGTTACGACCTCTAACCAGCTAATTTTTGATGCATTAAATGGTTACAGTGCATTCAGATAGAAAGCAAAACAAACTTTAGACACATTATTACATGCAAAGCCAATTAAAAGACACAATTAGAGGCAAATTTTCTGTGGGTGGCGCATATTGGCAGAAAGTTCAACTGCTGACCCTTCCAAAGCTCCGCCCCTTTTTGGATCCTCAGTCAACGTTCTCCTTTCCTCAATAAATTATCACTACTAACACTCCAATTACAATTTTTGATGGGACAAAAATTCATTCTTTAAGGATTTATATATGATTTTTTTCAAATGTATAAAGTGGCGGAAAACACCCTTTTTTAGATAGCTATTTAGCTAGTGTTTGCTAACATTAGCAAAATTCTGTTTTCTTTTCAACATAGAGAAAGTTGACCGAGGTTCCACCAAGTACCAAGCTTGCTCAACTCTTACTGGAGCACTAGACTGAACTAGAACTATGTGAATGAAGCAAAGGCACAGATTATTCCCTCAGATCTGAAAATATCTTTAAAACTGAACACAGTTCACAATTAAAGGGACAGGAAGTGGGGTTAAATGATTTACATATCTACAGACAGTGTTACAGTAGATGGGCGTCGACATGCCACCAGTTAGCAGGGAGGGGAGTTAGCAGGAGTACCTGTGTAGGAATCAATGCGAAAAGATCAATATCAGTACCACTTTACCTTTCCCTCAGACAGCTTTTTATGATGGGAAACTACTGTTATATAAGCCACGTCGCTCTCTCCATAGTTACTAAACCCCACTGGGAAAATTAACAATTTTCCCTCACAGAACATGGAAGTTGTTGGTCTACCACTGCCTTTATCTGTTAGTTTGTTTGAATCATTGTGTGACTTCTGTGAACCCAAACGGACTTTTGAAACACTGAAGTCACACAATAACACACACAAACTAACAGATCCAGGCAGCAATAGACCAGCGACTTCTGTGTTGTGCAAGGTAAAATGGCTGATTTTGTGAATGGACTTTGGTTGATTTCAAGAGCGCGATATTTGGTGTATCTGATGGCATTTTTTCATCAAAAACTTCTGTCTGACAACAAGGTAAAACATTCTAAATATAGTGTACACCTAAACTGATATATTTTTTAGGTGGACATTTTTTAAGTGGCTAAAATCATTGCTTAGCTTCCTACCCCGGTACTCCTGCTGCTTCTCCAAACTCAGGGTGTGCCATCTGCCATCTACTGCAGGTAACACCAACTATGAATAAGTACATCATATAACCACACTTGTAATAATCCAAACTATCCCTTTAATAAAAATCAGGGAGTTGATGCTTCTTTAATTTTTTATAAACTCAGGGGAAGATTTCATGTAGCTTTATGTTAAAATGGTGCCACTACAGATTTCTTGTACATATCATGCAAACTTTGCACATTATGAATTTAGTTCTGGCGCCTCACCTGACATGACCTTTGCAAATAATCACATCCTGCAAGGAACAAAGGCAAAAGACAGAAAAATTTATTTAGTCTGGAAAGTTTTTCTACATACTATATTAATTCTGCAGAGGGCGAAGTTTCTACGGCAGCAAACACTTGAAGATTTAGAAAAAGCAGACACATTTAATCAGCTGTATGGTTTAAGGGTAAAAAAGATCTGCAGAGGAAAACAACAGTGCATGAAAAATGTGTTTGACATGTCAGTTAATGTCATATTGAGCTTAAAATCCTAATTTGAGAAAAATTAACTTCCACTGGGAAGGTTGTATTTGTTGTTCAAGTTTGGGTTCAGGGTTATTTGGGCCTCATTTTTTCTTTTTTAGTCCTGAATGATGTTGCCTTCATGCACCAGTGGAAATCAGACAACTGGGGTTTCAAAACTGGGTTCTGAGGAAAGTTTTATACCCCACTGATGCCATTTAGCCTCGAAGATTTTCCCAAAAAGAAGTGATTTGTTCCTAATTCGAAAACTGAACTGGACACTATAACCTTTTGCCTATCTTTGAGCTGTTTGAAGATGAAATTTTAGTACAAATATATTTGCAGTGTGGTGAAATGTTTACTTTTGCATTGTTGCACAATCTCTGTTATCACTTTAAAAACACAAAACTGGGACGTTTTGTGTGTACATGAATGTGGGATGCCCTGGCATGCAAAGTGCATTCAAATTTGGAGAAAATCTAAATGTATCCTACAAACTGGATCCCTTGATGTTTATTATTATTATTACTATTATTATTATTATCATTATTATACAGCACATATGGATGAGAACTATCACTGGAAATGTTGCACACTACCTCAAACTTATGTATGAAATACCTCTAAATCTAATGTGTAACATGACTGTTTAAAAATGTACTTGAATACCTGACAAATGTGTCCTTTGCACATCGCAAATACTGAAGCTGCTTGAAGAAAAATGTATTTTTGTATGATAAAAATAAAAATGAGAATAATATCAAAGTGTCCTCTCTGTTCATTGTCTGCAAATGACCAAAAATGTTGGTTGGACTTGTTGTCCTTTTTGTCCTTTTGGACCTCGGCCAACCAAAACTATTTGTCCATTTGCTTCTGCAGTCACACCTCTGCGACCGGCACGACTTTTCCTACAATCTGATGTATAATTTGTGTATGTAGAGTGAACACTGTGGCTGTGGGAGCGAGTTTAAGAGAAAATTTCTAGATGATTTTACAGCTCCTCTCCACTCTAGTGATGACATCATCCACTCTAACTCTAACGACTGCACACAATACACACCCATTATAAAGACTGAAACACTGAAAATCTCCAGAAACTAAAACTGAGATTTCATTCAAACTGTTGTAATCCAGCAGAAGAAAAAATAATAATAAAATTAAGTATGGTGGATTATATATAATGTGCTTCCTCAGGTATACTGTAACTCTTTAGATTACTACCAACACTCTACTTCCAATTTTTTGGTGATTTTTTTCTTTAAGAATTTATATACATATACATATATGAAATACATGTAACTTATGAAATGCTTTAGTTTGCTTATTGTTTTTTTTTTTATTTCTAAACTTGCTGTGTCAGAAAACAACCTTGTCTCAGGCTAGAATTTACAACTTTACATATTTTAAAATTGCTACAACCCTTCAAAATCTAAAACTAACAATCCCTGCTGATTACAAAGGTGTAAAAATATGCTATTATAATAATCTTAATTTTCAAATATATTTTGGCCCTTTTAATTCCCAGATATCCATCAGATTTTTACAAAACTATGATTTAAACAAAATTGGAGCCAAAGAGAACCTTTATCCTCCTCTGCACCTCAACCTTTTTCACTCCCAGTTCATGAAAAGCAACATTTTGTTTCATTCATGTTTTTCTTGCACATTTTTTTCTGACATGATCAGTGTTTATTGTATCCAAGAAATATTAAGAATAAGAACATTTCAGTCTTGCATCACAATTAAACATGCACTTACAGTATGTGGCTCATTTCCTGGATATAAAAAACTAAAAAAGCTTTAATAAAAAGCCAAAGAACACAGTCAATAGCATTTCAATAATCTTTATTTCATAAAAAAGTCAATCGGTTTATATCAGATTAAAGAAAGTAGAAACCAATAATAATCAGTTAGCTGGCGAGGCATCTTACAGGGGGGCGTGTCTTCTGACGGACTGACCAGAGAGACCTTGACACGCCGTACAGGTTTACCCGAAAGTCAAGAAAGAAGGCGAAGTTAATACCCAACAGGAGCCAAAACATGAGCTGGGCGGCAAAATAAAAAAAAGTTAAAGGGGAGACTTAATGGGGAAAAAAAAAGAAAAAGAAAAAATTTGGCAAAGTGGAGTTCATATTTTCATCGGCCTCATAGTCGCATGGCAAAAACGCGAATATTAAAACAAATCCTGGTTCAGATTCATACAAGAAGTGGCCATCGAGATCACATGGAATGTTTTGTATCCAAATTACAGAAGGCATTACAACAATAATAATAATCCCCAAAAAATAAAAGAATAAGAGGGCAGAATTCATCGTTTTCCACTTCCACTGTGAGCCGCGATACCGAAACATGTTACAATAAGGACTGAGCCCTTTTTCTTTTCGTTAAAATAACATTTAAATGTGTTGGAGTGGTGGAAGAGTGTTTGGGGATAAAGAAGTAACAGGAGGTAGAAGAGAAAAAAAGAGAAAAAGGACATTTTACTGCTCCTGCTGCTACTTATAAAAAAAAAAGAAAAGAAAAAATAAACGCTCGTCTGGCGGTGGAGGTTTTAGTCCGTCTCCTCTTCGTCTGATTCCGACTCTGCAGGAAAAAAAAAATTACTTCAAACTTTGACTTGGTCAAAGTGATCAAACTACACAAGTATTTTCCATCACAAATGTCAAAAACTTTCAACTCATAAATGTGAGAATTTGCTACTTTTCTTTGTCATTTATGACCTTAAAGAGTCTTTTGGACTGTTTGTTGGGAAGTTGTCATGAACACTATTCACAATTTGACATATTACAGCCTAAGTGATAAATGTTGAAATTACTCTTCTGTGTATATATTTAGGTTTTGGACTGATGCACCAACTTGAACTGTGCAAAACTGTGATACATTTCAACATTTTAAAGACAATTAAAAAAGAAAAAATGTCAGATCGATATTGAAAATAAGTGTCTTGACATCTTAGACTTTTATGTGTTTATGTTGGTTGACTTGCACAAAAGGGAGGGAGCGATTAACTCAGTAACTTATTTTCCTGCTGCGACAAGTCAAAATAGCTGCTGTGAGACGGGACCATGACCTCAGGGTGAAGGCGTGTCTGTGTGTGTGTTCTTTTACCTTCCTCTGCGTTTTTGAGCCACTCGACGAATTTCTTCATCTGCTCAAGGAAAACGCTTTTCCCCTTGGAGAGGTGGGCATCAGAGTACCACTTCAGTATGGCCTCTTCGCTCAATACATCCGCTGTGATGATGAGGAGGAGGACAGAGTCAGTGCTGTGCAGGACTGATGAATATGACATCCAATATACACTAACAGAGCCTGACATGTGCCTTTGTAAAAGGACCACGTAAAGAAAAAACGGTTAACTGATGCTTGGTGGGAAGTACTGCTCATGGTTACGTTTAAATCTTAAAAACTAGATCTCGTCAATGGTGTAGCCTCTAAACCAGTCAATAGGTTTTTCAGGGAAATCTGCCCACCAATCAGAAGCTGAAGCTGAGTGTAAAAGGCAACGACAAGCCAGACTTGTGTTAAAAAAAATGACACCAAGCATTAGGAAGGTACAACAGTTTAAGGTCAAGGAAATGTTGAAAAATGACCTCGTACTTCTCAGCGTTAAAACGGACACTTTCATAAACCTAAAACAAAATGAGACAAACTGTCAGTGGAGAGTTTGAGATTTAATCATTGGGCATCGATGGATGGAGCTGAATGTCGCTCGGCGGGGGAGACACCGACCTTTGTAGAGGAGCACCACGATCTTCTGAAAGGCCTTCATGAAGTGGATGTTGTCGTAGCAGTACTCCTGGATCTTCAGCAGCAGGCTGAGCTCGGACAGACCCTGGGAGGTGAAGGCTTTCAGCAGAAGGCTGTATTGCTGCACAAACACCAGACAAAAAAGAAGCCATGTTAGAGAAAACGGCAGTTAATTTTGTCAAGAAGATGTTGACAACATTTGAATTTTTACTGAAAAAAAGCTAGCTTACATCCCAACAAACATTTCTTGGATGGTGAAATACAACAAATGAATACGATACACGAGAGAAATGCACTGTGGGAAAAGGAAGCATATGGACTAGATTAGTGCAGTGGAGCTCAGCCAGACAACGATGGCCTCAGGAAGGAGAGCCATGATAAGAGCTAAGCTAACCTGGTTTAGATCTCAGCAAGGAAGGAAAATTCAAAGCCTGACAGGCCTGCAGCTCCCGAGTTATCATTATTAATCTATGATTGGACAGACACTGTGTGCAGAGGAGGGTCTTATTAGAGAAGGGTTGATTAAAGACATGCAGGGAAAAAAAAACAATTTGAACAGACACCTGCAAACACACAGTCCTGCAGTGTCTGCCCTGTTTATATTAGGTATGGTAGTTGATTTAATTTAATAGCATGTTAATTCTCTTTTAGGACATTTAATATCACTGCAGCTGAAGTGCATTCGTCAAGCTTATGGTAAAGATTTACTTTTCTACATCCATTTATATTATGATGATATGAAAGAATGTGTTAGTAACAAACTGTCAGCCCAGATGACTAAACCTTGCATTTGAGGATAAGTGTTTTTTGAGTTACGCAACTCAATTTACAAGGCTTTTTTTTTTCCTTTTTACACAGAAGACCAATCCTACTCTGTCAAACACGCTCACCATTTCAGGCTTTTTTCTGCTTTTAACAGCAGGATTAGTCTTTTTTTTTTTTTTTACATAAGTAAAACAAAAAAAAAACGTGACTGCACTTTCACCTTCTGCTGCTGCACTGAACAACATCTGAGTCCTTAAACTCAAACATTTTCAGACTTGCCAGAACTTGCAGCCACAGAGGCAAGTTTCATAACTCATTGCACAATCCTCGAGAATAAACACACACGAAAAAAGCTGCTGTGTAAGACGCACTTTAAAAACACTTCCAGCAGAGGCTTTTAAACAGCGCGGCAAACCTTCAAGTGTTTGATGGCTTGTTCGGTCACCAGCTCTTCCTTCTTGTTCCACTCCACGCAGCTCATCACGCTGGTCCAGATGATGCTGATCATGGTCTGCTCAGAGAGGTTGGCCTTTTTCATCTCCTCTTTGGTGAAGGAGATAATCTGAACGGACAAAGAAAAAAAATGGTTTAAAGTTTTGTCACATTCAGTTTTGATCACTTCAGCCTGCAGGTCTCTTTGAGAGATTTGCATGTTTGCAAGTGTCTCTATTGACACCAGAAAACCATTAATTTGTGTTCATCTTGTTGACTCATTGTGCAGCTGGCTTTGTTATTGTCTGAAATGCTGATCCATCAAGCCACAAACACAAAAATGAGGCAGACAGAGGAAGTGTCGAGCCCAAACACAAAAATCTGTTAGCAAAGAGGAACAATGTCATTCAGTCCTTCACCTGCATCAACAGAAAGACATTTAATGAAGATAATAGCAGCTCAGAGAACAACTGTCAGCTCCAACTGAATCTTAACACAACGAGCTGCTTCACTAAATTGTTATTTACTGCAGAGATTTTGTTTGTTGTGGAATACCTCTCATGTTTTTCACCCTCCTGCAGGTCTACCTGCATGCAATACCACCAACTCATGTGGACAAAACTGATCAAACCACAATGTTAACACTAAGGCTGCACCATATGGTAAACTACTGTATTATTTGTGACTGGAAACTGAAATTCAGTTCATGGGAATGATCATTTGTGCATCACAGTTTTCATTTAGGCATTCTGTAGAGCCTGGCTGAGCCAAAGTCCAACTTATTTTACTTCTTTATCTTAAAAATGAACCATTTAATGCAACTGCAATTTAAAGGATTTTCAAACTTTATCCAAAAGTGAAGACACTACATTACAAGGATTTCCAGAACCTGTAAAAAGCCTTGTTTTACAGTCCCAGAGAAAACAGGAAGTAGTTAGCCTCGACTCTGCAGCAGACTCACCTCCTTCTGAGGGTCACCACGGGACATCTGCTCCTGGAGCTCCTTCTGCAGCTCCTTGCGGGCGCCGATGGATTGCTGGTTGCGGGCGAAGTCGGACAGCTCCTTCAGCCCGGCGTCGGTGAAGTACTTAGAAAAATGCTCGCAGCTCCGTTTGTTGGCAGGAAAGAGTTCCTGTGAGACAGAGAGAGAATTTAAGAGTCCATTTGTTACAAAATCTGTAAGGAAATGTGACGACTAAACCCAGAACACAGACGACTTTTCGAGCCATCTCAGATGATAAAAGTCACTTACCATCAGCCTGTTGTCCATGCCGACTTTTCGGAGACTGGCAGCCACTGAGTTGATGTCCTTCTCATTGATCCATGACTTGAACAGCTTGACAGCGAAGGCTGCAGATACTCCTGGACCATAAAGACAAGACAAATTCAGTTTGTGTTGGACTCTCACTGCATACAAAGGAGGGATGTCAAACGTGACTGGACTCACTTTTCTACAGTAATGTAGGTAGCAGCCTGGGCTCTGTAATATGGTTTATAAATCACATATTTCTAGGCTATTCCTCAATAGGACAACATTCAATACAGACATTTTTTCTAAAATAACATACAGTAAAGTAGTAAATAGCACAAACATATGATGATCTTATAGAATGTGATGCAATCTCCAACAGAATATACAATAGTTAAAATTAGCTCAACTGTAAACAGCAGTAAAATGTAACATACACATTAATGGAGCAGAGATAGTGATCCAAAAACATTGATTATATTGTAGTCAAATCTGCAGAAAAACTGTCCTTGTCAGTGTTTTACAATTATACATTTTTTTAGCTTCAGAGTGTAGAACTTCTACATTTACTCATTTTAACTAACTTTTGTAGAGGAGCTGGGGCTGATACCACAATGTTTTTTACATCAATACAGATTATGAATATGATTTGGCGTTTTCTAAACTATTAACAATTAGGTTTTTGATGAATATCATCAGTAATGTGGATATAATGACTGAGTGGGAAAGAGTAAATAATAGAACATCTAGAACAGTCTGTTAAGGAAATTAAATCACTTCACTGTTATGCAGTCTTTAAAACCAGGAAAAGACACTCTTGCAATATTGTGATATAACAGCTTCCAAAATACGATATTATAAGATCCTGCCCAGCAGTAGAACGAGGAATGCAATTTTCCCAGGCTGCTTCTAGTTTGCTGTTGCATGCCAAAGGAAGAAGAGGAACACCTGCCAACAATACAACCAGCTCCGCCTCAACTTGTCGAAAAGAAAAACTGTAACAGAGTCACGCACACAAGAAATTTCTGTTTAAGGCGGATCATCAGGGATTAATAACAAATTAATAACAAAAATAGTATGAAACCGTGCCCCACGCTCAAAGTTAATGATGTCCCGTTGTCCTGGGGACAATAAAAATAGCACTTGGGACAGAACAATGGTGTCTGGGACACTTCTGGGACAGTAGAGAAACTTATTACAAATTAAAATATCCCGTTGTTGCATCACAGAATGTTTATCATGTTAATTTTTAGGTGTCATACATACTCTTAGACCCTGTCATGGTGTTAAAAATGAAGTGGATACTATGAGATATTCAAGTGTGTGTATACCAATAAAAAACTTCAATCTACTGATCAAAGACTTAGAAATAAAATAATTTCCACAAACACATCAGCATATGACTCTAGATATTTAACCCTAAATGAACAAACTGTAACTGAATTAATGAGTAAAAGAACTTCCATGCTGGACTAAAATATGCACATCGGATTTAATGCTCTGTTTGTCACCGTGGTATCAAGGTTTTGAACATCTCTAATTTTAAGTATAAACTGTCTGGAAATCTGCATCGATATAAACCCAGGGTTGACATTTTTCTCCTCACCCTCTTTGACGAGGTTCTCGTTGAAGAGGCTGTTCAGGATCGAGGCTGATATGTTGCCGTTGGCCAGCAGGATGCCGGTCAGCATGGCCAGTTTGTTGCGCTCAGACTCAGTGAATCCCTTTAGAAACAGCAGCAACTACAGACAGACAAGAAACAAACAAACAAACAAACAAACAAACAAAAAAACAGGTTTGTTGGGTTTCAAAGAATAATCAACCCCTCATCTTTGACTACAGCTGGCAAACACTCTTTGTAAACACTGCTTTCCCACATTCGGAGATTATTTGTAACACTTTAGTGACAATTCACCCCAAAATCAAACGGATATTTTTCCTCTGGCCTGTAGCACAGTTTATCAATCCAGATTGTTTTAGTGTGACATCCAGAGTTTTAGAGATGTCTGCCTTCTCTCTAATATACTGAGTGACACACACTTGTGGTGCTCAAAGAAACAAAACCAAATTCAAAACCAGCGTCTCTTTCCAGAAATCATTAACTGGTTACTCAAGATAATCCACAGACCTTGTTGTAAACAGTTTCATGTGGGAACTGATGTAGAATCTACTGGAACAACTTAATATTTGTTCTACTGCAGAAAGTTTCAGAACAGTTTCTACATCACAGCTTAAGGTTTTTCACATTTTCTGGCATTTTAGAGTTAATAAAATTGTGGTAGATTAATAGACATTGAAACACTAAATGTAGTTTTTCATCTATTAAATGAAAACGTGAAATATGAAATGACTGTTTAACACCTGTTTAATCATTGTAAAACTGTTGATTTGTTTGCCAGCACGAGCTATGAGCTCAGCTTAAAAATAACAATACCTTATAACACGATAACATTCAACTCAAAAACTGGTGTTCGATCCCGTTTAGATGCTCACCTTCTTGATCTCCTCTTCGAAACCCTTCTCCAGGTACTTGTAACGCCTGATCAGCTTGTTAAAAACCTGTTTTGGGCGAGAAAAGGGTCAGAGCTTCCACACGCATGTCAAAAAGTCTATCAATTGAAAGAAGTTTGTCAAATGCTCTGTACCTGAGCATATGCTTGCATTGTCTCCAGGTCTTCTTGTGCCGTGAAGAGGCAGAACTCAGTGCGGGTCATGTCGTCCGATAGTGTCCCGCCTGGGGCTGCAGGAGCAGAAATAAAAATAACCACCGGTAAAAACAGGGGCTTTAATAACATGCAGGGTTCCTATACATTTTCTGAAGTCAAACACTTCTCATGTGTTTTCAAGCTGACAATTTATAAAAACAGGCAGGACTTGAAGTTTTTCTACTTCACCCTACATTTATTTCAGCAATTTTGCCAAAAAATGTTCAGTTATTTTAATTTGTTTTGTATTCCTGATTATATTACTGTATTTTAACATGTTTGAAATAAAATAAGAAACTCACCCAGCATTCCGCCAGCCACCAGGATGTCAAAGAGTGTCTCTGCATACCGGCGGTAGTCAAGCTTGGCGCCAGAGGCATCAAGGAATTTCGCGACCGCTTCCAAGTCAGTGCCAGTTTGATTCAAGCCTTGTACGATACTTTCTTGAAACTGAGTAGGGTCAAATCTCTCCTTTTCATCTGCAGGGAAAACACATGTTGGATTAGTTTTAAAAAAAGCCTCTCAGAACATGGATCTGTCATGCAAACAAGAACACATGTAAATAACACAAACCTCTTTTCCTCGTTTTGAAACGCTGGCCTGTTAGCGTTGGCTTTTGCTGCTTTTGATTATTCATAAAAGACACCTTGAAAAGGATAAAAACAGAGTTAATGTTTACTCAAGCTGAGCAGACAACACATTGACACATGTGAGAACAGTACACTGTGTTCCTTTAATTATGCTTTGTATTGTCAGCTTTTGGGTGGGCGCCATGTTTATGTCATGAGTTCAGCTCCATAAATCATTCTTTCACAATCAAAGTTACACAATAGAGTTTAAAGCCTGTTGCTAAATATGTGTTCTTGATACTCTAAAAGCATAAAACATTTTGTTAAAAGACCAAAACCAACAATGAACTGATCCTTCTTAGAAGGATTGTCTGTGTAGAGCTCCACTGTGATCCAAAAACTACTGCAAGCACATCTCTTCATCCCCATGACCCTGGTCACTGTAGTTTATTTTGACCTGATCTCACAAACACCATGCAGCTGCTGTAAATCCCTACCAAAGCACCAGATACAGTATTGTGCAATCGTCTATGGATGCACAATGTGGTTTAAACAAAAAGTGGATGTGGTTTAGAATTATTGCATCATAATTTCCTTTTTAAATGAAATGAAAAACACAAATTGATGATGCTGTTACTACGCCCTTGGTTAGAAAGAGGGATCAAAGAACAGTTATTGGTCTCATGATAAAGTGTTATAAAACTCCTCACATTTAGTATTACAGTTTTAACTGTCAATTACCAAACTGTGTTTAATTACTGCACATCAAAAAGTCACAATAACTAATGTCAAACATTAAGCAAAGTCAGTATTTTCAACAATATTTTTAACAATACTCCGATACTGTTAACTGCCTATTTTGATCACAATAGATATATCAAAAGATAGATCAAAATAATTGTGATCTTATGCCATTTCATTCTTTAGTTAGAAACTACTGCAAAATGAATAATAGATTCATTAGTTTGAGCAAATCTTACAGGCAAAAATGTCAGTATTTTCTGGTTTCTTTACTCCTGACTGGCAGTACACTAAACATCTGGGTTGTTGACAAAACAAGACATTTGAGGAAGTCATCTTGAGCTTGATGATCAACATTTTACAAAACAAATAAATGATTAACTGGAAACATAACTGACAAATAGATCATGAAAGTAATAATGAACTGCTGCACTACATTAGACATATTGCTGGTTTTGCTAGAAATAAGAAAATGTAGAATAACACTTGCCTTTATCCATAAATGTTTGACTTTCAGTCATTTCCCATGTCTAAAGCTTTTAACTTAACACATTGCCAGCTGAACTATTATAAGAATAAAGTATAGATATACTATAGAGTTAGATCGTCTATAGAACTGTTGCTGTCTTCAAACTTATGACATAAAAGACATTTTATAATCAGTGCTTGATTAGGAATGTGATTTATTAATGAGCCATCCAACAGAAAAGGAAGACAAGCCAGACAAAAGACAATACGAGGTGGCAGAATGGAGCCGGTGGGTGTTCGGTTCTGTAATTAATCAGGGAAATTAAAGTTTGCCCCTTCATCTGAGGAGTGACGGTGACGCAGAAATGTTTTAGTGAACATCTGAGGTAAAGGAAACGTGTCAGCTTCGGACATAATGAGAGATTTTCTACAGCCAACGCTCGCTAATTGTAGGTTAGCATCAGCTAACTGTGGGCCTCACCATGCGCTGAGACACTGCTGTTAGCCGGGCCCGCTAGCTGGTTAACTAGTTAACTAGTTTAATTATTAACCCTTTGCTTGTACACTAAAACCCGACAGCACATACTGATCAGTCCTTAAACACAACTTTCTGTCCAAATGTCATCATGAAATATGAATTCTTATCGAGGCATTGTTGAAATATATGAGCGACAACGAGGCTGTAGCTGAGAAAGCTAACCCCTCAACGGCGCCCGTCATGGCGACGTTCCCGGATAAAAAACGTTATTTTACAAGATCAAACCCGACATAATAGCGTTATTACCTACTGGTTAAGGTGTGGGGTAATACTGAGAAGGAGAGGATACTGTTACTCACCGAAATTAATGCAGATAAAAAACGGTTGTTAACCAGGGGAATCAAAGCAAGTGACGAGTCTCTCAGTGGCCCAAACAAAAAGACCTTCCCGTCAGAACTTCCGCAGGCTCCGCCCGCTGCGCATGCGTGATGTAAAGGGGGTTTCCGTTTCACAGAAAAAAAAGGAAAAAATTATTTATTTATTTAGTTAATTATTAATAAATCATTTCACAATGTATTTTGAATTCAGTTTCCTTCTTAAAGGGCATGGAATTTATTAGACTGATTTGGATTCATTAGTTTTAATATACATTTAACCAAACACTATAACATATTACTTGATAATATATTTAATTAAGATATATTATATTTTATTTTTGACAAAATATACTATGCTTATTTTCAGCTGAAATTCAAACAATGTCACATTACAGAATTTTAACTGACTTGGACTTCATACTGAAATACTTTTCACAGGCAAAACTGAGCAAAATCAGTGTTTATTCCTTAAAATATTTAAGCATTTTCTTGTAGCTACCAAAACAATCATGTCACAGTGACTGTTTCTGCAGTGATGATTTTAATAGTGTTATATTTTAGCTGGTAATCGTGACATTACAGAATTTTAAATGACATAAAATTGTATTTATTTCCCTCAAATAAAGGATTAATAGTACCTTTTTGTCACAACTGAAACATCATCCTCACATTCACACAAAATTCACAAAAATGTGGACACATTTCAGCTGTAGGTGATGACAACAAGACGTAGGCCTGACATGTAAAGTTCTTTAGTCCACTTGGATAATTGCAATGTGAGACCAAAGCTAACTGGACCGACTGTAATCAGTGTCTCAAAAAAATGAACCTTGGTTTGGACTTTTAGGTGTGAAAGCACCCCTCGTTTCTTGAACCAGGATTTGGGTTTAGACTTGACTCAGAGGCAGCTTGAAAACATGGTTTAGATGGTAACCAACATCTGAGCAAACACTCCTTTGTGCTGCTTTAGTTCCATGCAACGCTTATGTCTCTGTATTTATCTGACCAAACAAATCAGCTGTCAGACCGGTTTGTCCTGTTTGTCCACGGCTCACATTAGTGGCCCAGCCCTCCCACCAGCATCCATATATGTACAAATAGCCTTGTACAGTTTATCCATGAGTCAAATCTGCAGGGCCCTAATTAAAGGTGACACAACACCCCCCGGTGGTCACACTGAAGGACTACATCCTTTAAGCAGACGATGGCTCTAAAACAGTTCCATTAAGAACATTCTTTATTGTTGAAATCTTCAAAGAACTCTTTTCTCAAGGGTTCTTTGAGTATAGAGTTCTCAGTATAACCCCCTGGATGGGCTCAAGATGAAACCATTGGAATATAAAGGGTTCTTGGTAGAACCCCCTGGGTGGGTTCTAGATAAAATTCTCAGGATATAAAAGGGTTCTTTTCTGTCTTTTACCTGAGCTGTTATTAAAACATTTGTAAAGACATGAAGAAGAAACACACAGATCACAACATGACTCAGTTGTACTGCTGCTTCTTTTTATTAAACGTTTTCAGACAGAACCTTTAGCAGCACTGTGATTGGTCAGCACCATTTTAACATTCATTTAAGGACCAATACACAGTCAATATGCATGCAAAAAATGAGTACTGCAGCGCAAAAAGCGATTTGTAGCCACAGACTGTGTATTAAATGTTGTAATCCTGTTTAATATGTGATCTGTGGTTATTTGTCTAAAGATTAAAACATTCATTTGACTTAGTGATACTGTAGTATGAGAGCACAAGCATAGAAAAATCAAATGTACTTCATATTTAAGTGGTTATAAGGCATTAATTTGACATCATACACTGTGCAATAAAAATAAACAAGAAATCTCCCAATTTGCACTTAAACAACATTTATAGTGAGTATTACTAAAGTGACTGCATTACTTAATCATTATTAGTTTCATTTAGTGTGTAGTCAGTGTACCTTTATTGTGATCAAATAAAATAAAAACAACACAGATTCAGTGTTAGATGTTTAAGGCCCACGGTTTGAAAGTTCCTGGTTTGGGGGCTGGAATCTGGAAATTAAATATTACACAAAGACACATTAACAGAAATAAGTACATTACATAATATTAAGATTATATAATGATACATCGATGATGATACATGATACACTGTCATCAAAGGGTCTAAAACTCTTATATTACAGTATTTCTGTATTTTTACCTTCTGAGTGAACGGAGAGGCACAAGCCAGACAGGCTCTCTCTGCTGTCGCAGGGCTGTCGAGAGAAAACGGGCCGACTAACCCGGACTCAGAGCGAGCTGCAGCCACGGCGTCTTTGATGGCGAAGAACACGGAACTGCCCAGGAACAAGATGGGTTCTCCAATACCCTGCAGAACCACAGAATCATTATGGACATGACTTGTTAAATACACTGATGTAAAGGCAACCAAGCATTCAATTTGGGAAAAAAGAAAGAAACAAAACGAAACAAAGAAAGAAAGAGAGAAAGGAGCAAAGAAACAACTAAAGAAACAAGGAAACCAAGAAAGAAACAAATGAAGAACCAAAGAAACAAATAAAGGACAGAGAAAAGAATAAGCAAATAAACAAACAAAGAATAAACAAATAAAGAAAGTCATTCCATAGAACAGAGTTGTGTATGTTTACATGATGACCTCTGACCTTGGAGGAGTAGATGGCGTGGGGGTTGTGGGAGTCTGACAGCAGATAAACGTTGAAGCGAAGCGGCACATCGCAGACCGCAGGGATGTTATACTGAGACGGACCTCGAGTGTACAGGAGCCCGGAGGGGGAAAACTTCAACTCCTCCAGAGTGTAGAGACCCACACCCTGCATGAACGCTCCTTCAATCTGAGAGAGGACAGAAGACATGGACATTGTATAGGACTGGGCGGTGCAGCTCTATGTGAGAGGTGGGAGGGTCAGCTTGTATACTGTGTTTTTGTGCGTTTATAAAAATGTAAAACTTGGTGACATGTCGTACTCTGGACAACCCAAAAATGTGAAAAAGACTGAGAACCCCTGAACTAGACTCACCTGGCCGATGTCCACTGACGGGTTCACGCTTCTGCCTATATCGACCACAATGTCCGTCCTCACCGTCTACAAGAAACAAAAAAGACAAGAGAGTTCTCAAAATTCTGAAAATACCACCTGACATTTCTTTATGTTAGTGAGTTCTGACCCTGTAGTCTCCAGTGAGACAGTCCAGCTCCACCTCACAGCAACACACTGCGTATGTGAAGTACGCGTACGGCAGCCCTTCCATCTTGTCCCAGTCCATGTAGGTGTCCGGCCCCCTGAGGACACACAGGGACCTGTTACTCTCACTCCATAAATAAATAAATAAATAAATACATTAAATCAGACGTACCTGTAGAATCCAGTCGCTGATAAACTGATTTTCTCAAAAAAAGCTGCATTGACCTGAAGACAGAGACAGAGAGAAACAGTTTTCACGCAGCAACCACTGAGAATTCACGTTTTCCTTCCACATCAAGTCGTACCCAACTCTCCCATGGTCCTTTGGGGTTCTTCTGCCTGATTGGCTCCAGTCGCTGGTACAGAGTCTGGCAGGCATTCTGAATCAAAGAAAAAAATATATGTGTGAGTATTATAATATCTTATAAGTAGAATAAAAAAAAGGAGAGAGTAGACATTACCTTGACTGCCATGCCGTTGGCGTCAGTGCCGAAGGAGGCGGCAGAGGGGCAGGTGTTGGGAACCGTGTTGGTGCTGGTTTCACTGATGTAGATCTTAGAGGACGGGATGTTGAGCTCCCGACTCGCCACCTGACGGCAAACAAACCCTGAGCTGAAACTCAAACATTTTTTAGTGGACCTATTTATAGTTATTTTTGCTGAATTTTAAGTAAAATCACCTGATTTTAAGAATAAAGAGAACAAACTAAGGAATTTAAATGTGTTTCAGTTTTATCCAGAGGCCAAAAACTTGAAAGATATGTCACTAAACTAAATGTCTACATTAAAAAGCATCTCTTTTTACTGTTAGATCAATGTGATAAATTCAGATATTAAGTTTTAAACATTTGATAGCCAGTGAAAAAGTGAGAAAATGAAGAAACTCAACTAATGACTAAAAGAATAACAAAATAATAATGAATAATGGAAACTGATCATTGCCAAACACTGAGGGTGACTTCCATGTTTTACTCAGATAAAAGTGTCAGTATTGATGCAGTTACTGAAACAAAGTTATTAAACTATATTTATTATGTAGAATTTAAAAATAACTTACTTAACTGGTTGTTAAGTCTGGGACAGTCAAAAGCAGAGTTAAAGATTCTGCGACACTGTTTTCCTGTGAAACTCCAGCAGTGTTTTGCAGACTAAAAAAACTAAACCTGACCTTCGATCAGCATGAGGGTGAAAAGACGATGACTGAATTTTCGTAATGCTGCTCTGTCGCAGTACCTGCTGCATCTTCGTGTGGATTCCCTGACCCATCTCTGTCCCGCCGTGAGTGACCAGAACCGAGCCGTCTTTATAGATGTGGACCAGAGCTGCAGCCTGTCACACACACAAACAAGCACACAAGAATAACAGTAATACCTTTATTATCTTAAGGTTGTCATGTCTGAAAAGATGAACATATCCTCACAAAAACTAAAATATCTCTAATAAATCAAGCTGACCTGATTTAAGAAGCTCTCTCCAAATGCAATCCCGTATTTAATGGGGATGATGGACATGCCCCTCTTCTTCCAGTGGTTCTGCTGGTTAAACTGGTCGACGGCTCGGCGGCGGGCGCTGTAGTCAGACTTGACCTTACACTCGTCCCAGCAGCGCAGCATGTTCTCCGGGCTGAACTCAAACTTGTAGTGGGTGACTGACGGACTCTTGTACATGTTGATCTCCCGAATCTGATGGTGAAATAAAAAAAATAAGAAATACAGGGGTTAGTTATGCTGTGCTGTCAAAAAAAACAAACAAACTTCAGTGCAAAATGTTGGGACGCTAAATAAAAACAGAATGTGCAAAGATTTTTTTGATCTATATTCAACTGAATACAGCATAAAGACAAGATATTTAATGTTCAAACTGGTAAACTTTACTGTTTTTTGTAAATATAAACTCATTCTGACTTTGATGCCTTCAATACGTTCTAAAAAAGTCATGACAGGAGCATGTGGGAACACGTGCAGAACATGTCTTGCTGAACAAAGCAGGGATGGCAGCACATGTTGCTCCAAATCCTGACTGTACCTTTCAGCATTACTGGAACCTTCACAGATGTTACCCATGATGCCATGGGCAGCAACACTTTTGAAGTCTGTGCTGCAGTCTTACAAATAAAGGTGCTAACTAGAACCATGAAGGGTTCTTTGGCCATCTCCCTGAAAGAGAATCCTTTTTGGTTCCTGATAGAACCCTTCCAAAATGTTCCACTTGGAATGGAGTGTTACATCTTGAACCATCTGTGAAAGGTTTCACCTAGAACCCCCAATGAGAGGTTCTCCTTCTCTTGTGTACCCTCTCTAGGGGTTCTATCCAGAACATTTCCATCTTCTAAGAACCTACCACGGTTTTCTACCAAGATCTTTATTTGCCAAAGGTTTCATCTAGAACATACCAAAAGGGTTCAACAGAGAACCTTTTAATATCCCAGTGGTTCTATCTAGAACACACCCTGGGTTCTACAGAAAACCCTGTTTATATACCATCGGTTTTATCTTCATAAAAGCGTTCTTACGAAACAAATAATTTGGTGTAGAATCACGGCCCTCCAGGAGGAACCTTTGGAACCCTGACTTCAAAAGAGTGTGGTAACAATTTGAATGGGATGAGTTTATATTTACAAAAAACAATAAAGTTTATCGGTTTGAACATGAAATATTCAACTGAATATAAGAACATACAAGATTTGCATTCTATTATTTATGTTTTAAACAAATTGTTTTTTTATTGATAAGACAAATGACATCAAGCGCATGGCACAGGAGGATGGAGTGTGACCTGATCCGCAGGGCGCCTCAGCACCGCAGCCACGTCGTTTATCATGTTCTCCACGATCATGATGCTCTGCGGCACGCCGAAGCCCCTGAAGGCGGTGTTGGAGGGCAGGTTGGTCCTGCAGGCGGCGGCGCGGCCCCGCAGGTTGGGGATGTTGTAGGCGTTGTCCATGTGAAGGAGAATCTTTTCTATCACCTGCGTGAAGAAGATTGTCGATTAAGTGCCAACATGTAGTTAAAATGTTATCTAAATAATAAATATGGCCGCTGTTACCAACCAGAACAGATTCATCAATAGTGTTGCCAGCATTGGTGTAGTACTGGATATCTGCAGCCACGATCCTGCCATCATTCATGAAACCCACCTGAAAGAAACAGCAATCAACTGTAAATGCAAATTAAATTAAATAGTGCCTTTAGCTAACTTGACACAGTTAAGTTCTTTTACTTCACAGATCAATCAAAAAACTATCTAGATCATCACCAGTAGTACTTTCAGAACTTTACTGAAATGAAAGCCAGCGCGAGTGTGTTCTTGTACTTTGTATTTTCCGAGGACAGGGTGACGAGCTCCTGTGATCAACATGTCCTCGCCTCGTTCCAGGATGCAGCGCACAGCACGATTGGTCCTGAAAAAAAAAAAAAGATTTAATTTCAACATACACTTGCTTTTTAATTATTTTTTTTTAAATGTTATCGGTTTTCTCTAACAATTTCTCTTAAAGTCTGAAAAGGAATTTCTGATCCTCTTTGTTGTTTTTCAGTGTTGTTTTTGTGACTTACTTCCACGCCGCCACAGCTGTAATACCAGCCAGAATCGAGGTTTTAGTGACCTTGCCGCCGAAAGCTCCGCCTATCCTTTTGACATGACAGGTGACTCTGTTGGACGGGATGCCCAGCGTCTCTGAAACTGTATCCTGCAGTCAGGAAATGACACAAAGTAAAACAATAACAATCCACCTTACCTCTGATTTCTCTTTAAACTTTCAATTCATTTCTTGGCATGGGAAACGTGTGAAAGGAACAACAATAATATGAAATTACCGATTCTTTAAATTGGGACAAATCATGTCTTTCATGTCCTACCAAAAACTTTCAAACTGCCTGCCAAACCCCATTAACATTTTGCTCAATTTAACCATTATGAACATCTACTCCTTCTAAAAGATTATTAATGATTTATTACAACTCATAAACAGACACTTACTCATTTGGCAAAAAATTCAGCATTAATTTGAAGTCTGATTAATGTGAAACAGGCAAGCAATAACAGTTATTCCAGCCTGGAAGAGAATTTCAAAGGAGAACACTGTGGCTTCCTTGATCTCAGATTAAACATTATGGTCATTTTATGACTTATTGCAGTAAATAAATCACATACTCAAGATATCTGTATACCTGAGTGAACGCCGGCGCCTGAGTGGCGACATAAACATTGAACTCCCTCTCTTCGCCTACAGGAACAACCAGCATGCTCTGGGTCTCCATATAGAAATGCTCCTGGCCGCCCATTCGAAGTTCTCCTAGAGGAAACGATCGCAAACATGGTGACGTAAAATCACTTCAAAAACGTCACAGTCCAAAGCCGGCTTCTGTTTTATATGAGTTATGAGTTACAGGACAGAAAGAGTGGACTGGTGTAGCAAGCTAAGCAATGCACTGCTGCCGACAGGGTTAGCTGAAAAACATATTTTAGCCACCTAAAAAAATATAATTGAAGTGTACACTATATTTGGAATATTTTCAGTGCTTCATGTTGCTGCCAGACAGTTTCTTCCAATGAGAAACTGTCGTCATATAAACAAAATATCTCTAAACCAACCAAACTCCATTGACAAAAACAGTCATTTTACCTCAGAACACAGGAGTTGCTGGTCTACCACTTACCTGTCAAGACACCAAAGTCACACAATAACACAAACAAGCTAAATTATTGAGGCTGGAGTAGACCAGAGGTAAAATGACTGCTTTTGACAATGGAGTTTGGTTAATATGTGACAGCAGTTTCCAGTCAAAAAAGTCTGTCTGACAGCAAGATAAAACAGCAAAAATATTCTAAATACAGTATACACATAAACAATTTTTAACATATTTTTAAGTATTTTGTGAATAGCAGCATTGATTAGCTTCCTACACTGGTTATGGATAAGTACCTCATACAACCACACTTCAAATAATCCAAACTAGCGCTTTAATAATCTACTAAAAGAAACAGTAGTTTACCTTCATAAATCTGATTGACATTTTTAAAGGCTTCAGTCACGTTTCCTAACTCAATCATCCTCAGAGGCTTAAAGAAAGACGACTTCTCAATGGCGTCCTGTCACAGACAGAAACAACACACACCACAGTGAGCTGTGAGGAGGCTGTAGTGTAGAGTAAGAGTGTATTATATCCACACTAGAAAGACACAGGGCGGAAAACTAATCCTGCAGCACCAAAAATATTTCAGATTAAGTCAGAAGTTAATGTGAACAAAATGGGGCACAAAACAGGATCTGATGTTGTGGTGCAGCCATAAAACCTTCATTGTGATTTAGATTCATAAGACTCTACAGACCTCGACAGTAAAAACCGGCTCAGGCAGGTCTTCGTAGCTGATCTTCACTGCTGCAGCTCCTCGTTTGGCGTGCGCTCTCGTATCAGCAACCACCGCACATATCATCTGACCGATGCATGACACCTGCACACAAAGAGCAAGACAGACAATCATACTGCAGATAAATGAAATAAGATGAGCGCAGCAGCATTTCTTTAAAATAAAACCTGTGAGATGTTTTTCTGTTGTTTTTTTTTTCATGTGAAATCTGGTCACCATTCACTTCCACTGTCAGGGAGAATCTGCAACCTGTTTTGTGGACTAAAAAATTAAACCTGACATTCAAACAGCATAAGGGTGAGTAGATAATGACTGAATTTTCAGACAGAAATTATATACAATCAATCAAGAATGTACACAAACACACACACAGCATAAAAACAATGTTTTAAATGTATGTCCTCTTTGTAAAGCACTTTGTAACTATGATTAGAAAGGTAATATGTAAATAATATTATATTAAAATTTTTTTTAACATGAACGTCATTTGATCTTGAGGTTGGTACACAACTCTTGTGCACGCACTCTCACTCTACCTCGCTCACAGCAAGTACGTCTTCTTCATAACCAAACATTGCTCGGACTTTCTTCCCAGGAATATCTTTGGCTGTGATGACGTCGACGACACCGGGAAGCTGCAGAGCCTCGCTCACATCCAGCCCTCTGTTGGACCAAAGACAAGATGTTTAGAGGAGTGTGTATCAGATCTCGTCGGCCAGAGACTTTTCACTTCCTCCTTACGTGATTTTAGCATGCGCTCGAGAGCTGGTGACCAGCGCCAGGAAGAGCTCCCCGTCCGTTCTGGGGATGTCGTCACAGTACACAGCCTCGCCCGTGGCCTGGCTGATGGCAGAGCGGTGCATGATGGGACGCCCCACTGGGTCCTGGACGCTCTGGTCCTTCGGCACATGCTGGAGAAGAAGAAGAGGAAGTAGTCAGGTTTATAATCTGTACACTGGTTATTAAAAGTGTTATCTTCTGACCTGGAACTCCTGCAGGCTGGGTTGGATCTCTCTGGGTAACGGCTGGATCTTCTCTTGAAGCTCATCAGTGATCACGTTCTGTAAACACAGATATCTCTTACATTAAATCAGCTAAACGTTTACATTTTAACAAACTGCAGTCTGTTTCCTACCATCTCTCTGAGTTTCTGCAGGACCTCCAGGTTAAACTTGAAGAGGAAGCTGAGAGTCAAAGAGCGACGGAACTCCACCTTCCCTCCAGGAGCCGAAGGAGGGAGAACCAGCTCGTCCAAGAGGACATCGTAGGCCCGGCTGAGGGTCTCATCGTCCCACGGCCTGATGGAAACCAACAAGTCTTTAGTGTCTCTCAGATCATATTTGGTTTCTTTCACTTAAGGGCTGCAACTAACAATTATTTTCACTATCAATTAATCTGTTGAGTATTTTCTTGATTAACTGATTAGTTGTTTGATTCATAAAATGTCAGAAAATAATGAAAAATGTCTTGTTATGTCCACAACTTAAAGATATTCTGTTTTTGGTCATAGAGAAGAAAAAAATACATTCATTCACATCATCATTTTTTCTTAACAATGGCTGAAAATGATAAATCAATGATCAAAATAATCAGTAATTAAACAGCTGACAACTAATCGATTAATTGACTCATCACTGCAGCTTTAATGCAGCCTTCTTGTTTCCATTTTCAAAGAGTTAGAGCAGAAAAAAGGGTTCCAAAAGGGTTCTTCCTGAAGGGCTGAAGTTTTGCACAGAACCATTTGCTTCTGAAGAACCCTTTTTTGAAGAAAGGGTTCATCAGGGGTTCTTTTTAAGGCCATAGGTTCTATTAAGAACACCCATAGAAGGTGGAAAGATACTGGACAAAAACCCCCACAGAGGGTTGTTGAAATCCTTTAAGAACTCTTTGGTCAAGGGTTCGTTGTACCACAATATAAATCGGTTCTCAGCAGACCACCCTGGGTGGATTCCAGATAAAACCCTTGGTATACAGAAGAGTTCTCAGGAGAACCTCTGACTGGGGGGTCTGTGTGAAACCTTTCACAGATGGTTCCAGGTAACTCTTCATGTTGGATTCTAGGTAGAATTCTCTGAAACAAATAGGGTTCTCCGAAGGAAATAAGCCAAAGAACACTTTATGGTTCTACTGTAGAGTGTACAAGTGGACAGAAGAACCACAAACCAGACAAGAGGAAATGGACAATAAAGAAAGAGGAAGGAAGAAGGGATTGAAGAGGTCAAATAAAAGAAGAGGGAAGGAATAAGAGAAAGGAAAAAAGGAAAGAAACCACTTCAGATCAAAAAGAAAGTAAAACAAAAATACTGATCAGACTAAATTACCCCAGAGTGTGTGATTAACACGTCTCTGACCTGGTGACGATAGCGGCGCAGGTTTTGGCGGCGCTGACAGTGGTCGGCCCCATCCCTCCATAGTAAATGCTGACATCCTGAACCACTCTGGACGCCTCTGAGAACAACACTCTCATCCCGGTCGTCACCGTGGCGAAGGAGCTCTCCTTCCTGGGGGCCTGACGGAAAGCTCGAACAAACTCCCCCTGCAGGACACGGACAACGACGTATCAATAAAGTTTTCACCCACTGTTTTGCTTGGTTTGGAATAAACAAGAGTAAGAGCAATGACAGAAACAAGACAACTCAACATCACCTAACACATACCTGGAAATGTAATAAATGGTATGAAAGCAAAACCAACAAAACTGGACACATTATTTTGGTAAAAGTTGTGATTTCTTTCTGATTTGTATTTTTTATTGTTATAAAGCAATAAATGTACACCAAACCAAATAGTGGCAAAAGCTGTGTGATCTGAGGAATACAACAATAATAAAAATTATTATCAAAATAAAACAAAATAGAAAGAAATATAGTGTAAAATAAAGTGATTACAATTACAACAGAGATATTTCAGAGGTGAGCTGCAGGATAACAAAGTCACAAGTTAAGTAAAGTAAAGTTGAAGTTGATTGGGAATAAAGCTGCAAACTTTTTAAAAGGAAAAAAAGCTACAAATTTTATGATTTCAGCTTCTTAAATGTGAATATTTTCTTGTTTCTTTACTCCCCTCTGACAGTAAACAGAATATCTTTTAGATTTATACAAAACAAGACATTTGAGAAAGTCATCCTGGGCTTTCATCAACATTTTTCACCATTTTCTGACATTTTATGGATCAAACTAGTAATTGATCAATCATGAAAATAACTGGCAGATTAATTGGCAATGAAAATAATCATTAGTTGCAGCCTTAAATAAAAACCTGCAAGCACATGGACCAAGGTGAGCACGTTCAGAGAGAGAGAAGATCTGTACCTGTCTGGAGAAAGGAATGAAGACAGAAACAACAATCTCCTCCGGCTTCAGGAGGGTTTTTCCAAAGCTCACAAAGAAGTCTTGATTCAGAGGAACCTCTCGTCTTCCCGCTGGTGGATTCAGACATGACTGCTTGTTAATCAGGAGTCAAGGAAATGAAACACGTCTGACATGAATCTAAACATCAGAAATTCTTCACAGAGTTCCAAAACTCTATTTACCGTTCGAAATTATGCTGACTTTGCAGTTCCCAGCAGCCAAGACCGGGTTCAGGTCTGAGTTTGGGTACGCACTCATGATGTTTCCCCCCAGAGACTAAAAAAAAAAAGAACAATCAAACACATCTAATAGAGAATTTCACTTTTAGGATTTTTAGGAATTTGTTATTTTCCCAGCAACAGTAGAGGAGACAGAAATGAGTTAAGAAAAAAAGAAAAATGGAGGAAGAAAGTCAGGAAGTTAAAAAAATGTCCTCACAGCGACGTTCCGGATCTGTTGGCTCCCCAGGTTCCCCAGCTGTCGGATCAGAGCTCTGAACAGTTCTGTCTTCTCCTCTGGAAACTGAGGAACCATCTTCTCCAGAAGAGACAGAACCTCAGACAGACTGCAGCCCGCTCCCACCCAAACACCTGCAGAGGAGGAACCACTGTTCTACTTAAGAAGACAATACCTGAAGGGCTGAGGTTCTAACCAGAACCATTTGCTTCTGACCAACCTGTTGAGATTGTTTGTCCAGGGTGCTTTGTAAGACTTAAGGTTCCATTATGAGCCCTTTTCATCCAAAGAACCTTTGTTGGTTCTTCAACAATTGTTGAAATCCTTGAGGAACTCTTTAGTCAAGGAGAACCCCCTGGGTGTTGAAATATAAAAAGGTTCTTAGTAGAACACCCTGAGAATGTTCTAGATAAAACCCTTGAAATATAAGGAGGTACTTAGTAGAACTCCCTGTATGGGCTCTAGATAAAACCACTGGAATATAAGAAGGTTCTTGGTAGAGTTTCTCAGTAGAAACCTTTGTGTAGGTCCTCGATAGAACCATGGATGGGTTCCTATTAGCACCCTTAGAAGGTGGAAAAGTTCCAGACAGAACTCCCAGCGAGGGTTCTGAAACCATCAGCCCCAAGAAGGGTTCTCTGGAGGATTTCTCATAGGCAGTTCCCAGTAAAACCTTTCACAGGTGGTTCTAAATATGATGTTGGGTTCTAGGTAGAACTCTACTTTGTTAACCAACAAAGCTGTTAGTTTGGTTTCTGTCTGATGAGTGTTGTGAATCTCTGGAACATTTAAAAGTTCTTGAGCAGTTTTAAAAAGCAGAAAAAAACAGAACTCTTTTGTACTTGCAGATATGGAGGTATAAACTACAAAGGGAGGTTCCTCACCCTGTGGTGTGTGAGTGACCTCAAACAGCTCCATCACTCTGGTTGGAGAAATTATCAGTGGATGTAGAACACCTTTGAACTTTATGTCAGGACCTTTAACACAAAACAGAGAGAACAAAGTTTAGTTAAAGAGGTCTGAATGTGAACATGGCAATAACAGATCAACAATTTATCATCAGGACACATTATTCTACCTGAAGATCATCAATCCATATCTCAATACTGGTCCTGTCCTAATTGTTGACTTATCATACCATATATGGACATATGTTGTCCTTTTAAGAGGACTGCTTTACACATTTGCCAGATTTATTGTACTTGTTGATGAAATGACTCTGGCCTGTTGTTCTGTAATAAACTTTGTGAATGAACCTGGTTTTGTTGCTCACCTATGTTGGTGTTTCCCAGAACCAGAGGAGATTTTGGGTTCTTGCTCTTCAACTGGACCAGTTCCTCCAGGGAGACGGGAGACACCCAGCTCATCCTCTCCCCACAAAACGTGAGTGTCTTTGGGCTCGATGTTTCTGCCAACAGCTGTGGACAAAGTGCGCACACTGTTAGAAGTACAGGTTCCGAAAGTGTTCTTCCTTACAGGGCCGGGGTTCTACCAAGAACCATTTCTGTCTGAAGAAAGTAAGACTTTCATCCAAAGAACCCTTTTTGGAAGAAAGAGTTCTTGAAGAATTGTTCAAACATCGGCGTTACAAGATTTTTATTTTTTCTCAGTTCAAAGATTGTAACCATGTTGTAGAACACAATTTGACTCTTTGTAGAACCCTTGGAACACAAGAGGGTTATGGGTGAAACCCCTTGGGCTGGGCTCTACAGAAAACTCACAGAATATAAAAGGGTTCTTGGTAAACCCCTTGGGTGGGATTGAGATGAAACCCCATGTGGGTCCTTGATTAAAACCCTTAGAATATAAAAGGGTTCTAAGAAGAACCCCCTGGGTGAATTCTATACAAAACCATTATAAAATGATATAAAAGGCTTCTTAAAACAGTCTATGTGAGTTCTAGATTAAACTCCCTGCATGAGTTCTAGATCAAACCCTGGAATATAGAAGGGTCCTTGGTAGAACCCCCAGGTGGGCTGCACATGAATTTTGGAATGACAGAACCTCCCTCACTCACTGTGTGAGTTCAGACTGCGTGCCAAGCATGTAAAAAGTCAACTTCTTGGAGCATAAGACAACATCCGACTTACAATCAGCTCAGGAGGGAAGATCAGCTCCTGTGTCGGGTCCAGCGGCAGAAACTCGTCCTTATCAAACAACTGTGGCTGAAGCACATGATGACATGAATGAAATGAAAGAAAAACACAAAAGCCAAGAAAAGACTCGCAAGAGACACAAGAATAACTATAAACAAGAGACAACAAAGACAAACTCACATGCTTTGGTTCCTCAGGATTTTCCTCTCCATTAAGACAACAGTCTGCGGCTCCATTGGCTTGGCAGCAGCTGGCTTCCTATTTGTATTTATATTAATGTCACACAGCAGTGCAACAATTACACTCATTACATTTTCCTATAGCGTGACTATGATTTTATCACCGGATCAAAAAGATTCTGCCCTGTTTTGTCTCTGATCGAGCGTCCGCCTCGTGTACTGAGACCTCAACAGCTGTATGGGTTCAGTTCCAACTTGAGGCCGACCTACATGTCGCCTCCTCTTTCTCATTCCTCCTTTTCCTGTCTTCAGCTGTGCTATGTCGCAAAAAAGGCAAAAAGCCATAAGAACAACTTCTTAAAAGATATACAAGCTGACTTACTCTTTTATTTTTATTTATTAATAACTGTCGAAACTGCTGCTGTTCACTAATGATACTGATATTACCAAGTACACAATCAGCTGCTCTTTTCAATGTTTTCTTATTCATAGGATGTTCATTTAAAAGCATTATTTACTCATTGGCACTGGAAGTCAGAAATTGGACATGAAGCAGAAAAATGTAAAAATGTAATGTAAGATGAAGTCGGAAATAAAGACAGTGGAGAAGTATAAAGTTAAATACAGCAGAAGGACATGGTTTGGACTTTTTGTCTTCACTGCTTGAACAAATAAGTGAATGAATAAATAACATCTTAAAAATTTTGGCACACTTTTTTCTTTTAAATAAACGGGTTCACTCCGTGTCAAATAACCTGTTGGCCATTGAAGACAGTAAAAGTTTTAAGACATGATTTTCTCAACTTTTTTTTTTTGTTAATATTTTCTTTTGAATTAAATTAAACACATAAATTCATGCTTGATCACCTGGAAAAAGGTCTGAACTTATCAAAATAAATCAGGCTTTTCTCCTCTGAAACTCACGCATTGTGACAACAAACAGTTGAACCACGAACAGGTTAAATTACAACTGGTCATAAAACTGTAATATCTGGCATCATCATCAATCTGATTATTGATTATTCCTGAATGATCTAACTTGTGTTGGTTGTAGAGGTGAGCTTGGTACCTGACAGAAGGTCCTGCAGCCGTCGACGATGGGTCGATATCCAGTACACCGACACAGGTTACCTGGAAAACAACAACACACAGTGTCTTGAAGAACTGTTCTTCAAGGATTATCAAAATCCCTGAGGAACTCTTTCATCAAGGATTTGTCAAAGGTGTTTTGCACCTTAATATAAAAGGGTTCTAAGCAGAACCCCTTGAGTGGGTTCTAGACAAAACCCTCAGAATATAAAAAGATTATCTGTAGAACCTCTTAGGTGGATTATACAGAGAAAGAGTTCTTTAGGGACTTAAATCCTTTCGTCAATGTTCCTCCTTCAAATAGAACGTGTGAACTAACAGCATAAACTCTGAAACTCTTCTCTTGAACGCAGTAAATACGACCCCATCTGAAGACAGCAAATAATCAGGAACAGTGGTGAGTTCAGGTGCATTTAAAAACATATAATACTATCATAATAAACCTCAATTTGGAACAAAAATACATAAAATTTGAGATGATTAAAATGCAATTGTTGCGTACTTTTGTTCTGGTATCAGCCGGCTACATGGTCACCACCATGAACGCATGTATACGTCATCCACATGACCGATTTCCAGATTGATTGAAGGTTTTTGACATCATACACATCAATTATCTCTTCTTGTAAAATTCATTAAAACATGACAGTGGATTAAATAATGAAAAAGAAGAAGCAAACACACCAGCCAGAGCCTGTGTGATGTCCTCCATGGTGGGCTGAGGCTTGTTCCTCAGCAGAGTGTACATGGACATCACCATCCCTGGAGTGCAGAAGCCGCACTGGGAGCCGTGAACCTTCGCTATTCTCTCCTACAAACACAGCAGAAAGTTTAGGGTCCCGTGAAATGCCTTCGAAATCATACATCTCTTCTTTGACTCAGTGTGTTTTCGCATTAAACAGGACATCCGTTTGGTTGGAGCTTCATGTCTGGAGGGACGTAAAGTTGTTACTTCTGGCTGTTTGTGCTAGTTAGCTTAAAGCCTGAATTATACACCCAAAGGGCCACGTACACAGACAGTCAGGTCTGTTATACTACTTTCTGGAGTCCAACTGGAAGGCATGTTCCACACAAGTACAGTGATGGTTGTTTAACAACAAAGACAACAACTCCCATGATCCCACGCTACTTCACATAATTTAAGTCGATCTTGTTTTGATGTGAGAGCGGCAGAAATTACATACTGTGCATTTAACATAAAGCGAAACCTAAATATATGAAGAGGAAAATAATAAAACTTGGGAATATCTACCAGCCAAGTTGTGTACTTACAACAATGGTCAAACACATAGAAATCATGAATATAACTTTAATATAATATGAGACCAGATGAATAAGGCGTCCCAGCTCTGACCTGCACAGGGTGGATCCTGGTCTTGGTGCTGCCAATGCCCTCCACCGTGGTGACGGCGGCTCCGTGGAGCTGGCAGAGCGGCAGGAGGCAGGCGTTGGCTGAGTAATGTCTGACGGTGTGGTGAAGATAAATTCAACACAGTTCATATTACAACAACAACTGATTAAACTATGACTACTGCTACATTTATTGTTGTACTTCAACCACTGCTGCTACTGCAGTGTGCACTGCAAACAAGGAATGTCCATACTGTGTAAGAACCCTGTACTTGTAGTACACTATCACTACTGCAAACACAACCACAACTACTACCTGGATTTAAGTGTAGATCCAGCCATCCTGTTTACTACTAGTTAAGTTTTATTTTGAACAATTAAAAAAAATATATATACATACACAAAAAAGGTAAAGATGACAAAAAAATCACAGTGCAGGGAGAGGCAACAAAACGTAGATGCCCCATATTTGCTGGAGTTTAGATTATTTGAAGTGGGGTTTTATGAGGTACTTATCCATAGTCAGCTAAGCACTAAACTGTTGTGTAGTGTGTACACTATATTTAGAGTATTTTCATAACTTTACTTTGCTGTCAGACAGACTAATCCTGCAGGAAACTGAAGCCATCATATAAATCTATGCTCTCTTCAAAGCCACCAAACTCCTTTAGCAAAAGCAGTAATTTTACAGGAGTTGCTGGTCTACATCTGCTTCAGTGGGATAGCCTGTTTCTGTTATTGTGTGACTTCAGTGTTATAAAAAGTTAGTTCAGATTCACTGAAGTCACACAATCACACAAACAAACTAAGAGATCGAGGCAGCGGTAGACCAGCAACTCCTGTGTTCTGCAAGGTAAAATTACAGTTTTTCTTAATGGAGTTTGGTTGCTTTGAAAAGAACGATACTTGGCTTGCATAACGGCGATTTCCTGTCAGAAAAAGCGGTCTGACAGCAAGGTAAAGCTGTGAGAATATTCTGAATATAGCATACGCTTACACTCATACTGATTTATTTTATTAGCTAAATACATTTGCCGGTGCTCCTCTCTGAATCTACATACTGAGGTCATGTTGACTGCCATCTTCTGTAGGTAAAACGATGATGATGGACACTTACCTCATAAGACTCCACTTAAAAAAACAAAAACTTTCCTTTAAAAATAAAAATGATCAGGACAGCAGTTTTGAAAATGCTTCAGAGTTGTGCTCACTGTTATAATTCCTTAGTACTATTTTTATTTTCCCATTAATCACAAAAAATAAAATGTGATTTTTCAAGCACTCTGCACATAAATAATCATATAATAAAATAAGGACAAAGTTCAGTGTATAGTCTCTGCCCAGCGTCTGTTTTACAGTTGAATGCGTGTGTTCATGATCGATTTTCTCCTCCTCTACTAAGATGTTGTGTTGGTTTGGTGCCAGGAAAAGAAATTACGAACAGACACCACAGAAACTCTGAACTGTGGACGTCCGAACCACTTTGGCAGATAACAGCCCACACTCAAGACTCCCTCTTGTTCTCTACAAATCTAATTTAGTTAATAAACCAGAAAGACTGTTTGGCATTTTGGAGTTTAACCAAATGGCTGAACAAATTGATTTTCCGGTCCATGTTGACCCAGTTGTAACACGACCTCCCTGGCTGTTTGGCAGACTCTGAGGTTTTTATTGCTTATCTATTTCCTGACAGCTGTGTCTCCGTCATGGGGGAAACCTGAGGAATTTTTGGTTTGTTGTTATTATATAAACATCTCCAAAGCACTCCAAGGACATGGGGGAGCGTTAGCGCCCATGGCATCATGGGTAACTCTCACATCTGTGAAGGCCTCATGAATGCTCAAAGCTACATACAGGATTTGGAGCAACATATGCTGCCATCTCTGCTTCTTTCAGCGAGACAATGTCAGGAGATGTCTTCATGCTTTTATTGTTTGAATAACAAATACACTTTCTGGAATTTGAATTTAATTTTGGTTTTTCATGTTTATATTTCAAGAAGTATGGAGATAGAACTACACAATATTTTGACGGTATGAAAAAACGCATAATGTTCATGTTTGTTTTCTTCTTTGCTGACTTGTTAAGTATCTTGTAGCCCCTAAAAGTTATCCTTCAGACCTTTGAGGGGTCCTGACCCGCAGATTGGGAGTCAGTGTTAAACTTGAATGTTTGAATTTTAGAAACCCCAAAAAAGTGGTATGTCCACAGGGAGCTGTGAACATGATTCATTATTGTTTAGGTCCTTGAAAATTAAATGGTTGCAACTTAAAATATTAAAATATTAACAATTATTAAGTTTATCCAAAGAAGAAAAGTAAATTAGTTCAACAAAACATTATTAGTTGGTCAAACTTTTCAAAACATCTAAAACTTAAAGATTATTATTATTTTTAAGATAAAAGTGCACTTTCTCAACTTTTTTGTTTTTACAGTGCACTTGGTAGTATTTAATGACTTGTTATGAGGTCCTTATTAATCTGACAGTGTCTCAGCCAATCAGAGCGGAGCACCGGGGTCAGAGAGTTCATCTTAAAGGATACGTGATGGTTTTGGTGGCTGGTTGGTAGCGTGACACCATGACCGTGCACGCCCCGCAGCCCCCGCCGCCGCAGCCATACTTGGTTCCAGTCAACCTCACTGAGGCGACAGTCAAGGAAAGAGCCTGTGGGAGGCGCTCACATCAACATTACATTCAGTCAACTCAAGAAAGCATATGAGTGAAGGATACACTTGTCTCTGAGGAAGGACAGCAGCATGGTCTCAGGGTCTGCATGGTTCTCTGTTACCTGTGAACACAGAAGAAGAAAGATGTCATGACTATTTATTACTTTACATCTCCTCAAATATTGGACATAAAGAGATAGTTTGGGTTTGTTGAAGTGTGGTTAAATGTAGAACTGTAATGAGTACTTGATTATTGGTTTGAAACAAAATCCTCTGATTCCAGCTTTATAAGTGTGAACATTTTCTAGTTTATTTCCTCCTCTCTGACACTAAACTGAATATTTTTCACTTGTGGACAAAACAAGACATTTGAGGACGTCATCTTGAATTTTAGAAACACTGACTGGCAAAAGAAAAAAAGCCTAAAAAGACATCTTGATTTCTTTGACAAACAGCCCAAAACCCAAATATATATAATTTACAACCATTAATGTCCAATACACCAGACAATTCTCACATTTGAGAAGCTGGAACCAGCAAATATTGGGCATTTATGCTTGAAATGAGAGAACAGTTAAATCCTTTATCATTTTTTAAATCTATTCGTTGCAGCACGACAACAGAATCCATCCACAAGTCTGAAGTCAAGCTCCCTGCGTCCAAAGAATTTAATTTCGGAGTTATTTCATTCCATTTCCCATGTCAAGTTGATTTTTTTCCCCTCACATTTTTCGGAGCTAGGACCAAGCATTTATTTCTGAGTGGGATTTCTTCAAATGAAGCTGTCTGTTCAATAGGAGACACTTTCAGTGTGAGACAGTCAGACTTCTCTATATTAAGTTATCGAAGCACATGTTTGACATGTGCCTGCTGGTCCCAGCAGAATAGATTTCTACTTCTGTTTTTGTTAAGAAATTTTGTTTTCAATAAGACATTTTACAATATCATTTAATTGGAAATATTTACATATGTTAGAAATGACTATATATTACTCATTCTTGAGAACTGGGATCAAACTTTATTTTTTTGGGGGGGTGGTTGATTTTTACTCTCCAATTATGCTGGAAAGATCAAAATAAAAACTAAGACTAAACCTCCGACCTCCTAGTGATTACAAACTTAAATCAAAATACAAAATGTTCATCAAAATACACATTTTTAAACCATAATTTTTATTGTTCTATCATTATTTTGACTGACACTGCAATTGCAATATGATTTGCAATATTAGAGGAAAAGATCATCTTTACATCTGTATTCTCATTTTCATTGAAAAAGGCATTCAAACGATTACAGAATAAGGAACTGCTTCAGGTTTTACAATTATCACAAAAATGACTTAACTTGAAAAAGGGAGAGAAATGAATGAGAGGAAGAGAGAAAAAAAGTGGGGAAAAGACTCATCTAACCCACTTACCCACCTGCCAAGTACTATGTGTAATTTTTGAGTTTATAATCATTTTTTATGTTGTTCAAAATAAGAGATAAATGATGTGAAGATCTCTGAAAACTGCTTTAGTTTATCACTTCAGGCAAACCTGATTCGCTCTAAGTTTCACTGGGGTTGCTTCGGCTTTCTTCCAGAATTTAAGTATAAATTTCTAGCCACTATAAAAGGAAATAGGAAATAAAATGTTGTTGAAAGGTAGTCAGTTTTCCAAAGACCTCCGATATTCCCAATACAATCATTTCTCTGGATCTGATTTCAGAGGGATTTTCAGTATAGAGGGAAGGAAGCTGAATATTTCAGTCCAAAGTACAAAGTACAAAATTATGGATTAACTTCTTGGAACTGACATTTATCACACAGAGAAGAGATGTTAGGGGATATTTTACTGAGTTTAGATTTTGACTAGTATAATCTGTGCAGCACTTTATCAGACAATGCCTGGCATTCATTGAACAGGTATGAATATACTGTAAACTGTTGTCCCAATTGTCTTTTAAAATGTCTTGGCCCAGCTCATTCTCCCAATGTTTTGTAAAAGATCATAGATATAAGATATCAGCTTCTCATCAAGTTTGTCTGGATGTGCAGAGCTGCAGTCCTGCATGCACGACTGGCTTCATGTATTATAGGACTGAGGTTGTATGTTGACTTCTTCAGTGGTGGTGGACATGATGATTGTGCCTATGGTTAAAGGTGAACAATCCTCCTTCTCCTTTTTCAGCCAGTTGGCTTGTTGAAATAAATCATCTAACCAAAAAATTATGCTTTTGATATTCATCGCCCAGTAATAATAGAGGAAATCGGGTACACCTTGTCCTACACCCTCTTTTGAGTTTGGATCTTGTAGTCCCAAATAAAGTTGTTAACAATGGCGTTGAGTTTCTTAAAACATGCCTTGGGAAGATAAACTGGTACAATCTGGAATAAATATAATAGGTGTGGGAGAAAGATTTATCTTTATAGCATTTAATCTGCCAAGAAGAATGGGCAGCGTTTTTCAAAATTGAATTTTCAATGAGTTTTGGAATCAAAAGCAGAAAATTTGCTTCAAACAGAAGGAGTGTTTCCTTATGTAATATAAACTCCAAGATATTTAAATTTGTCAGTTACTATTTTGAAAGGAAACTGTTGAAGCCAGGTGATATCTTCTATATTTAATGGTATAATGTTGCTTTTGTTATTCTGTTACCAGAGACTGTACCAAATTGCTCTATGGTGGATAGTAAATTTTGTATACTGATTTGGGGGTTGGTAGCGTACAGTAAAACATCATCTGAATAAAGGGAAATTACATTTGCAGTGTTTCTAGTGTTGTAGTCCTGAATGGGACCTGGTGCTTTCAGTCAGTGGTTCTATGGTTAATGCATAAAAAAAAAGATGTTTTCTGAAGTCTAGAGAATGATGTGTTGGCCAGGACACTTCTGCAGCACCACAATATTTCATTTAAAATGGTATTTTGACACACAATTCCCCTTTAACAAATACTGTGCATCCTGCCATTTGAAAATTGCAGTAGACTGGACTGCAATTTCAGTAAAATTTCAATTTATTATTCAGTCCTACTATGAAGCTCCAGAAAAAGGAAATTAGGGCTGCAACTAATAATCATTTTCACTGTCGTCTAATCTGTCGATTATTTCTCTTGATTAGAAAATGGTGAAAAATGTTTATCAGTCCCCCCTAAAGTCCAAGTTGATGTCCTCAAATGTCTTGTTTTGTCCAAAACCCAAAAATATTCAAATTATAGCTATAGAGCAGTAAAGAAAACAGAAAATATTCCCATGTAATAAGTTGAAATCAGAGAATTTTGACTTTTTTTTCTTTAAAAATTACTCAAACCGATTAATCAATTATCAAAATAGTTGATATTTAATAGTTTACAATCAACCAATTAAATCTGGTGGTTTTGTTCACATTTGAAATCACCAAATTCTGAGATTTGCATGCCCTGAGATCCCAGAAAAATTGTAATCTTGGACAGTGATTTTATGTACAGCAGAGGCTCTTATTTTCGAATCCATCCGCCTTTATCTGTCACAGAATCTCAGGGGTCACAAATATATATTTTTTTCAAAGCCCTGATATCGTTTTAAGATTAAAAAAAGAAACACTTCTGTCACTTTTATGTCGGCGGAAACGTCTGCGCAGCTTGAACACACTTTTGTAGGCGAAGTTATCCTGAACAAACTACAGCTAGCAGCTAAAACGAGCAACAACAATATGACAAGTGGTTTATGACTTAATTAAATGCTAAACGCACCTTTTTCCCGTTGATAAAGAAGCATAAAGTATCTCCTTCCGTCCCTGAAGACATCGTCCAAGTGCAGATGACTTCAAGTTTGCCAACACAAGAGGTCAAGTTGGTCTGAAACTACAGGACTTCCGCTTGTCAAAACTATCAAAATAAAAGACACATTAAATGTGGAATAAATAGATTTTTGTTTTAATTTGTGTCTGTATTCATTTAACTATTAATTTCCCTAGTTATTTACATTTTATTCATTTTTTTTCATTTATTATTGTTTTATAAATGTTTACATTTATTTATGTCTTATTTCTGTATAATTTTCCCCTTTGATTTTTTTTATGTATTTATTTCTCAAAATGTATTTGCAAAGTTCACATTTTATACATTTATTTATTCCTATTTTTACACATATGTAATTACTTTATTTTAATTATTTTGCCTTTATTTATTTATTTATTTGTTGTTGTTGTTTATTTAATTTTTAGATTATTGTTGCATTTAATGGCATAGAAAATTAATTAGTAAGTCATGTATTTATCTTCATTAATTAATTTATTTTTTGTTTTGACATGTAATCATCATTTCTCCGTGGCAGAAAGTCGCTGTTTTTTTCTTCTGTTTTGTTATGATGATATAACTTTTGAATCATCTTGTGACCCCTCAGATTTATACAGTAAGCCAAGGATAAAATATATTATATTATATTATATTATATTATATTATATTATATTATATTATATTATATTATATTAAATATTTAGAACACAATGCAGAAGCAAGTGCAAGGAAAACAAAATCGTTTAAAACAAAATAAAACAATTTTACACCCTTCAAAATTAGCACAGCTTAATCACACTCAGGTATTTAATTTTTTGACGATTTTAAGATATTAAAATTTTAAATAAAAAAATAATAATCGTAATTAAATTAAGATTTTGTGATGCTGTGCTTTTATTTTGGACTCAAGATCAGTTGATTTCCTGTTCCCCTCTGTTCTCTCGTGAAGACCCCTCCCACCACTCGCCTTGTCTGACCTGTATAACTTAAACAAACATGACAGTACATACAGAGAGGGCATCAGCATGTGAGCAAAATCACAACTGAAAAATGTTTTATTCAGAGTTATAAATGTAAAAATCTGTAATTCTAGCAGAGTATTTTTGTGAGTTTTGGAAAGTTTCATGTTGGTCATATAACAGCAGGATGACTTTTACTCTAGAAACACTTCAGTCCACCCTTGAGTTTCTCTTCCTGCTCCTGATGACTGATCTCTGCAGCCTTTTAGACAGTGTGTTGTTTATGTGTAATAATTAAGTTGAACTCTGCTCAGCAGGTGAAGAACAGCCAGCATCACATTTACTATCCAGGTGGGATCTTTCAAGAACCCTTTTTTATTCCAACGGTGTCATCTAGAACCCACCAAAGGGGTTCTACCAAGAACCTGTTTATATTCCAGGGGTTTTATTTAATAGTCACCGAAAACCCTTTTATATCCTAAAAGTTTTATCTAAAACCCAAACAAGGGGTTCTACTGAGAACACTTTTTTTTTTTTAAACATTTCTTCTTCTATACACTATACACGTCTATACAGTGCTCTTAATGAAACCAAAACAAAAAATAAACTTGACAAACATTTTCTTGAAAACAAATTTCTACAGGAGCTAATGGTTTTGGGTAGAACCTCAGCTCCTCAGAAAGAACCCTTTTGGAACCCTTATTTCTAAGAGTGTCTGCACACTACACACTACAGTGATTGGATGTTGTAAAACCAAGTGGACGAACTTTGATCTCTGAACAAATACCAACAAACACCAACAAGACTGAAAATTATTGTCTGAAAAACAAATTATTTGTGTTCTTTTACAACTGATGTGAACATGAATTATTACTTCTAGGCCTGTTCTGTCCTTGTGCAGTAAATATGATGCAACATGATGAGATCACATTCTATAATCAGTGAGAAATTTAATTTAACAACAACAGAGCTGTGGGACAGAGAGTGCAGGACATCAGTCTCACCACAAGATGGAGTTAAAGGAACGGACTGTGGTGGTAGGAACAACATAATCACTTCTCAGAATGTCTTTGAACACATTTTACACTGTTTTATGTATCTTTGTTCTTCTTGTGACTCTTCTTTGAAAATAAATTATCATCTGAGGTTCTAGCCTGCAGGTCTCTGTCAAATCTTCTTTTCGTTCATGTTCTTATTTTTCCATGTTTAAAATGATCCTCACCTCTTTCCTCATCCTGCCAGACACTACTGAGGAAGGGATAGTTTTATTTGAAGCAAGGCTGTATGAAGTATTGACCCACCAGACTCCACTGACAAAAACAGTCATTTTACCTCACAGTTTTCAGAAAGATAAATACTCAACTGAAGTATAGATACCTGAAAAATCTCCTTAAGTACAGTAACCAAGTATTTGTAATTAGTTATTTCCCATCTCTGGTTATGTTGTTTTCATCTTGTTAGATCTTTTTTGTCATTTTCATCTCATATAGCTATATTGTTACATCTTGTTAGGTTGTTTTTGTCGTTCTACATGTGTACTCAGTTTTCTCCGTTTAGGTCTGTTAAGTTGTTTTGATACGTCTTTTACATTGTTTTTGTCTTGTTACATTTTTTTCATCTCTTTCATGTTGTATGTCATTTTCATTTTTATTAATGTCATTTTATGCCATTTTTGTCTAGGTACCCTTTTTTTCACATCGTTATAATTTTGTTAGGTCTTTTACGTCTTTTTTTGTCTTGTTACATCCTTTTCTTTTTCATCTTGTATGTCTTCTACGTCTTTATTTGTCTTGTTATGTCTTTTGTGTCATTTTTGTTTTGTTAGGTCTTTCATGTCTTTCTTGCCTTATTTTGTCTTTTCTTACGTCTTTTATGGTGCTTTGTCTTGTTGCATCTTTTTCGTTTTATTACATCTATTTCATCTTGTTATGTCTTTTGTGTCTTTTTCATTTTATTACATTGTTTTCATCTTATTGTGACATTTTTGTCTTGTTATGTTTTTGTCTCATTGCATCAGTCATGTTTGATATACACTGATGGATACACCAGATTGTTCTGTAAATTTAGGTTGAAATCAGTCTTGATGTTGTAAAAGCAGTGCACAATGATGCAAACTAAAAATAAACAATCAATTCCTCTCAAATGCATTAAAACTAAAGTAACAAAGCTGTTCTTAAAATGTAAAGAGTAAAAAGTACAGATATTTGTGTTCAAATGTGGGGAGAAAATGTAAAAATGCATCAGAAAAACTTAGATATATTAACAAAGTATCTGTACTTAGTTACTTCTCACCTCTGGTGAAGTATAAGTACGAGGTGACTCAAGTAAAGTACAAGTACTTATGAGTTTGTACTTAGTTACATTCTTCCACTGTTGACAGGATGAATCAGAGTGGAAAAGTACAAGACATTTGTTTTTCTTCTGTCTTCTCGATCCAGTCATTAGTACTTTTGGGTAAACCATTACCTAACAGATCAACTCCGTCCAAAGCTTCATTTTGGTCCTGTTGCTGCTGCCAGACTGTCATTAAAGGACGGATGGACTCAGTGTGTGTGTGTGGTCCTGCTGGTTCCCCTTCCAGCTGCAAAGCTACCGCTCACTCGACCTTCAGCCCCTGAAGTCAGATCGTTCCTCTGGGCTGTCTTTTTCTCCGAGCCGGTGACGGTTTGGATGCAAACGTCCTGCCAAGGTGTCTGGGACTGGTTTTAGGTTTGAGTCATTCAGGACTTCTGGTAATTTGATGAAGTGAAACGCGATGGGAAGCAGAGCAACAACAGAAGGAAGGAAAATAAAAACAACACGGGAGCAAAGATGCAAGAACTGTTCTCATGGTGTTAACTGTGGAACCCATTAAAACTCTTAAACACTCATGACTGCAGATTTAAAACCTGGCAGGAGATCATTTTAAACTCAAAAAACATGAGCCACAGTTGTTGCTTTACCATATTTTAATGTTTTAAGCATTTTATTTGTACTTTTTAAATTATTTCAGTGGCTTGTTAGTTCTGGTTCAAACTCTGAGGAATTAGGGTTCTTCCTGAAGAGCTGAGGTTCTAACCAGAACCAACTGCTAGTGAAGAACCCTTTTTTTTTTTTAAAGAAAGGGTTCATCAATTGTTCTTTACAAGACTGAGAGTTCCAACAAGACCCCTTCTCATCCAAAGAACCATTTTCTGACAAAAGAATTCCTCGTGGATTGTTGAAATCTTTGAAGAACTCTTCAATTAAATGTTTCTTTGCGCCACAATGTAAAAAGGTTCTCAGTAGCACCCCCTGGTCGGGTTCTAGATGAAGTCCTTGGAATATAAAAGGGTTGCACCATTGGAAGATAGAAAGGTCCTGGATAGAAGCTCCAGAGAGGGTTCTGGGTAGAACTATTATATAGAAAGATTCTCTGTAGAACCTCTCATTGGGGGCTCTGATTGAAACTTTTCACTGATGGTTTAAGGCATAATCCTTTGTGCTTATGGAACCCTTTTTGGAAGAATCGTTCACAAAGTGTTCTTTATAAGACTACGGTTCTATCAAGAGACATTTTCAACCAAAAAACCCTTTTTTGAAGACAGAGTCCTTCAAGGATTGTGGAAATCCTTGGGGAATTCTTTTGTAAAGATCTCTTTCTACCATAATATAAAATGGTTCTCAGTAGAACCCTCTGGTTGGGCTCTAGATGAAGCCCTTAGAATATCTAATTCTCAGAAATACTTCTCAGTATTACCATATCGGGTGGGTTCTAGATAAAACCTTTGGAATATAAAAAAAGTTCTTGATATAAACCACCATTTGGTTTGTCAGCACCCTTAGAAGGTGGAAAGGTTCCAGAGATAGTCCTGGGTAGAACTATTACACCATATGAAATATAAAGACGAAACCTTTTACATATGGGTCTAGGTATAACCCTTTATGTTAGGTTCTAGGTAGAACTCTCAGAAGGTACAAAAAATTATAATTGTTGCATGTTTTATTAGTATTTCATCCTATTAATTGAGCATTTTTATAGCATGTCTTCAATAAAGTTTGATATAAAAACTAAATAACTATGAATCAGGAAATAAATTCAAACTTTAATCAGATGAACTTTCAGCTTCTTAGAGCCTGAACAGCAAGAAAACTACCAGGATGTGAAAACTTGTCTGGCTGTAATACCACCAGTGTCCTGCAGGTGGTGCTGTCCAACCAAAACAGAGCTTCGTGCCACACAGGAGAAAACTTGTCACCTGTCAACATTCAATAATCATTAAATTAATGATCAATAACATTAAGTAGGAGAAAAAAGAAAATGAAAAAGAAAGAGGTAGAGGAAGAGGAAGATGAGGAAGGCAGGGAAAGATATACTTTAGAAGAGAGAAGACTACAGTAACTAAATAAAGGCAAAGTAATTTGACCTTATTTAGCCTACAGTATCATCTAATCCTGTCTGTAATAGGGACAATAGTGTGTTTGTGTTACTTCATTAAATATTTAAACACACACTGGCTGAGTGTGAGTAAATACAATGTGTCTGTGTGTTTATCGGCTAGTAAAACTCGCAAATGAAAACCGTGTGACGCTCGTTAATGAACTGCCTTTAAACTAAACACACACACACACACCCAAACAGACACACACCAGCACAGCCTATAACCGCTTAGTGGGCAAAAAATGAGCCACTTTTGATCATTTTAGAGACAAATTTTAGCTATAACAGGCTAATGTTAGCTTAGAGCATGCTACTTCCTTGTTAGCAAGCAGCAAGTTTGCGTGCTAGCAATGGGCTCCACCAAAGGTTCTACTGAGAACCTTTCTATAATCCAAGGATTTTTCTAGACCCCACATACAGGATTCTACCAAGAATAGATTAAACTTTTGTGCGATCAATCTTTGAACCTACTAAAATCCCAAATTTGTTCAATAGGATTCAAATCTGGACTTTGACTTGGCCAGTCCATCAGGTCCAGAACTCCAGATTCCTTTTTCTTGGTCAAATAGTCTCTGCACAGTTTTGAAGTTTGCTTGGGCTTATTGTCTTGTTGGTAATATGAACCATCAACCAATCAGATTCAGTCCAGAAGGGATTCCATGATGCACTAAGATGTTGTGGTAGACGTTCTTGTTCATGATTCTGTTGATTTTCACTAATTTGTCCACACCGTTTCCACAAATGGAACCTCATACCATGATGGAATCTCCACCGTGTTTCACTGTTGGTGCATCTGGCATCAAAACGTTCTCCAGCTTTTCTGCGGACATAAACACGATGATGCTGACTGAACAGTTCAAACTTGGACTCGTCCGTCCAGAGTACCTTCTTCCAGTCATCAACAGTCCAGTGTTTGTGCTCCCTGACAAATCTGAGGAGTTTCTGGATGTGGGCAGGCCTCAATAATGTCTTCTTAGCAGCTAGTCTTCCCTTTAAGTCTTGTTCCGTCTCTTGTCTCTAGTACTTAAAATCTGCTTCAGTTAACTTTTGTTTCCTGCCTCTTCCTTGGTGTATTTTGTAAGTACCGGTCTCGGCAGTTGACTCCAAAGCATACTTGACCACACTGTGAGACACTTTATGTCTCTCCGTATTTGTCTCAGAGACCATCCAGCATCATGAAGTGCTTTAATGCCGACTCTTTCATTTTCAGTCAGCTCTCGACGTTTTACCATTTTGTACAGGATTGAGGAATTTCAAACTGAATTCACCTTTTCATATCCAAATTTGAGCCGACTCACTGGACTTCTCTGACAAGTCAGAAATGAATCAAGTGTCTAACTAATGTATTGAATTAAAGCTGCAGGCAGGTGTGTGGCAGCTGCTGCCTCATTGTGGGAACTGGACAGACGAGGCTCTGAATTGTCCCAGTAATTACACATTATGAAAATCTCACGTAAATCAAATTATTATATAAATGGCACACATTCATTTTGAAGTTGTTATGATGAATTCTGTGGGAGGAGTTTGTTAACGACAATACAATGTGTGGAAAACGCCAAAACTGACCACTTAATTCACAATGGCCAACTTCCTGTTGCGTTTGAGCTGTGGCTCCAAGAGACTTTTGTGTGTCCGGTGTCATACGTGTGTGTACTGATCTTCATGCATGCAGGTGAAATGTGCCGTGGGGGCCACTTCACCAAAACTCATATCAGACGTAAATTTTCACCATAACTGACACAAATTTGGTGAGTTTCTGAGCATGTTTATGCCTCAAAAGTATGATTCAATTCTGAGAAAAATAATTATTATTCCTTCACCCGGGCCCTAATTAATCTGTGTTGGTGCAGCCCAGTCTTAATGTACTTAATTACCTTAAGGGATGTTTCAACTTGACAGCATCCAGCTGCTGAAGTGCTGATGTTTGTTTTAGCTAACCCTCACAGTGCTGACTCACAGAGGGTTCAGAGAGCACCTTTGAACACAGTAATGTGATGGTTGATTAACTCTCAGCTTTATGAGGCTGCGTGTGTGACAGCATCCCTGTTATTGGGAGTCGGCAGGTGAGGACATAAAAAAAAAGACGAGTTCAAAGAGAAGCTTTGGACTCTGTCAGGTTTTTTCCCTCCTCTTCATCACAGCCATAACTGCGTCCATTAAAGCCCAAACCGTCGAGGAACGAAGGGCCTCGGAGCTCCGCCAAGGTGGGAAATTTCATCTGTGACTCACATGCTCGCTGTTTGTCAAATCAATTTGAGCACTGGGCTGAGTTAACAGCGCTCTCAATAACAACAGCACTGCAGCGGCCAAGGAAAGAATGAGCCGAAATTGTTTGGAGGAAAGAAATCAAAGAGATAAAATACACTGTGAATTTCCCCAGAGAGCTGAGTAATTTCTCCACAGTATAATGCCGTCTTTTCCAGAGGAGGGGAGGTTTGGCAGAGTTGAGTTTCCCACCCGAGAGTCCCACGGGATCGTTTCTGGAATGTGAAAATATCTCCATTTTAACAAGTGATTTATTCAACCTGGTATTGAGTCTAAAAAGACGACTCCAGAGAGTGTGAGGTCTGTTCATTTCCTGTTTTCCACCTCTCTTTCAGCTTCTATCAGGCTTGTAGAAATGTTCTGTTTTCCATGTCCAGTGACGAATAAGAAGAGAGAACTGTGTAAAATAAAGCTTTAATTTATATTTCTTCATATAAAGTCAAGCTTCCCGTAAATTTCAATAATGTGTATTCCATTTTCTGCTTCACTTTCAATTCACTTTGGGTTACATTTGATACATGGAAAACATGTAGCTTATCCTTGTATGGCAAAATAATAAAACTGTTGTTAAACTGCTAGCTAACTATGCTACTTCCAGCTGTTTATTATAAATTATTATTATTATTGTTATACTATATTATTATTATTTGCTAGCTCGCTAAAAAGTTACCAAAATGTTTGATTGTTTGTTAGCTAGCTAAAATTTAACAAAATGTTATTGTTTGCCAGCTTGCTAAAAGGTTAAAATATTGCTTGCAAGTGACCAAAAAAGTTAACAAAATATCATATTGTTTGCTAGCTAGATAAAATTATGACATAATGTTTGATTGTTTGCTAGCTACCAAAAAAGTAGTTCACATTTTAGTTAGGTTAAAACTGGAAAAGCTGCTTTCATTTTTCACAGAGAGCAAGTTTAGAAATTAAAACTATTAAAGGAAACCAAAATTTTTTTTAAAAAACTACATATATTTATACATATAAGAGTGTTGGTATTAACAATTTTAAACTTTTTTGTTTGGTAGGATATGATTTGCCCTAATTGTCAAGAATGGTTAAATTTCAAAAATAGGCATTTGGTCCAATTTAGCCTTTATTCCCAAACTGTGAAAGACCTCAAACTAACCACATACATTAGGGGCTAAATCTCGTTAAATCAGGGTCCTGGAAAGTCCTGGAAAAGAGTCGACCAGTAAAAACAAGTAAATTGTTTGAGAGCAAAAGGAAAGAAGAAGATGAAGAGAGATGTCTTCCCAAACCTCAGATTTTATTTTGAAGGGGTGATTGAGTTCATGGGAAGCCGCCGTCACATTGCTCCTAAGTGTGTGTGTGTGTGTGTGTGTGTGTGTGTGTGTGTGTGTAGGGAAGTGGTGATGTTAATCAACACCAGATGAGCGAAGAGGCCAGACGAGTCGAGTCACTGTGTGTGTGTGTGTGTGTGTGTGTGTGTGTGTGTATGTGTGTGTGTGTGCAGTAATAACAGTCTAGGCTGGCGGAGTTTGACCCAAGAGCCGGCCCCCCAAAACCTCGGAGCTGACACACATACACACTCGCTCTGAAGTCACCACCTGAGAATGTGGGGACATGGGGGCCAGCGCAGCACCTTTGCGTGCGAATGGAGCTCACTGAGTGTGTGTGTGTGTGTGTGTGTGTGTGTGTGTGTGTGTGTGTGTGTGTGTGTGTGTGTGTGTCTTGGAGAAGGTTTGTTTGAGTGTGTACTTCAGTGACAGGCTCAGCATTTCAGCCCGATGGTGGATCTGAAGTCGCTGTTCCCAAATGTTTCTCCATTTACATCAAATATAAACCAAAAAGCAACCAGTGAAGTCATGATGCGTTCAAGGTAAAATAGGGTAAAATTTGTTAATAAGATAAGACACAATAAGAAACAAGATGACAAGATAAGAGAGGATAAGATGAGATAAGATAAAATATGACACAACACGATGCAGTATGATATGGTATGATACGATACTATATGACACAATACAGTACTGTACAGTATGATACAATATGGTATGATACAATATGATACCGGATGATAGGGTATGATACAATACAGTGTGATACGTTATGGTATGTTACGATATCGTATGATTCAGTACGATACGGTATGATATAATACAATACAGAACAATATCGTACAGTATGGTACAAAATTATGTGCTACAATAAGATATAGTATGATATAATACAATACAGTACGGTACGATATGATATGGTATGATACAATACGATACAGTACAGTACAATACAGCATGATTCAGCATGATACAACATGATATGGTACTAAACAGTATGATACGATACAATGCAATACAACATGATACGATATGATGCGATATGATGCGATACGATATGATACAATGTGATGTGATGCAATAAGATACACTTCTCCAAACTGGGGGCGTGTCGACTGGCATCTACTGTAGGTAACACTGACTATGGATAAGAACCTCATACAACCACTCTTCAAATAATCCAAACCATCCCTTTAATATAAGTGTCTACCCCTTAAGTATTGTTGTGTTTTTGACTACCTACCTTCTGAAATTTGTAATAGTATGTTTGAGATATCTGGGGAAGAAAAAAAAATACAACTCGGAGACTGACTTCTTCTTTTTCTTCTTCTATGGTCTTCTTGGCTGGTCAATGAACATCAAACATCCAGAGGTTATCTCAGCTCTGTTTGCTCAAAGACGAGCATCCACACACTGACGCCTGAGAGATTAACTCTGCCTGAGAGCTTCTGTTCTTCAGCCAGCTCTGGAAAAAACGAAAAGTTAATTTATGAGGAATATGTCTGAGAGCTGCATATTTTCTTCTCCCACTTCATTCCTCAGATATCAAACATCCCACACTCTTAACTGCTCATCAATATCACAACTATCAGAGCAGAGAGGTGTGTCTGCTGATGTGCTGGAATGTAATGGAAGTACATTTACTCAAGTACTATACTAGTCTGTTTTCTTTCTTGTCAGTACTTCTACTATTTTAAAAAGTCACCAGGAATTTAATTTCAGAGAAATAGACAATTACTTTGTGTGATTATATGAGATGATGTGAGACTGTATGAAAACTTAACTTACAGATGCTATCTTATCAGTTTGGTAACCATGGTGATTAGGGATACGACCTGATTTCGGTAAAAAACAAACAAACAAACAAACAACAAAAAAAAAAAAAACATTAAGGATCCTGAGTCAATGTTCCTATCCTAACTGAAGATTGGAAATGTCTATTAAATATTTTAACTTCCAAAAATCTTAAATAAACTCTCCAAACTTTAGGATAACCATTAAGCTTTCCTAACTTTCACTTTTCCACCTGTGGTAGAAGCTAACTTACTAACTAGCTAACAGTTGCTAATGATAATGATAGTGTTAGTGAACAGTGGCTAACATTACTGTTTGTTAATCATAACTAATGGTTGTGTTTGCAAACAGTAGCTAACACTAGTGTTAGGTAACAGTCCTCATGGTAGTGGGTTTTTTTTGTTTGTTTGTTTGTTTGTTTTTTAACAGTAGCAAATGGTTGTGTTTGCTAACAGTAGCCATCAGTAGTGTATGGATGCTCTTGTATTGCTTTTATCTCCTAACTGGCTAACAATAGCTAATGATAACAAAAGAGTTAGCTATAATATTAACTAACAGTAGTTTGTTAACAGTAGGTAACAGTTGTGTTTGCTAACAGCAGCTAATGGTGTTTGTTAACAATGGGTAACGTTGTGTTTGCCAACAGTAGCTAATGGTTACGGTTGTTAACAATAACAGTTGTGTTTGCTTACAATAGCTACCGGTAATGCTTTCTAACAATAGATAACAGTTGTGTTTGTTAACAATTACAGTTATGTTTGCTAACAGTAGCTAATGGTAGTGGTTGTTAACAGTTGTGTTTGCTAACAGGAGTATATGGATCTTTGGATCTTTTGCTTTTACCTAAAATTGTTATAGATCCACCAAGTGAGGAATTACATGTTGTTGGGTGAACTGACCCTTTAACTGAAACAGCCTCAGCTGTGCCCTTAAACGAGACACTTAAGTTCCAATTAGCTGGCTGGTTCTGTGGAAGCAACAGCGGCTGCGGTCGTATACTGAGCAGCTCCCAGTAGCTGACAACAGGAGGCTGTGGTCTTACTGGGCAGCTCCCACATGATAATGTAGCAGCTTTATGAAACTGAATCACGGCATTGTTGAGACAGAGCGAACGTGCCCGGTCAGCCTCCTCTGGATAAATACGGGTTGAGTAAAAACCTCAGCGGCGACCTGGGAAGTGGAGATTTGTTTTCAAGTATTTATTTGGAAGAGCTTTCAATCCATCAACCTGCTATGTGACTAACCGAGCATGCTGGGAAATGTTTTCGTCAGCGGCGATCCTTTCCAGACCCCGGAGTTTTGATGACTCATTCCCGGCCAACATAAAACCGTCTGGAAAATGAAACTGGTGTTTTTGGTAAGCGATGAAATGAAAGTGTTTCATGACGGCAGAGGAAAAGAAAAAACGCAGAGGTGCTGTGCCTTCAAGGCACAAAAAATGCTTTAATCCAATCCAAAAGTTACCAAAAGCACAAAAAATTCAATTTGGACAAACCTCTGCTCCTCTGTCTCTGTCAGTGAATTAAACAAGACACAAGAAACAGGCTGCAGGCTCAGGTTTGGTCGTTGCTCCTGGCAGCGCACAATAAAAACTTTGCTGTGGTGACTAACAGGTAGAGATGTGTTATTTGCATTGGTCAACTTATTGGTTTTTGGTTGCATGATGGGAAACTGTGACTCATCCGACATGGAAATCTCCATTATTTTGGTAGTTTGGGTCACCATTCCTTTTGGTTTTGATAATTTATGACTAACAAACTTCAGTTTCTGAGTTATGGCAACACAGATGGTCAGATGATTAAATGGTTTTAAACAAATGTGCACTAAATAAACTTTAACTTTCAGGCAAGGGACATGATTTTAGTATATAAAGTGTTGTGGTTGGTGGTCCGATAAGTATGGACCAATCACGATTGAGCTGGCTTTGGTTGCATGCAGGTAAACAGGCAGAACATGCTGGCTGAAATGCAACCCATTGCTTATAGTCTGATAATATTTTTTTTTAATTAGGTTTAAGTTTTTCTTCCCTGATAAAACCTTATTTTGAAGGGGTTTTGAGAACTTTTAGTTTTTCAAGAATTCTAAATTCTAGGGTAACGAAAAACAGAACAATTTTTATTTTTAGGTGATTATACACTAAAACGAAATGCACTGTAAAAACAAAAAGGTCAAGAAATGGCCAACCTTTTACTAGCTAATAATGTTTTGTTGAGACAATTTACTTTTCTTCTTTAGATAAACTTGAATTATTGAGTTTTTTAAACTTTTTGTGTAAATTAATTGAAATGAAATTGAATAAATTAATATTTTTCAAATGCAGCCATTTAATTTTCAAGCACCTCAAAAATGACAAATTACATTCACAGCTAACTTGACAAATTTAAAGGTTTCTAAAACTCAGAGATTCGAGTTTGTCTAAAGAAGAAAAGTAAACTAGAAAAGCAATTTCTGAAGAAATTGCGGGTGTGAATGCTTCAAGCTGAAGCCAAACTGCAATGCTGCCTTGAATACAAGAAAGTTTTGAATGATTTGAATGTTTGAATGTATGTAGAAAGGCTGATGCCAAACTGAATAGCTGCATGAATGATATAAGAAAGTTTGAATTATGTGAAATGTTTGAATGTTTGAAGAAAGGCTCACGCCACACTGAATACCTGGCATGAAAATAAATTAATATTTGAATTTAGTATAATATTTGATTTTTTTTTTTTTAAACACTGAAACTACTCTGAATAGCTGCGCTGACAATAAATGAATATTTGAATTATGTAGAATATTTGAATATTAGTTAAAAAGCCAAAGCCACGCTGAACAGCTGATATGAAAATCCAATAATGTTAGAATTATGTAGAAAATTTTGAATGTTTGTTAGAAAGATGAAAGAACTAAATCTGAAGAAAGAAAGGTAACAATTTTACATGAAGCAACTGAAACTTTGAATTTATTGACCGGTAAAAAAAACTGCAGTCTAAAATGTCCAAGGTGGACACAGAAAGACACAGACAGACAGAGAGACACAGACAGACATGCAGAGCAACAGAGAGAGACAGACAGACAGACTTTTTAAACTGATAATTTCAAACACCTTGACCTGCTTCAGGTGTAATTGTCTCTCTATGAGGTTTTAACTGCTAAGAACTCAGGCTGGTGAAATTGACCAATCACCTGTGTGTTACAGAACATTCAAATTTGAATACTGAGAGGACCTAACTGCTGTTGGTTAAATCAGCCAATCGCCTGTGAGCAACAGCACATTCAATTCTAGGCAGACAGACACAGAGAGACAGAGATAGACGAACAGTCTTTTTAAACTGTTAGTCATTTCAAACCTGGAACTGCTTCAGGTGCAATTGTCTCAGCATGAGGTTTTCACTCAGGTCCTCACAGTATTCAAATTTGAATGTTCTGTAACACGCAGGTGATTGGTCGATTTCAGCCTAACGGCTGTTGATTAAATCAGCCAATTGCCTATGAGCAACAGCACATTCAATTCTAGACAGACAGAGAGACAGACAGGTATGGAGAGTGGCAGACAGAGATAGACAGACAGTCTTTTTAAACTGTTAGTCATTTCAAACCTTGAGCTGCTTCAAGTCTAATTGTCTCTGCATGAGGTTTTAAGAACTCAGGTCCTCTTAGTATTCAAATTTGAATGTTCTGTAACACACAGGCGATTGGTCAATTTCAGCCTAACTGCTGTTGATTAAATCAGCCAATTGCCTGCAAGCAACCAGACATTCAATTTCAAATACTCCAAACAAAGGCAAAAATTGAGAAAACGTACCACTCAAACTCCAGCCCTTTAACAAACAACCGTAATTGCTAGAGCTAAAAACGGGATACGGTGAGCGAGAGGACGAGATGGCGAACGCGATGGTGCAAATTTTATTTCTGTAGTGTGAAAAATGAGGCTGGTAGGGCGATGGAAAAAACAGGGATCATCTGCTTTCTTCCAGAAATGTTGGGCTCTCGCTTAACATGGGAGCGAATGGGGCAGCCGGTTCGACTTGGCGCCCTTTCAGACCCCGCTCAGCCCAAACCGTTTGTCCGTTGGCTTCGGCGGTCACACCTCTGCAACCAGCACGGCTTTTCCTACAAAATGATGTAAAATTTGTGTATGTAGAGTGAACGGTGTGGCCATAGCGGTGAGTTAAAGAGAAAATTTCTGGATGATTTTGTACCCCCTCTCCACTCTAGCGATGACATCACCCACTCTAGCTTTAACGACCGCATGCAATACACACCCATTATAAAGTCTGAGAAGAGATGAAAATTTCATATTTTTTAAACTGCTGCTGTGGAAAAACTAAAAGAGATATCGAAAATCTGAATTAGTCACTGAAAGTCCACGTGATTGTTAGCGTTTGAGAGTTGGAATGGAGTTTCTACGTGAATGTATGAATCCATGGCGACAGGGTGAAGTCGAGCGAGTTTGAAGGATTTTCTCATTGACTTCCATTATAACAAAGTTTCAGAAAACGGTAAATAATTTTTAAAGTTTGAATGGGATTATGAAGTTGAAACAAACATAAAAAGTCAGCAAAATGTTGAATATTTTCCAGTTTGAATGGAGTTTCTAACTCAAAGTATGAATCGGTAGTCAACGTTTGAAAAAAGGTGAAATTTTGAGATTTTTGAAGATTCCGTAATTCATTTTCAATGGGAAAGCCGTTCGGAAAAAACCTGGAATATCTCGGAAAGTTTTGAATGTGACGGCTTGAAATATACATTCGGCTGTCGTAAAAATTCAGATGAACGTTGTGCCTTGAAATGGTTTGAATCGGTTGAAGTTTGTGGAAGAAGAAGCATTACAAAGCTTTTTTTGAATGGGATTTAATAGGAATGGGAATTTTAACGTGGAGCATTCACACCCAATTATTTCAACTCAAGATTACAGGTCGGCAAAACTTTGTTTAGTTTATTTGAAACTGTAAGGTTTGAATCAAAACTCAACAATTTAGTGAAGGCAGTTTTTTTTTTTTACAGTGTACAATACTCTTACATATCGCACCTTTAAATATTTATCAGACCCTTCTGGTACGTTTTATTATCCACACAAATCTGAATACGTTTTGTTAAAATACAGTAAGAACAAACTATGGTTAAGTTGTACTAGGGAAGTACTGATGTTTTGATTTGTGTGGATTTTATGTAACCACTTGCAGTTAAATTTCCCTTTTTATGTAACAAATTAAATAATAAAATACTCAAATTCTTGCATGTTGAATAAGTAGAATAAAGTCACGGACTTGTTTCTGTATTATTACTCCAGGCCGCACTGATGCTATGAAAGGCATCGAGCATAAAGGCAGAATATGAACCACAATAAATGTTTTTAAAACCATGTTGTCAATTGTGTTCAAACGCGTCTTTAACAAACAATAGAGATGTCCCATACAGGAAACAGATGGGTTAAATGAGCAATCTGTGTTTCATTCTCCCCTCGAACATAAGTGCTTTCTGGATATTTTTAATGATAAGTTCTAGTTTGTTCAGCTGCATCATTGTGTTGCTGTTGTTGTTGAAACCTCAGTGTTGTTACTTCATCATGTTCTGTGGCGGACTCATGTGGTTCGTAACGAGCCAGTGCCTTTTGTTTGTCTTCCTGCTGATGTTGTGGAAAATAAATGGAAGTACAGTCAAGAACAAAGCTTTCTTCTTCCAATAGTCGCTCTTAGTTGACTGATATACATACTGGATTTATACTTTAAAGGTCCTGATGGAGGAGAAAACAGGATTTACTAACTCATTATTTTCAGATACTAACTTACTCAGTTTTATGTTGCAACATGCAGTTTTTTCTCAAAAAACAATCTCTTCATAATTTTCAGTTTTCAAGTCATCAGCATCTAGTCTTCTGCTCTAAAAAGGTCCTATCACAACCTGTTTCCAGGTCTTGTTTGTTTTGTTTTGTTTTGTTTTGGTTTGTTTTGGCTTGGTATTTCCTTGTTTTATTTTGTTATTTTTGTTTTGGGTGTTTCATTTTGTTTTATTTGTATTATTCATTGTTTTGTTTTGTCTCTCTGTCAGAGAGCTGTGAAAGGTTTCATCCAGAACCCCCTATGAGAGGTTCTACAGAGGACCCTACTATGAACCCTCTCTGAGGGTTCTATCCAGAACCTTTATACCCTCCAAGTGTGCTGACAAGAATGCACCCAGGGGGCTGTACCAAGAACCGCTTTATATTCCATGGGTTTTTAATCAAGAACCCACCCATTGGGTTCTACTGAGAATGTTTGTTAGGTCATGTATTTTGTCAAGAACCCACTGAAGTGGTTCTACTAAGAACCCTTTTATATTACAGGGGTTTTATCTAGAACCAACCCAGGTTGTTCTATTGAGAACCCTTTTGTCTTAAAGGTTTTTTATCGAGAAGCTACCCAGGGGCCTCTACCAAGAACCGTTTCATATTCCAAGGGTTTTGTCAAGAACCCACCCACCCATGGTACAGAGAACCCTCAACATAAAAATTTTTCAAGGATTTCAGCAAAAAGGGTTCTTAATAGAACCCTTAGTCTAATCCTTGCCAAATCCTGTCTTTAATAAAGGAGTTTTCAGAAGCAAATGGTTCTGGGTAGAACCTCAATCCTTTAGGAAGAACCCTTTTGTAATCTCATTTAGTTTTTCTTCATTGAGCTGTTTCAGACAGGTCAGAGTTAGCAAACACACACGCTTAAACACGAGTAAAGTAAAGTAAACGAAATATCACCTCACTGACACACACACTCATCCTCAGATTCCTCTGCTGTAACAAATGGACTTTAATTGTCTCCGGAGCAGCGGAGGATCGCAGCAGGAGGAAGTTTTATTTATTTGAACTCCTGATTTGTGATCTCCTCGCACGTTGCTGCTGACAGGACGGCAGAAAAATTCTCCCGCTTCAAACGGCCGCGTGAGCTGCCGAGCCGCCGCTAAATCATCCGTCTTCTGAAAGCGCTTTGACCTCGACGTGTCGAGTCAAAGCCGCTGATGTTCAGGCTTAGGCCGAGACGACGGACAAATGATGAGATTCAGTCCAACCTGAATTGAAAAATGCAACACCTGCTTCCACCAGAGACTGTAAAATAAAGATATCTTCTAAAGGACGACAGAAACATCTTGTTCTGGCAGGTTTCTTGTCTCACTGCAGGATTAACTGACATATTAACATTCTGCTGCATGCAAAAGACACAAAAGAAAGTTGTGTTTTAATCAAGAGACCTAAAGCAAACGCATCTGTTCTGAAGCTTTACTGACATTTCCTTGTTTGGTTGGACACATGTGCCTTCAGTTTCAATGACGTGAGTTAAATTCCCCCTTTCTACTGGGAGGAAAAATAACATTTTTGGCAGTGTTTTGTTCTTCTTTAAACTGTGACTAAAGCTTGGAACCAGATACCTTGAACTGCCAAACTTAAACCAAACTTTTGTAACTGACAGTTCCTAAAAACTTTCCCAATCCGAAGTTTTTTTTTTGAGTTTGAGGTCTCAGATTGTTGCTTTTTTCACATAACTGATTACTTGATTGCTAACTGTACCCTTTCCTGTCTTCACTTCAGCAGTCTCTATCAAAATAAAGGCATGAAAAGACCCAGAAATATTGTACATGGACCATAAATTAGTAGGCGATACTCGACTTCAATCTAATACTGCACAAAAATAAAAATGCATAAAATTCAATGTTGTATCATCTCAAAAGTGGCATTTAAAGGGTTAAAATTCTGAAAATAAATGAATATTTGGCAGTTATGATCAGGACTGAAGTTGGCTAGAAGATTTATTTATTTATTTATTTATTTATTTAAGTGGAAAATAATATTAATATGTTATGAATTTTATACCTTTTGTAACCTTCGGGATATTTTTGTCCTTGAGTGTAAATACTGATCTTCTTATTATGGTGCACACAAGCATTAAAAACATAAATCATTTGAGTCAAACCCAAATGTATCCAGTGGGCTTTTGTTTTCAGATATCAGGCTTAACTTTACATTGACAGTTTCAGCCTTTTTAAATATACAGTCTACTACTTTACTATTTGGACTTAAGTACTTGTTTTTGCACACGCGATGGCAACTTATTTCTTCTTTAACTTATATGTACATGATGCGACATGGGTTTTCTGCCCAGAAGTTATCTTAAACAAACCATGATTTATTCTACAGCCCTTTGGACAGAGTCAGGCTAGCTGATTTCCCCTAGTTCTAGGACTAGGAGCAGTATCAGTCTTCTCATCTATCCACAGGACTGGAAGGAGAGGGTGAGATGAGTGGTATTCAGCTGGTTGCAGTTTACAATCTGACCAGTAGATACCACTAAACTCTACACACTGATCCTTTAAAAATACCTTACATCTGGAATTTACAAAGTTTTGGTTCTCGTCACAAGAAGCTTCATGGAGTGTCCAAAATCAGGAAACATTTTTCCAAATTCTAACATCAAAGGAAAGACCAGGAAACTGTAGGATTCATTATATAATTTCAAATATATTTGAAAACAGTCCAGTATTCATGAGGATGAACCAAACTGTAGGACAGCCAAACTTTGATGCAGTCAACACTGGACTCTTTATATAATAATGAAGTTATTACATGATGATTTGAATATCATACAAATATGTTTTGCATGCAGAAAGAAGATGAAAGGTGCATCCGACTTGAGCGGCCTGATAACTCTTCCCTCAAACAAATTGCTAACAAGCTCGCTGTTCACCACAAGAGCTGCTTTTAACGAGCAGTAATGTTCAGCTGTGAGTGTGTGTGTGTGTGTGTGTGTGTGTGTGGTATAAATAGGAGCAGAGGTTTCCAGAGGCTGTCAGGTTAAAGTACAGGGTAGGAGGCTGTGTAGGAGGTCAGAGGTCCAGACGGTTTCATGAGAGAGACGACTGGCAGGACAACAGTCGAGCTGTCGTCGTCTTCGTGGGAGGGAGAGCACAAAACTTTATTCAGTCTGAAACAAGTAAATAGATCAGTCGGTGAGGTGAAATGATGTCACTTCCTCCTACGCTGCTTTGAAGTGTCATTTCATTTACATAACAGATATTTTCTCTTTTACTCTTCGGAAATGTGGTGTTTAATGTTATTTAAGACTTTGTGGAGGCAACCTTTAATGCACCTGTTGGAGGAACCATTTTTAAGAGCTGGATCCCACAAGGTAGCAGAGGCCCCTGTTGTCTCAAAGGGACACATTTCACCTGGGCAGTATTAGACACAAAATAGTAGCGCACAAATAACAATATTTGTAGCAAAACCCTGTTTGCAATGTTTCCATGGATACATACAGATAACTGTCAATCAATGACTGATACCGTAGAAAACTTGGTGATTCACAGGCAACTTCTGGAACTATAAAGAGCTTTTTCTCTGTTTTGTGAGTGGATTTATGGACACTGTATCACTCTGTGAAATATTTTTAAAACATTACTTCTAGCAGGCTTGTTTGACCATCAGTGACTGTGTATTTCATCAAATTCCTACAAAAAATAGGCACTTTCTGTGACCTCAAGATAGCAATGCACTAACAATGTGCCTGACCGCACCTCATTTTAAGGCCATCACATCCAAGGACGCACATATGGGTGCAAGTACATTTGCTGCCTACACAATGAGAGTGCTGGGCAAGAAAATCATAACTGTGTCGGTCAGAAATACTGCAATGACAACTGTGCAGTGCTGCACTGCTGTAATGCTAGTAGCTCTGCTAGGCTGTTCTGCTTTGAGCTAAAAGCTAACGTCAGAATGCTAACATGCTCACAATGAGAATGCTAAAAAAAAATGCTGATGTTTAGCAGATACAATGTTTATTAAGTTCACCATCTTCGTTTAGTGTGCTAGCATGCTAACATCAGCTAATTAGCTCTAAACACACGGTACAGCTGAGGCTGGTGGAAAAGTAGTGGAAACATTCCAGCAATGTTTGAAGTTATGTAGCGAGTACTTTCCTGCAATAAGTTTGTGATAGCAGGTTTAGATGTGCTGAAATTTTAAAAATAGTCACTAAAGTTAATTCTGAAAGAACCATGAATATCTGTTTCAAATTTTGGGCAATCTATTTAAAAATGTCTGGCTGGTAGTGCTGGAAGAAAAAACAGAGAAATTTCAGGGAAATCGATTTAATTTGCTTGTTTGTTTTTTTTTTTTATATTATAGTTTGGACCAAAGTGTTTTTTAACCCTGGAGCCCAACAGTCTTCTAGCGTGGCTAAAAACAGCAGCTAACCCCAAGAGGTGAATAGCCTCAGGAGTAAAACAAAGTACTTTCTTCTAAAGAGCATTTAGTCAGAGACAAGAAGTGACTCATGTGTTTGTATGCAACTGTTTTCTTGTCTGCAGAGTCAGCCTACAATAATATCAAACATTATTTCTATTTTAATACCTGGACTTTTTGTAGTTATTAGCGTGCATAGTTATTTAATCCCACTGGTATGTCTTAAAGGATTATGGTACCTTTTCATTCAGATGTCAACCTCTGCACACTAATCCCGTAAATAATGACTAATGTGAAGGTCAAGAACGCAAGGCCTGTAACAGCTCACAGTGACTCATCGGCTCATAGATGTCAGGACAGCAACAGGAGCAATCAGGGCTGAATCTTCCCATTTGTATATGAGTTTATTCTCCTTTTCTCAGCACATGTACGGTGGAATAAGGTGATTAACTGCACTGATATCAAGAAAGATGCTTCATTGTGTAATTTTACTGCTGAAAAGTGGGATTATTTCACTTAACTGTCATTTTAAAGGCTGCATTCAGACCACCTTGAGCTGTAAAATACATTGTCGCCAGGTTATTTTGCAATGTTAAAGATCTTTAGTGATTTTTACAAACTGTGCACAGTGTTCTGGCATCTAATAAGCATTTAAATGTATTTATCTCTCACTCCAACTGCACTTCCTGGATCATATGTCATGTCTTATTGGCAGAATATGACATATAAAGTTCATAAATATGTTTTCATTAGTGTATAATCACCTGGAAATAAGAATCATTGTGTTTTTCTTACCTTGGAATGAGCTATTTATATTTCCAGAGGGAGCAGGTTCTCTTTTGTGGACACTGCCATGTTTGTACAGTAGCCCAGGCCGGACAAGACAAACACTGGCTCTTGATATGCCCTCTCATGTTTTGCATAAGTTTATCAGCTATAGTAAGTCTCCTACATGCTTGGAAGCAAGGGTGCCACCAGGGATTTTAGACCTCATGAAAACATACCACATCAGAACTTTGTCAGGCTCAGGCCTTTCAGGCTCAGCTTATCAGGCGCGATGTTACCTGATGTTGCTAATATTTGTTGGCGTCCCTGTGGGTTACGGGCCCTTAGAATTGTCCTAACTTTCCCCCTCTCATACTGGGATCTTGCATGGAAGGGGAGGGTAAGACAAAGGGTTTAAAATCTCCAACCTCTTTCTTTCTTTCTTTCTTTTAAATTAATTAATTAATTTTTTGGCCAGTTTGGGGCAGCAGAAACAAGTGCATGACACTGATATATTATCACCTCTTAAGTTCGCATGTTTAACCTTTCAGCAAACTTATTTACTTATTTACGCATCACTGCCGGGATGGTTTCTCTGAAATCAACATCATGAGAGTGCTGAGAACAAAAACTGTAAAGTCGGAGTTGCAAAGCTGAGGGGAGCTGCGGATTCAGCTGATAATCCTTTTATAGTATCATATAATTTTCACTTAGATATGTATTACAGATACACGTTTGGAGGGGCATCGTTGTTGTATGTTGTATGTTTTAAAAGAAGGCTGGTTGTTAATTGTCAGTTAATTGTGTTTTTAGAAAACCCATTCCTGACTGCTAAACAAGCATCTTTGTTGCTCCAACGGGACCTAAAAACGGCTTCGTTAGAACAAATGTGATAAAACTTCCTAAAGCAGGAGAAGAATGTGATCTTTGTCCCTTAACCTGAGAAAATCAGTTAATAATGTGATTTAGCAGCAAACAAACAAAGAACAATGCAACTTTTTCTGTTTTATTTGATATTTTTACAGTGTGAATGAGGAAACCTCTCCTCCTCCTCCTCTTTCCTGTCCTAGTTTGACCTTCAGCCTGAGGAACTAAGGAAAAACACTCATTAACTGTCTCTACTGTAATTAGTCTGATTAGTTCACACTTAAATGATGCAGCGTCTCACACCTTTATGAAGCTATTGTGCTGGAATGTGATTTTTTTTCTTGCCTTGTTCTAATCAGCTGATGTTGGTACATTGTGTCTGTATCTTCCGGCAGTTTGTGGCTTGTTTTATTGTGTTTTTATTGTTTTTTCAGAATTTGCTTTTACCATGTGTTTACTACTGGAAACTCCCTCCTGCAAACCCAGTTTTGCTGCCGGGAAACAGTTTGGATTGAACTGAATTTCTGTCCGATTTCACATCTGCTCATTGTGCAAAAATCTGACATTTGTCCTAGTGGTTAATCAAGTTTCTGTGCAAATAAGACAGGAAGCAGAGCAGATTCAGTGTTTTCAAGTTTTTTTTTCTGACTCATTGTTAATGAAAAGTTATTGATTTGAAAAGCATTTTGAAAGCTTCCACCAACATCTGCAGCCCATTTACCAGAGCACGTCTGTCCCGGATACGACTATTAACCAGAGCTGCAGCCTGCCGTGTCTACTCCGGCTGCTTTCACCGCTAACCAGGGTTGGAGGATGAGCCGCAGGTCCGACCTCTCCAGACCGGCCTGACATGGAAAATAACATGACTGCAGCAGGCCTGTAATTTCTGTGGCAGCGACCTTTAATCATATCTTGATCTACATCCTTTAGCCCTGCGCCTGTCGGTGGCCTGATGCTAATTTGAGACCTCTTATGTCTGAAAGCTTCGACCTGATCGCTGTCCCGTGTTTGGTGCCATTTCATATTTTGGAGATGCGTCAAAGAGCCAACGACAACCAGACGGAAACTTGTCAACCGACCGTGAAACCGGAAAACAGTCAAACATGAATTAAATAATATTTTTAAACATCTGGAAATATGAGGTTTAATCTTGATCTAATCTTGTTCTGCTGCATCAAATGTGGCCAAAAATATGTGGACACCTAAACATTGCACCCATATGTACAGACATGTGGTCAGGGTAGGCAGTACCTCAACAAAGCCAGTGAAATTTTGAGTAATAATTTGATCACGCATGGATTTTTCAGAAAAAACAGTCAGAATAGTTGTTCTGGTTTTACCATTTATATATTGATGGGCTTTGGATATTACTTACAGTTTTAAAGACTCTGACAGTGATTGTGCATAGCTGCAGAGTTGGATTGATCCCTTTCCCAGCTAGCTGCTAGTATTTTTTAGCACAGCAGGCAACAACACCTGACTGGCAGAATTAAGTGAGTGAGATCCAGAACTGATGTTGAATGATCAGGTCTGGCTCATGATGGAAGGCCTTGAAACCAGGACCCTGTGTAGGACAACAGACAGAAATTAGCATCTCGCTTTTAACTGAATTTCGAGTAAATCAGGAGCAAAAAACATCAATGATTGCTTGCTTCAATCCACCAATCATTATAAAATGACTACGAGCTGGTTCGTCAAGATAAGCAGTAGGTGGCGCCTGTTCTCCAGTTGGAAGATGATGTAAATAAAAGACATCAAACTGTGAAGACATGATATTTCTTTTCTAGTGTGATACCTGCACAAAATGCATATAAAAATGCGTTAATGAAAGCACAGATTCTTTTGGAGACAAGCTGGTGAACATAGTGGGGTATTTTGAGCAAGATATTTTGCTCAGAGGTTGGTGGAGACCAAAACAAAGCTAAAAAAGAGTGCATTTTGGATTTCTATTTATCTGGTGACACAAACACAACTCCAAATGCTGCACCATGGCTGCTGGACGCTTTTATTATTAAGCTGAATTTTAACTGAAATTCAGCTCCACAATAAAAGTAGTCAGATGTGGTTTACTTTTATACAAGCTGCTTTTAACATTTTCTCTGTCTCTCATAAACCCTTGAGTTTAGTCATGTTTTTCTGCTTTAAATTCCTCCTTTAACTGGAAGAATTTGATGCTTTTTATGGTTCTGAAAAATGTCCAGAAACTTTCCTGCTTTGTAATTTGGTACTAATTTTCACAGAGAATGAAGGGAGTGTTCAATTGGTGCACTTTCACTTAATTAATTACAGTTTGTACATGCAAAAATACTGTGTTACAGATTAATTCAAGGGTGTTTCTCTTTGCTCTTGTTTGTTGGTTGGTTAATTGGTTGTTTGGCTGCTTGTTTGGTTGTTTGGTCACTTTCCTGCTTGATTGTTCGCTTGGTTGGTTGCTTACTTGTTTGTTTGGTTGGTTGTTTGCTTGCTTGGTTGATTGGTTGCTTTGTTGCTTTGTTGGGCAGTTGGTTGGCTGGTTGGTTGGCTGGTCGGTTGGTTGGATGCTTGCTCCCATGCTTGGTGGTTGGTTGGTTGGTTGATTGATTGCTTGGCTGGTTGTTTGCTTGGTTGCTTGCTTGCTTCTTTGAGTGGTTGGTTGGTTGATTGCTTGGTGGTTGGTTGGTTAGTTGGTCGATTACTTGGCTGGTTGTTTGCTTGTTTGCTTCCTTGCTGGGTGGTCTGTTGGCTGGTTGTTTGTTTGGTTGGTTGCTTGGTTCTTTGCTTGGTGGTTAGTTGGTTGATAGCTTGGTTGTTGGTTAGATGGTTGATTGCTTGGCTGGTTGTTTGCTTGTTTGCTTCCTTGCTCGGTGGTTGGTTGGTTGGTTCATTGCTTGCTTGGCTGGTTGTTTGCTTGATCGGTTGCTTGTTTGCTGTATTGCTTGCTTGGCTGGGGTTTCTTTCTTGCTTGGTAGTTGTTTGCTTGGTTGCTTAGTTGGTCAGTCTCTGGGTTGCTAGGTTGGTTGGTTCGTCCATTGGTTGGTGTCTTGGTTGTTTGGTTGGGTGGTCTGTTTGCTGGTTGGTTGGTTGGTTGGTTGGTTGGGCAGTGTGCAGGATTTGTTGTGTTTTGCATCAACTGAAGTACAATTTGAATTGTCTTTTGGGAAAATATTGAATTAGGGCTTTATTAAATTTACACTTATTATGTGGAATCTGATAATGCACATTACATTTATTGATTAATTCATGACAAAGCCACGGAAGCCAAACAACATGTCAGAATAGTCTTATTCAGGGAGGATATGATCAACAATAAAAGTATAAACTAGAAACTCTTTTAGCAGCAAACGAATTCCGCCTGCTTTTGAGCAAGGCACCACTTCTCTGCTGTACATAGCAGAGTCGAACCCTCTCCCCACTTTAATTGAGCTTTAAAAGCATGACAGAGCAGAAAGTTCACAAGTTGTAGTCAGAGCTTGAGAGCGCATTTACTGCTGTGTAAATGCCACCTCTGCATGTCGCAATAAAACGCTGCAGCAGCCTGCGGTGGCACAGTGGAAAGTTACCGCAGCTCTTCAGCCTATTTGGTGCTGCCAGATATACAAACTGGTGGAGTTTAGTCATGGAGCGTGCTAATGATGAGGAACAACGGCTGCTGGATGCCTGAAGCCCTCTGTTTTCTGTATAGCTTAATCCCAAACAACAAAAAACAGGCCAGCTGAGCAGATCTGATCAGAGAGAATAGACTGATTCATAACTGTGCTGTCAGCCAAAGACTTCAGTTAACCATTATCTTTAAAAAACACTATCATTTGTTTTAATTACCCACCATAAATCAGTGTGTGGATGTCTCAATTAAGAGCTACAACTGTGCAGCTCCGTTAGCGAAATCTCAAAGCCATTAAATCCAAACTTCTCAGGCACAAATCAACCTGTCAACCTATTCAGAATTAACTTAAAGACAGAAAGAAACACAGAGCCGCAGCAGAAAGAGAAAAAGCTGTGGCTCTGTAAAATCGTCTCATAAAGAGAAGTGAGCGATTGTGGCTGCCAGACACAGCCGGTCTGAGCCAAGCTGCATTAAAACAGGGTGTATTTTAAACAAAGGTTGCTTTTTAATAGGGCCAGAGGGTGGCATATATCGTAGATAGCTGTTGACTGGTGTTTAGCGTTAAAAACAGCGTCCTGCCATGGCAACGCCAAGGCCAAGAGTTCCCCCATTGGCGGCGCTGCCAGCCAACCTGGAACTATTTTATACACAAAGAAGTCACAAATGAGAAGTGAGTTTTAATTAAAGGGAAGAAGGAGAAAGAAAAAAATGACTTTACATGAAATGGTTTATATAACTGTGTCAGCTCTGTCTGCACAGGTATCATCATCATCATCATCATCATCATCATCATCATCGTCATCATCATCCTCATCGTCATCATCATCATCACCATCACATTCATCAAAAGGTAAAGTAATAAACAAGCTTGTATCTCACTGCTACTGTGCATTATTAGATTTTACATAATAACTGTAAATTTAACTAAATTAAGCCCTAATTTAGTGTTTTCAAACTAATTGTACTAATTGTGCTTCAGATGATGCAACACAAAAAATCCTGCACACTGACCAACCGACCAACCAACCAACCAACAAACAAACAAACAATCAGACCAACCAACCAAGACACCAACCAACTAGGCAACAAAGCAAACAAGCAAACAACCACCAAGCAAGCAAGAAAGCACACAAGCAACCAACCATACATACATACAACAATAAACAGATTTTAAAAACAAAACAAAAAAACTGTGAGTAAGTCAAGATTTGTTTTAATTTATTTCGGTCTGCAAATACAAATAAGATCATCGCATATAAATCTACGAATTCATACAAATAAATGCATGGTCTCTTACAGAAAAATGTCAGATACTTAAATGACGCAGTGAAAAACATTACAATAAAACAATTTAACATAACTCAGACACTTCAGCATTCAGAAAATCGTGCTGGCTGAAGATACAGCTTATAACGCAGCCTACCCTTTTAACAACACATCATATTTAGCAAGGAAAGATCAAACAACACAACATGAAAAAACAGGCAAGCATAAAAGAAAGAAGCATAAATAGAAATAGAAAGTTAAAAATAAAGTCTGATTTTTATCTTCAAAAAGCTGCAGACATACAAATTACAAACAAATACAAAACAAATACAAACCCTACTTGGAAATAGTAACAAAGGTTATGTAATGTCAGACATATGACAATGATAAAAGACAGGACAAGAAAGAAAAATAAAACAAAATAGGGAGAAATAAAGCATAAAATTAAATAATTACAAATACAACAGAGACATTACAGCGGTGAGCCGCAGGAAAACAAAGTTGCAAGTTAAGACAAGTCAAGACACGGTGAAATGGGAGGAAAAAGTGAAATTTTATTGATCAGTTCTACTGGTGTAGAAGTGCACCATCATTGTCATTATATATGTTAAGTTGGAGTGTTCGGCTGCCACAGGAAGTTCATTCTCTGTTGAGCTTTGTTGGTGAGGGATATTCAGTGATGTCCACTTGAGGTCCTGTGATCATGATGTCCAGAAAGTAGTATATTGCTATGTCCTTCAGTTGCTTGGTTGTCAATTACATGAATGAGTTGGTATTAATTTCCCATGTAAGCCTGCACTTTCTTCAGGAAACAAATCCTGATAATAAACTAAAAGTTGGGCAAGACTTCTGAATTGCTGCAGTCTCCAATGAACAATCATGTTTGGTTGCATGCAGGTTAAAATCTGTGTGGACAGCAGAAGAGATGGAACAGAGTGGCCAAGATAAAATTCAGCTTTTTGTTTAGTTCATTTGTATTACTGTGTGACTTTGGTGAATCCAAACTAACCCTTCAAAACACAACAGTCTCCAGCTCCTGTTTTCTGTGAGGTAAAAGGGCTGATTTTGCTGATGGAGTTTGGTTGGTTTGGACAGTGTTGATATTTAGCTTAAATAACATTTTTTCCCCATCAGAAAAAGCTGTTTTATGACAAACTAAAGTGGCAAAAATATCTTAAATATGACGTGGAGTTTGTTGTAGTATCATTGTTTGTCCTCCATGAAATTGCTATCAAACCACATTTTCTGAAAGAAAATGGCTGTTACATAAGCCAAATGTTGCATTGTCCAAACCAACCAAACTCTATAGGCGAAATCCTTCATTTCACTTCACAGAACACAGGAGTTGCGGGTCTGCTGTTGCCTTGATCTGTTAGTTTATTTGTGTTATCGTGTGACTTTGGTGAATTGGAACTAACCCTTTAAAACACAGAAGTCACACAATAAGACAAGCAAACTAACAGATCGAGGCAGCGGTAGACCAGCAACTCCTGTGTTCTGTGAGGTAGAATTAGTGATTTCACCTATGGAGTTTGGTTGGTTTGGAGAGAGCAATATTTGGCTCATATATCGGTGGTTTCTGGTCCAAATAGGCTGTTTGTTCTTTTGAGGTGGACCTTTTTTAAAGTGGTTAAAATTTATTGTTTTTGTTAAAGGAGTTTGGTTGCTTCACAAAAATTAAGCAAAAAAACATAGTAAAACAGGGACCAGGTGGACAAATACTGAAGTGACTCTTTAAATCTTACACACTAGACCTGATATACAACTTTTTTTTTAATCCATGTTTGAATTTCTGCTCTTTTGCTCAACTTTTTTGTTAAAAATAAACCACTCGTTCATGAAAATCTGAATGAAAACGCTCAGATGCATTTTCTCCTGATTTTGCTGCTGTAGCAGAGAGCAGCTCTGAACCTCCACAGCTTGTGTTTCACACTCCGTCTCGTCAATATTTCCGTCCAGAGGAATCCTGATGCGTGACAGTTCATATTTACAACTGTGATCTTGGAAGTCGGCAGCACGTTACACAACGTGAGCCGTCATGACAAGAAGTTACAAATGAAAAACAACCAAAAAGTTCCAGTTTACTTTATAACGGACAGATGTTGGACTGAGTGAATAATATTGTGACGTTTTTTATTTGCAGCTTGAAGTTGCGTTTTGGTCATGTGAATTTGGCTCCTGGCGTGCTGGAGCAGGTCCCTCACCAGGAACAAAAACACAACGATGTATCACTCTGTCTCCGGCTTCATTGAACACAATGAATCCTTCAGAGTCATGACCCTGTGAAAGCTGGGTCACCGCAGTCTTAGGAGCGTAGGAGGACACGGAGACTGGCTGCCAAAGGGCCGAAAAACTGAATAAATATAGACGCGCACCTTGGCTTTGTCACAGCCCAATATATAAACAGGCGGAGGCAGAGCAACCCTGACCTGCCCGTAGCCACCCAGCTCGACTGATGAATTTACACTTTGTGCAGCCAGATCAAGTGTTTTTACAGTATTACCCAAACTCTGACAGATGTTCTCACCAGATGTGACAGTGCAGTCCTGGGAAAACCTCCTACATGACAGCGCTCCCAGTTCTGTCAAGGCTACATAAACATGTGTCCCGGGTCAGTCTGTCCCTGTGATTCTTTATTTGATCAATTCTGTCAATCTGACTGATCTATAAGGACACGGATCAATAAATAGCAGCGACTTGGAGGTCCACATGAGCACGGAAGACACCAGTGGTGCTGTGGTGAAGGAGGGGCAGCAGGCAGACGAAACACATGAAGCAATCAGCTTTAATTTATTGTGATTTGTGATATAGATTGATATAACAACAAGTTGTACTAACAAGTGTATTATTATCTTAAATGTTTTGAAATACGTTAGTCAATATTATAATAAATGTCTTTGTTGACATCTTTTTTAAACTCTATTTTAATTTTTGTAACTGTATGTGGAGTCAATGAAATGATTTATTGTAGAAAATTTATTTGTTTATTTGAATGTAAGTAGGTTAATCATATATTTTGTTATTTGTTTAATTATAAGTAGAATAATCAGTATTATATAATATTATTTATCTATTTATTGATTTATCTGAATCTTTTGCAGTATTTATGATTGTAAATGGAATTATAGTGTTGAAAATGTATTTATTTATTTAAGTGTAAGTAGATTAATCGGTATTGTGGTAATTTGATTTACTCATTTATTTATTTATTTGTTTATGTATTATGTTAAATATAAGAATGATCAATATTACAGAAAATTTATTATTTATATATATATATATTATTATATTATATTTCATGTATTTATTTGTTTGAATCTATTGTAATATTTATGATTGTAAATTGAATTATACTATAGAACATATATTTATTTAAAATGACTTGTTTGAATGTATTGTAATATGATAAATGTAAATTTATTACCGCTATATTTGATCTATAATACTAGCACAAATTGCCATACTACTACTACTACTACTACTACTACTGCTAATGAGAATAATAATATATTTAATAATAATAAAAATGAAGGAGAAGAGAGAGATAAAACACTCAAGGTTGTTTAAATATCCATCCAGTGGATGATAGAAAGCCAACAACAAATCCTAGTGAAGTTTTTTGCCTGAGTATTAACTGGAGGCAAAAATCTGCTCTGGAGATCCAGAGTAACAACAAAATCTTAAGAAGTGTGTGGTTCTGGTAAGGAAAAAAAAACTTTATTCCTGCAAAGTTGCCCTATAACAGGTGACAAGATGGTGAACAACTGCAGCATGTTTCTTCACACATGAGAAGGAGTCCACACTTAGTCAGCTAACATGACAATACATCTTTTTTGACTTCAGTCCAGACACTGCTGCCATGTTTCACAGCACACCTTCACCCTGTTACCACCAACTTTTCATTAAGTCCAGTGCAAACAGATAAATGACAGCTTTACTGCAGCTGGATGAGGCCAGAAACCATGAGACCAACCAGTACACCTATACAGGCCCCAACCAGTACACCTACTGTATACCAGCCCCAAGGTTTCTGTGTCAAAAGACAACTTTATTTAACACATAATATAATATAGTAACACAGGACCCACCTAAATTGAAGTCCTGCAAATTTCTAAACAGATTTTGAATCAGGCGGCACGGTGGTGCAGTGGTTAGCACTGCCGCCTCACAGCAAGAAGGTCCTGAGTGCAAATCCCCCAGGGGCAGGGCCTTTCTGTTGCATGTTGCATGTTCTCTGCATGTCTCCGGCTTCCAAAGACATGCATGCTAGGTTAACTGGTGACTCTAAATTGCCAGAGTGTGAGTGGTTGTCTGTCTCAATGTGTCAGCCCTGCGATGAACTGGCAACTTGTCCAGGGTGAACCCCGCCTCTCGCCAAGTGTCAGCTGGGATAGGCTCCAACCCCCTGTGACCCTTCGGGAATAAGCGGTTACAGAAAATGGGTGGGTGGGTGGATTTTGAATCAATCAAACCACCAAAACCAGTTTAGATCAAACATATGAGGGATACTCACCAGCAAAAGGATTCATGCCTCTTAAAGACTGTGGGACATGTTATGAAATCAATTAAAGGTCCAGTATGTCTGACTTAAAGGCATTTATTGGCAGAATATGACAGATGCAGCTAAATATTACATACTGGACCTTTAAATGAAATCAGCTGACAAACAATAAGCCTGGAGCTTTTGGAATCCACTCTGCTGATTACTAATGCAGCCTTGCATTTTGGGACTTTAATTATTAAGGGTTTTCCAGTGTTAGATGATGTGTTTGCAATCTGCAAGGTCACCACTAGATGCCACTAAATCCACCACACTGAACCTTTAATTTGAAATTACTTTTATATTTAAGAATGCAGATTGATTCATCATGATTATAATCAATGTATTTATTTATTTGAACTTAATATAATGTATAGATATAAATAATTTAATTAATATATAGTAAATGAATTTATTATTTTTTAAATTTGAATTTATTGTAAAGATGTAAATGTAAACAGAATAATAAACATAGAAAATGTATTTACTTATTTTTATGTATTCACAAATATATTTTTTATTTGTTTGATTAATCATATTTGAATAAAATTTAATGCGATGTATGATGTATGTGATTATTATTATTATTATTATTGGGTGTGAATGCTGAAAGCATTCAAACCCTATGTTCTTCTACTACCAAAATTCTTTAATCTTATTATTATTCTTCCGCCGCGATTTTCAAAGTCCTATAACTTCAGCATACTTCAACCGATTCAAACCATTCAAATTTCAACTTATTCAGATTTATTATGACACGGTGGGAAACCTCTTCAATTTTCCATAACATTCATATTTTCCGAAATATTCCACGTTAAAATTCCCATTCCTATTAAATCCCATTCAAAAAAAGGTTTGTAATGCTTCTTCTTCCACAAACTTCAACCGATTCAAACCATTTCAAGGCACAACGTTCATCTGAATTTTTACGACAGCCGAATGTATATTTCAAGCCGTCACATTCAAAACTTTCCGAGATATTCCAGTTTTTTTCCGAACGGCTTTCCCATTGAAAATGAATTACGGAATTTTCAAAAATCTCAAAATTTCACCTTTTTTCAAACGTTGACTACCGATTCATACTTTGAGCTAGAAACTCCATTCAAACTGGAAAATATTCAACATTTCGCTGACTTTTTATGTTTGTTTCAACTTCTTAATCCCATTCAAACTTTAAAAATTATTTACCGTTTTCTGAAACTTTGTTATAATGGAAGTCAATGAGAAAATCCTTCAAACTTGCTCGACTTCACCCTGTCGCCATGGATTCATACATTCACGTAGAAACTCCATTCCAACTCTCAAACGCTAACAATCACGTGGACTTTCAGTGACTAATTCAGATTTTCGATATCTCTTTTAGTTTTTCCACAGCAGCATTTTAAAAAATATGGCTACAAAATCATCCAGAAATTTTCTCTTTAACTCACCGCTATGGCCACACCGTTCACTCTACATACACAAATTTTACATCATTTTGTAGGAAAAGCCGTGCCGGTCGCAGAGGTGTGACCGCCGAAGCCAACGGACAAACGGTTTGGGCTGAGCGGGGTCTGAAAGGGCACCAAGTCGAACCGGCTGCCCCATTCGCTCCCATGTTAAGCGAGAGCCCAACATTTCTGGAAGAAAGCAGATGATCCCTGTTTTTTCCATCGCCCTACCAGCCTCATTTTTCACACTACAGAAATAAAATTTGCACCATCGCGTTCGCCATCTCGTCCTCTCGCTCACCGTATCCCGTTTTTAGCTCTAGCAATTACGGTTGTTTGTTAAACGGCTGGAGTTTGAGTGGTACGTTTTCACAATTTTTGCCTTTGTTTGGAGTATTTGAAATTGGATGTGCGGTTGCTTGCAGGCGATTGGCTGATTCAACCAACAGCAGTTAGGCTGAAATTGACCAATCGCCTGTGTGTTACAGAACATTCAAATTTGAATACTAAGAGGACCTGAGTTCTTAAAACCTCATGCAGAGACAATTAGACTTGAAGCAGCTCAAGGTTTGAAATGACTAACAGTTTAAAAAGACTGTCTGTCTATCTCTGTCTGCCACTCTCCATACCTGTCTGTCTCTCTGTCTGTCTAGAATTGAATGTGCTGTTGCTCATAGGCAATTGGCTGATTTAATCAACAGCCGTTAGGCTGAAATCGACCAATCACCTGCGTGTTACAGAACATTCAAATTTGAATACTGTGAGGACCTGAGTGAAGACCTCATGCTGAGACAATTGCACCTGAAGCAGTTCCAGGTTTGAAATGACTAACAGTTTAAGAAGACTGTTCGTCTATCTCTGTCTCTCTGTCTCTGTCTGCCTAGAATTGAATGTGCTGTTGCTCACAGGCGATTGGCTGATTTAACCAACAGCAGTTAGGTCCTCTCAGTATTCAAATTTGAATGTTCTGTAACACACAGGTGATTGGTCAATTTCACCAGCCTGAGTTCTTAGCAGTTAAAACCTCATAGAGAGACAGTTATACCTGAAGCAGGTCAAGGTGTTTGAAATTATCAGTTTAAAAAGTCTGTCTGTCTGTCTCTCTCTGTTGCTCTGCATGTCTGTCTGTGTCTCTCTGTCTGTCTGTGTCTTTCTGTGTCCACCTTGGACATTTTAGACTGCAGTTTTTTTTACCGGTCAATAAATTCAAAGTTTCAGTTGCTTCATGTAAAATTGTTACCTTTCTTTCTTCAGATTTAGTTCTTTCATCTTTCTAACAAACATTCAAAATTTTCTACATAATTCTAACATTATTGGATTTTCATATCAGCTGTTCAGCGTGGCTTTGGCTTTTTAACTAATATTCAAATATTCTACATGATTCAAATATCGATTTATTGTCAGCGCAGCTATTCAGAATAGTTTCAGTGTTTAAAAAAAAAAAATCAAATATTATACTAAATTCAAATATTAATTTATTTTCATGCCAGGTATTCAGTGTGGCGTGAGCCTTTCTTCAAACATTCAAACATTTCACATAATTCAAACTTTCTTATATCATTCACGCAGCTATTCAGTTTGGCATCAGCCTTTCTACATACATTCAAACATTCAAATCATTCAAAACTTTCTTGTATTCAAGGCAGCATTGCAGTTTGGCTTCAGCTTGAAGCATTCACACCCGCAATTTCTTCGAAAAATTACTTTTCTAGTTATTATTATTACTATTATTATTGTTATTATTATTATTATTATATTATTATTGTTGTTATAACTATAAGAGAAGTAGATGTATGATAATAACAATTTATTCAACAATTTATTTCAATATTATGTCCTAAAATTATATGAATACTGTAATATAATCCATAACATTGAAAAAAAAATCCTCCTTAAGGTCTACCCGGTTGGAATGCAGTTTTCCAGTCATTTCTCATCTGCGGTGTCAGTGTCAGTTGGCCCACATTCGGACCACCTTAAATATTTCTTCTCCGTCGTTACAGTGACACACACGCTCATACACACACACGCGGAGGCGGGCAGGAGCCCGCTCCTCCTCCTCCTCCTCCGCGGCAGCAGCAGCAGCGGCAGCAGCCTGTCAAATCACACCGGGGGTGAGACACTGGCAGGCATAGGTTTTACTCAAAACTCTCCGAGGACTTTTCACATTCTCTTCTCATTCTCTTTAACGCCTAAAAGTCACGTTAATCTTGGTAAACCGGTGTGGAACTACTTAACGTTCGGGATTATAAACAGTTTGCTAACATCTCGCGGGCGCTTGGACTAACTAAAGAGGACAAAAAGTAGTTTTTTCTTCTTCCAGCCAAGGACTACATATCGTAAAGGGGATTTTACCGGGTCGTTTCCAGCTCTTTATTCGTGTTTTGTCGCGTGATGTGAGTCCACCGAACACGCTTGGAGCCCTTAACCTGAACATTTGACGCCACTTTTTCTCACTTTGTGTTTGGTCTGAATCCACGATGCTGGCGAACACGGCGCTGTACGCGGCCAAGAAACGGAAGAAGCCGGTCCAGAAAATGTAAGTTTACACCATAAACACACTCAAATCCCGGCAATGTCCCGGCAATATGCACACTTCATGACCTTATGATCTCTATGGTATGTCTGCTATATTCATATGATACTCCTTTAAATTTGTCTGGTGACCCTGTTGCACTCAATGTGGTACATTTACTGTAATACTTTTGTAATACACACTAAAATCCCGCTAATGTCCCGGTAATATTCATACATTGTACATAAGAATTGGATATACAGTGATTTTATTGTAGTTTTTGACCTTAGGATCACTGTGGTATGTCTTTGGTGATACACATGCGGGCACTTTGAGTGTATTTGAACTCTCCATTGTACTTTTACTCTGATACTTTTGTAATACTACTCTTAAAACGTTGCTTGTGGTTATCATGACACATATAACTTAAAATATTTACAGGAACATTATACATTAATAAATTTATTATGCTTTTATTGCACTATATATTATATGTATGTGTTATTTTTCATTCCCAAAGCATGCAGGTGATACTTATAAATCACCTTATAAACTCATTTAAATGCCGGTAATGTCCCGACATTATGCCCACAGTTTCTCATAGTCTGTCTGAGGTACATAAAAAGTAGATATACAGTGATTTTATTGTACTGAATGATGGTATGTCTATAATATGATATTCCTAATGGCACTTCCAGTGTATGTTGACCCTAATACACTCTCTACTGTACTTTTACTGTAATACTACTGTAGTACTACCATTACAGTAACTTTGCTAATGACCCTTGACACAAATAGCTTACAATATCTCCATAAAACATCTTGCATTAGTGACTTTTATTGCATTCTAATCAGTTTTAATAATGCTTTGCTCCTTTTAAAGAAACTAAAGCACTGGTAATGTCCCAGCAATATTCCTGCAGGATCTCACAGTGTATCTGGGATACATCAGAAGTAGATATGCAATGATGTTATCACACTTTATGACCTTATTTTCTCTTTGATATGTCTGTAATATTTATATGATACTCCTGTAAGTTTATCTGGTGAGCCTACTTTACTTTGTTATAGAAATATTACCATTATAGAAACATTTCACATCACATATTTATGACTTTTTGATGCTTTTGTTGCTATTTGTTTTGTTATTTTTATTCCTAGAGCATTCATACACGAAAGCAATGGAGAATAATGAAGTACATTTGCTTAAGTACACTTTTTGTGTACTTGTACTTTTCTTGGATCTGTTTCAGGGCATTCTATACCTCTACTCTGCTACATGTCAGAGGCAAATATTGTACTTTATTGTAATATATTGAGGTAATGCTTAGATATATGTAATTCCTTAATAACAATCAAATAATATACAAATACGTCTCCATAGTATGTCTATAATATTTGAGTGTGTGTGGTGACCCTATTTTACTCTCTGTTGTACTTTTACTGCAATACTAGTGTAATACTATAATTACAGAAACTTTGCTTATGGTCGAGCAGTGAATTTATAATGAGCATGACACATATAACTTATAAAACTCCCATAAAACATTATGCATTATTGACTTTTTGATGCTTTTATTACGCTATACTTAATTTTTACAGTATTTTTATTCCCAGATGTGCAACAGTAAGTCAGTTAGCTGTCAACTATTAAATTGTCTGTATCCAAATTCTTTGATTTTAGTTCCTCTAATGTGAAGAATTTTGGGTTTCTTTACTCCTCTCTGACAGTAAACTGAATATCTTTGAGTTGTGGACACAACAAGACATTTGTGAAAACAGTGATCAACATTTTTCACCATTTTCTTACATTTTAATGATAAAACTAATTGATAAAATGGGAAAATGATTGACAGACAAACTGATAATGAAAATAATCTAAATGTTTTTGCAAAACTACTGACTTTTGGATGTTTTTACTGCATTATAATCAGACATTTTGCATTATTTTTATTCCCAAAGCATTCACACCGATAATACTTTGCACCTTATAGCCTTTACATTGGAGAGAGTTTCTTTTTTAGGTGGTTACAGCTGTGCAAACATCTCTGTACTAGTCAGTCAGTATGCAGTACAGCCTGTGCACCATGGTAGTAAGGATTGTAGGAGGTAAGAAATGATGCTGAATACATTCTGGTTTTGCAGCCATTCAAGGTTCAGGCAAGATTATAAGACCTGAACTGTTCTTAAATAAGCACTTGGATATATTTTATAGATTTCAGTACTCTAATTAACAGATATTGCATTATTTTAAACATGGTATTTAAGAAGTATCAGAGTATCTGTGCTTCTCACAAGCTTACTTCACTCTACATTTGCAATAGTAGCTACATTGTCCTTAGTTGAATCCATAAGGCCGTAAAGTCTATTTTCCCTGCTTGTGGTTATGCAATGTTGGCCAGCCAGACCGAGGTAATGTGAAGTGCTGAAGTCCAACAACACTGCAGGCCTCTCCAGCATGGAAAAATAGAGAAAACTGTTGCTTCAGTATTATTTAAATCTAATTATACCATCTGAGACAGCTGGGCTTCCCAGACTGAATCGTGCAAATGATCACTGTGCCCTAAAACTGTAGAAACTCTTTGAACTTAAAGAAAAGTCAATGCATTGAGGAGGGATTTATTGTTTATTTATGGTGACTTTTTGTTTGTGTGTGCTCTGTAGGCATGGAGGTGAACAGTGGAGCGAGTGAATCCCTGCTTCAATAAAATCAGTCTTATGTTTCTGTAAAGATCAGTAAATGTAAATGTATATTTCAATTAAAGTGCACCTTGTTTTCCCCCTCGAGGACCCACGGATGGCCCCACACCACAGTTTTAGAACCACAGTTGCATACTTTAGCACCAGAAACGCATTCTTCAGGATTGTACAGACCTATACAGTAAAGAAAGGCTGTTTTGGTGTTTGCACAAGGGTTTTTGAATTACATTTTATTCCTAATTTTATAACAATGACTTAATGGTTCTGCAAGGAACCCTTTATGAATGTTTTCTCTTGCACAGTTAATACTTCTGTACTGTGTCAGAAACAAAGTTAATCATGATTCCTCTTGATCTTTTCCTTGAAGGAGCTCTGGAGGTCTCTGGACCCCATTTTGGAATCCAGTGCGTCATACTGGAGCAAACAGAAAGTGGTTGTTTTGGTTTGCACCATAACAGAACCCTTTTGGTTTCTGATGAGTGCCTCTGTACGTTAGACTTTTATGGCACTTTAAATAACTTTTTATAAAGATTACAGAATCTGTTGTGTTGTAAAGAACCAAATTGATCCCCGGTGGTTCAGAATTGATCGTATCGATCTATGCAAGGACCTCTTCATAAAAGTCTTTTAGAACCCCTTCAAGGATCTCTTTTTGGCAGTCAGTGCTTCTCACTGGAGCAAATGGGCAGTGGTTCTTTTGGTTTGCAGTCTATGAATCTGATTGAATTCACATTGGACTGTTATGGTTCTTTTAAGAAAGATTACAGACTATATTGTGCTGTAAAGAACGCTTGTTGGTGCTCAGTACAAAAGTAAACATGTCTCAGATTTATCGTTAATGTTTCAAAGTTGAACCCTTAATAAAGGCCTTTTAGAACCACTTCAAGGACCTCTTTTTGGGAGGCAGTGCTTCATACTGGAGCAAATAGACAGTGGTTCTTATGGTTTGCACCATAACAGAACCCTTTTGGTTGATTAATGGTTCAAAATTGATCTTTTTATGTAAGGAACCCTAAATTATGAGAATCGCTTCAAGGACCTCTTTTTGGGAGCTGGTTTCTTCTTACTGGAGCAAATAAAATCAGTGGTTCTTTCGGGTTATACTGGAACAGAACCCTTGTTGTTTCACAATGAAACCATGAACCTGGCGAGTGCTGGTATGCTTGTACACTGGACTTTTGTGGTAATTTAAAGAACTTTTTTATAAAGATTACAGACTATGTTGTGCTGTAAAGAACCCTTTAGAGGGCGCAGTATACTTAGCACAAAATTAAACATGGCTGACATTGCAAGGAACGCTTAATAAAGGTCTAATAGAGCTTTTTAAAGCTTTAATCAAGCTAATGTTCTCAAATGTTTCTTTATAAACATCTGTGTTGGAAAGAACCTTTTCAAGAGGCTCTCTAAAGCATTGTGGTCCATGGGTTCTTTATGTTCCCAATGCTGGTGCAAAGAAGCCGTTATAGATGTTTTCTAATGCATTCCTCGAGTGACTCTTTAATGAACAATGTCTAAATTGTTCTTCAGAGAACCTTAGTAAATCTTTTTAAAGAGGCACTGTTCAGCATTGTGCTCAGTGTTTCCTTGTAGACCCTTGGCAGTGCTATAAAGAACTCCTTAGGCTGGTTCTATAATGCACCATGCACAAATGTTCCTCGAGTGACATTTGATTCTGCTGTAAAAAACTATTCATAAAGGTTCTCCATAGCATTGTATTTTTGTGTTTTTTTTTGTGGTCAAATAATTTGTTATGAACCCTTAATGGTGCCGTAAAGAACCCCTTTAGGAAAATTATCTAAAGCACCATGCTAACAGGTTGTTCTAAGACCCCTCATGGAGCAATAAACTACTTGCAGAGGTTCTTTGACGCAGCATGACAGTTGCCATAGGTTATTCATGGTTCTGTAAAATACTTGTTGAATGGTTCTCTAAAGCAACATGCTATAACAGTTGATTATACACCCTTCATGATATTGTGAAGAACAGGTTCTTGTGGGCAACATACTTGAATAATTGACATTTCATTGTGCTGTAAAGAACCTTCTAGAGAAATTATCTAAAGCTCCATGCCAAAGGGTTCCTCTCAGACCCCTCATGGTGCCATAAAGAACTTCTAGAGATGTTCTCTAAAGCACCATACTCTAATATTTTGTTGTTCAACCTTCATGGTGCTGTAAAGAACGTGTAGAAAGGTTTTCTAAATCACCTTGCACTGATAGTTTGTTATACACCCTTTGTTGTTCTGTAAAGAACACTTTAGAGAACCTATGTAAAGTACCAAGTGTTCTGAGACCCTTCATGGTGCTGTAAAGAACCCTGTGAGAACATGAGAGCTGTTCCAAGCCACACTGTCCTTCTCGTTGTTGTTTTACTTAGACCCTTCATGGTTCTGTAAAGAACTTGTAGAGAGGTTCTCTAAAGTACCATGCTCTAATAGTTTGTTATATACCCCTCATTGTTCTATAAAGAACTACTAGAGAGGTTCTCTGAAGCACTGTGCTGACATGTCTTTGAACCTTCGTGGTGCTGTAAAGAACCTTTTGAGAACCTAAGAGCTGTTCCAAGCCACACTGTCCTTGGTGTCATTTTATATGGACCCTTCATGGTTCTGTAAAGAACTTGTAGAGAGATTATCTTAAGTAATATGCTGAAAAGTTTTTTTTTTCCCAGACCCGTCATGGTTCCGTGAAGAACCCTTTGAGAACATGAGAGTTGCTCTCAGCCCGTGATTTTCACCAGTTTGTGATTTTTAAACTTTAACAAGCCAGACGGGAGTGTTAACTGCTCCATACAGAACCACAGGCCTGAGCAGAGAACCACGGCAGAACCCTGCCAGAACCGTGGTTTGAGTGTGTGTGTGGTACTACCTGCATTAATCATAATCAGGACGTGGAGAGGGAGCACTCTCACGCGATGTTTCCACGAGGGAGGAGGGAGGGAGGGAGGATGGCGTAATCTGAGACTCTCTCTGTTTTTTTTCTCCTCCTCCTCCGACTGCCACAACATACTTTTTTCCCGTCTCTCCCTCTCTGTCTCTCTGTGTGTTTTTTCGGGGGGTTGTTTCTTTCCTCCCTCCCTCAACACAAATTAACATAGTTCTGTGTCACGCAACCAGTTACATAAGTCTGCCATGTTCTCCCGTTTTGGTTTTTAGGAAAAGTTGGTCTCAGGGAGTTTATCTTTCTTTTCTTTGTCCTGTTTTTTTTTGGGGGGGGGAATGCAGTTGGTGAAGTGAGATATGTGTGTGTGTGTTTAACCCACAGACGAGTCTAGAGGCGGCGTTACAGTGATCTACCCCGAGGCATTTTGCCTCCATGTTTACACTGCATTGTAAAACTAGAACATTTAAATTTATGGTAATGTCTGTCTGTCTGTCTGTCTGTCTGTGTGAGAAAGAGAGACTTTACTCAAACAACGAAACGTTGGTATAGTTCGATAGACAGAGACGTGGCCAAAAGTATGTGGACATATGAGCGTTGCATCCATATGTGACAGCTTGGTATGTCTTTCCAAAACCATGTGCATTAATCTGCTGATACCAAAAACTCAAGGTATGATACCATGATAAAGATAAAAAGTCAATTCAGTTCAACTCAAAGAGGCTTAAATAACAAATAAAAATAGAAAGTAAAACAGAAATTTAAAAAAAAGTTTTAAAAAGCAAAATATAAAAAGATAAAAAGTAAAATTCTGATTTCCCCTAAAATCAGATGAAATTTACATTTACATTACATTTTACCTGGCAAAGTTACAGTGACTATTACATTAAGCCAGAGGAGGTTTTTATTTAGGTAATTCAATTTTTGATGTAATACTTTGTGGTTATTATGGTGATAACACTACTGAATTTGCCCGCAAGAGCCTCCAAAATAAACAAAATATTAAAGTTCCTTGTGTAAATCTGATGTGTACAGCATTCTTTTGTTCTTATAAAATAAGTTGTTCCTTTTCCTTTTTATCTTTTTAGTGCCTCTACTTTCCATATTTTTCCTTTTTAAATAGAAGTGGTCAGCCAAGACCTAAGCATGTGCAAAAAAATGGCAACAAATTATTTAATTATAATCAGATATCGTGACGCACTTATTGCATTAGCTAGATGCAAACAAAATTAGCATCGTGACTGTAGTAATAGTATCTGAACATCCAGATCCTTTTTGAGGAAAAAAGGTGACGTAAACATGCTAACTCATGGGATTAAAGGGATAGTTTGGATTATTTGAAGTGTGGTTGTTTGAGGTATTTATCCATATCCATATATTTTTGTATTTATCCGTGCATGTTATATTTAGAATATTTTAACCACTTGACCTTACTGTTAGACAGCCTTTTGTGATGGGAGACAATATAAGCCAAATCTCTCAAAGCAACCAAACTCCATTGGAAAACATGGTTGTTTTACCTCCCAGTAAATAGCCTCGACCCATTTGTTAGTTTGTGTCATTGTGTGACTTCTGTGTTGTAAAGAGTTAATTGGAAGTGTTATTTGGCTTATATAAATGTTTTCCATCAGAAAAGGCTGCAGTGAAAATATATACATAATACATTTTGCAGTACATTGCTTAGCTTCCTACACCAGTACTCCTGCTGCTTCTCCAAACTGTCGACCACAATCTACTGTAGGGAATACACTGACCATGGATACATACCTCATATAACCCCACTTCAAAGAATCTGAACTATCTCTTTATCTTAAATGTAAAGTTGAAGTGTGAACACACTCAGCCAAAACCAACAAAATGACTGCCAACTACAATATTTGCTTTCAGAGAGTACTCATGACAAAAGGAGGAACAGCCTTCACTTAAATATTTATTTACTGTACAGATTCTGTGACCTGTAGTGGTGGAACATCATGCAGAATAATCTGATATTTATGTAATGGATATGTGCTGAATGAAAAAGTACTTCTACTTACTGCTCCTGCAGTTGTAGCTCGGCGAGGAGCAAACGGTGTGCTCCCTCCCATCTGAAGGAAGAATGAGGTAAATGAAGGTCACAGAGCAGTGACTGAAAATGTGGTGAAAAACCTTCACCTTTTCAGCTCAGGAGGATCTCTGTGGTTTCACCTCAGTTTTCATGTCCCTACCTTAAAAAGCTACCTTAAAAAGAAAAGAGAAGTGGACCTGCTACTGGACTTTGAATCTGTGTTCAATAAAATGCTGTTAAACCCAATTCCTAGTTGAAGTCAGGGTTATTAAATAGCATTTCTCCTCTAGTCTGCATTCAGATTTTAAATTTAGGGGGAAGTCACTTATATTTGATATCTACTATCTAAATTTAGACATTGTTAGCAAAAGATCTCCCCAAAAAAACAATGAAAAACAGCCTCAGACACAAAGGAGTGCTGACAGGGGTGTCCACATACTTTTGGCTTGATTTTAAGTTAAAAATCAAAACATTTCTCATTACATGCAAGGTTGTGTGAGTGAAAATAACAAAAAACTTGAAAAATAGCAAAATGAAATGCAAAATGAATGTAATGTACATTAGTTTAACATTGAGCTTAGCTTAGCTGATTAGTTGCAGCCCTACTTTAATATGTCTCTTGTTATGATGGCTGGATGTCAGTGACGTTGGAACTTCATTAGAAGAAACATAAAAGAACACAGTGATGTTCTGTCAGGACAGTAAAATGTGGAACATGCATGTGAATCCAGAGTTGGACAACACAAACTGGTCCAGAAGCGGTCAGCAGTTGCAGCTGGTCAGATGTTTTTGTTTTGTTTTGGGTGCAGAGGTCATTCTGCTGTGTTATGTGATGATGTGTTGCTGAGCAGCCCGCTGCAGTCGACGCTCTGTTTCTCTCATGACTGACATGTGACGGACATCAGTCTCCCGACTTTCACTTCCCAGACGTTATGACACCAGTAAAACACAGTGATGTAACCGAGATGCTGCTCTGTTGTTTTCATCTCTGGGTTTATGGGGTGGCTATTTATTTCTTTTATGGGCAAATAAGTTGAACCCTTGAACTGTTGATTTCAATTCACACAATAAAAACAAATAAAACATGGATGTAACAATTACTCTAACATAAAATATGCTCATATATTGTGGAATAATGTCAGGAATGATGTTGATATGTACCATGAATATTAGTCTGCAGGATTTTTGCATCAATGTGATGAAGTGCCTGTATTGTCAGGTATTAAATTAACTTGATTAGCCTAAACCAGACCTTATCTGGTTATTTAAACTATTGAACAAGTTTCCAGACCATGTACCAGATCAGGATGTGCACTGATGTTGAACCTGGACAAAGTCACACATGAATGTGTGACAGGGGCGTTGGAGGCAAGTGGAACTTGAAAACAAAGAAGAGTATATATGGGCAGGATCAATATGTACTCACACACACAGGACAGGGATTGATTTGACTGATGGTCACCTCATCAACAGTCAAACAACAGTATTTAACGGATACAAAGTCACACAACCTAATATAATAACTTAAACTAATAAAGATAAACAGCCTCTGTGTTTTAAGCATTAACAACACACTCATTGTACAACATGTACATTGGTTAGCTAAATTTTCCATTGCCTTGATCCCTCACACATGAACCAAATCACACAAAGTAATTCATAAGTGCAGTCATATTCGGATGCGATCCAAATTTTGCACAGACCCTCATCCTCCTCGATGTCAGGTGTCCTTGCACACTGTTGAGTGGTCTGTAACAGGGCTGCCTGGCGAGCAGATGGTATTTCAGGCTACACGTTCTCCGCTGGTAACACATTTCACATCACAGTAACCTCCTGGTTACTTGGTTTTGTCGACAGGCTCATCTGGCAGAACTTTGCCGCCGAACTTGCCATTCAGAGGATTTTGTTTCCTTATCCATTGCGGTGCAATCTGAGTGGTACCATAAAGCTTTAGCAGATTTAATCAATTTAATCTTTGATTATTTGATTAATCGTGGCAGCTCTAATGTTTATTATAATTTTAAAAGGCAGTTTTTTTACGTGTTCAAGTTAAATGTCAAGTAAAATGTGAACTGATTTTGGCAAGAAAAGGCAAAACAACAAAAGACATCTATAAAGACAAATTAGAGAATAAACATACAATCCTGAACCTGTTTTTAGTGTTGAAATGATCAAATTTAAACATGTGGAACATCTGCATTCAGTATCATCTCTGTTATTGACTTAGTGAGCCTGATATCTGTGCAGCTCTGATTCTCCTCATGTGCTCTTTTTTTTTTTTTTCCTGTATCATAACTCCAACAGGGAACAGACGCCAACATCGTATTTAGTTTCTTTTGTTCTGCAGAGGTGTCGTTGCCCCGTCGGAGACAAAGTGCCTTTGTGTGAATGCAGGGGAGTGTTTCTTCAAGTCCAACAAAACCCCACACTCTCTCATACACACACACACACACACACACTCGTATATACACTCACACACACACACGCCCCTTCCAGGACAGATTTGGTAGATAAAGCGAGCAGCAACAACACTGGCTGCTCATTGTTCTTGCAGGGAGTTGTGCCGTCAGGAATGCAGCGATAGCCATCTCGCCTCGATTTCAGATATGTCGTGTTCTGGAGTATTATTGGAAGCAGATGTCTTATTTACAGGAGGGAGGGAAGAGAAGGGGGGGTGGGGGGCTTCGTCAGGGCCAATGTCCACATTTACACACATTTATTTTGCAGTTACAGGTCAGTCAGGCTTTTCCCTCAGAGTTTGTGCATTTAGTAGCTGAAAAACAAGAAAATAAAGTGGTTTTGAGTGTGAAATCAGACATTTGAAAGTAAATAAAGTCAATATTCACATTTCTGCTGGGCATCTTTGTAACAAAGTGGTTTTATGTTTAGTCTACATGTGCTTGCATGGGGTCTTAATGTAATTTTAGAGGCATTTTGGTCCTTTTTTTTTAAGAATATTTAACCTGTGATATTAAACATATTTCACAGTAGACTATTCTTACAGTCTAGACATGAGTTGTTCTGTCTCCTACTTTTGTAATCTTTGAGGTATTTTGGTTCTTTTAGACAGAAGTTGATCATTAGATTTCTTTTAAATTGAACATATTTCATAGTCATCTACTGTACAGCTACAGTTGGGGGATGGATTGTTCTTGTTGGTTATTATATTTCATCTTAATTTAATGTATTTCATAGTAGGCTACACCTACAGTGGAGGGATGAGTTGCTCTTCCTCTTAATGTTATTTTTAGCTGCATTTTGGTCAATTTTAAGACCCGTTAACCTGTGAAATCTTAACATATTTCATTGTATACTACTCTTAAAGTCTATGCATGATTTTTCTCCCTCCTAATGTTGCCTTTAGCTGCAGTTTGGTAGTATTTTGTTACGTTGTGTCTTACTTTATTTCATATTTCACAATAGACAACTCTTACAGTCCAGACATGAGTTGTGTAGCTGCTTTTTGGTTAGTGTTTTTGACTTTGAGTTTTTCAAGACATCACATCCTCCACATTCCATTTGTTGCTGAACTGGCTGTTCATTATCTACGTCTAAATTTAGCATTTTTAACTTTCTCTGCATGAGTTGTTCTGCCTGTTAATGTTATTTTTAGCTGCATTTTGGTGTTTTTATAGTAGTTAACCTGTAAAATCATACATGTGTAGATCTTAATTCCACTCTGTATCCAGCTAACCTTTCTTTAGATTTGTTTTTGACATTTTGTGCTACATGTAATCTAAAATTAACATGTTTCACAGTAGACTACTCACTTTCTGCCTCTAAATGTTATTTTTAGAGGTGTTTTGAGAGCAGCTAACCTGTGACATTTAAGTCTGTATGTCAGTTGTTCTGCTTCCTAATCCTAGTTTTGGTTTTATTTTGATGTTTTAGAGATATTTTTGTTCTTTTAGAGAGAAGTTGGTGACTACATTTCTTCTAAATTGAACATATTTCATAGTAAGCTGCACCTACATTTGAGGATGTGTTGTTCTTAATGTTATTTTTAGATATCGTTTTTCTGAGTAGCTGGTTCAGAGAGGGCTTCTCTTACCTTCCCAGCATGAGTTGTTGCCTGCATTTTGATCAAGTTTGAGAGCAGTTAGCTTATGAACTCAGATTTTTGCTGATTGAAAACTTCACCCACTCTCCTGCCAGTACTTTTACAGCTTCGTCCTTTTTTGGGAGCGTTTATCTTGTATATTTTTTGTATATTTTATCACACTGGTCATCTTAATTTAACATATTTTACGGAAGGCAACAGGCATGACCTGGCCTCTCAGTGTGAAGCAGTGAACCTGTGCAGTCTTGTACTCTGACAGCCCAGACACAAATTATTTTACCTCGTAGTAGTATTTTTCAAGGCATTTTGGTCCTTTTGGAAGCAGTTAAACTGTAAAATTATATCATAGGATTGCATATTACCGTGTAAAAGCTTGTCAAATCAAACCTCAGCTTCATAGAATTACATTTTGAGAGCCTTTAACATCTCCTTCCTGTTTTCTATTTCGTAAAACCTGCAAATAATATTTAAGATTTCACAGATATGGCAAAAATAGACAGTGATGAAAGATAAAAGCCAGTGAATCTTGGGAGGATGTTGAGCTGTTGCAGGTTCAGAGCAGCCCACAGTCACTAGTGACAGGAACTCGTTCAGTAGGGTTGATATTTGTATTAAACTTCTGTTTTCATCTCTATGTTATGTAAAATTTTCATGCATACTCCTTTGACTTTGAATATCAAGGATTGTCTTGTACAATATTTTGTGCTTTTGATTGCATCCATGCAGGCAATGAGTATTTCAGCTGAGATTTTGATGCTTGAGCAATAAGAAAAATCACAGTTATAATATCACCAATAATACAAGCCACTGATGGCAATAATTTGTGTGTTTTTGTGTGCATGTTGTCCTACTTCAAGCTGTTGAGCTATAAAACATTTGCTTTCAGCTAATCAGCGCTCCAAAAGTTTGGAGAGTGTCGGTCCGTGTTTTGTGCATCTTCAGGCTGCAGATTTTGACACTTGAAGGCAGCACTGATCAGGAGGTTAAAGGGTCAGAGTGCCTCGAAAGTATGCAGTCATGCAGGTGCACACGCACACACACACACACAGTGATAGTTATCCACACACGCACACACTGAGCGTTAGCTTCACGATTGGCCTCACCTGACCTCAAATCCCCGGCGGAGTCATCAGCAGGAACATCTGAACCTGATTTAACTTGAGGAGCAGCAGACATGCAGCTGCTCTGTGTGAGACCAACCTGTAACTGGAAGGTCACAGGTTCAATTCCCACAACAACCAGAGCTGCTCTGCTGAACGCTTCTTGAGCAACACGCTGAAACATGATCTGATGTTGTTTATTAGGTCTGTGGCTAACGATTATCTGTCAATCTGAAGCAGACTTTGACGTTAAATGACTTGTTTTTTGGCCTAAAATGTTTAAAGAAATAGTCAGATATTCCCATCACAAGTTTCCAGTGCCAAAGCTGACGTCTTTGAACAGCTTTTTTTTCATCTGAGCAACAGTCAAAAAAATCAAAATATTTAATTTGCTATCATGCGAGCCAAACTAAAGCTGCGTTAGTTTGTCTTATGTTATCGTAAATTGAATATTAGAGATTTTTCTGCTTTAATGAGGGAATCTTCACATGTGAGAGGATAAAACTATCACTTTACAAAATTATTTGGTTAACAATTATCATTGATATATCCAGGTTGTTGTCTTTTCAGTTCAACTAATCAGCTTTGTTGTACTGTAGGGCAGTATTGTGTAGTATTGTGTAGAAAAAAATCTTCATTTGATACTTTTTTAACTTTTTTTTTACTTTATTTGATAGTAGAGTTGTAATTTTTGTGCATTTTTCTTAACCAATTAATACTAATAATCAATACTAATTGAAAAGACTAACAAAACACCTTTCTTCTCTTTTTCCTTATTTGACAAATTGTCTTAATTGATTCATGATTATCTGTGAACATCCCTATTTGATACCCACCATGTGAATGGAAGCGTTCCTGAAATAAATTCTTCTGCATTTTATTCATTTATTTTAATCAGATGCCACAGGAGTGTAGTAAAACCGTACTTAGGAACATTTTGGTGGCGTCTCCGCACACTGAACCGCCACCTCCCCTCAACCACACCACAACTTCACCACACCACAGCTCGCACCAGTGATCAGCTGCGATAAAAGAACATAGAAATAGCCTTTTTTTGTAGCTCTGGGTAGAAAAAGGACCAAATGCAAGTTTCGTTTCACTTGAGAAGTTACAATCCTACGTGGCACTGGGTTATTACAACACCCAGCCTGACTGAAACCTGCTGAAATTCAAATATTGTTCAGTATGACTTTAGTTAATTATTACTGCAGAAGTCTTTGTCATTCAGTATGATGAATTTTTTGTCTCCCATACGCAAAGGTGGTGTCTTTGAATAGCTGTTTTTGTTTGAGAAGCAGTTTAAAATCCACAAAACTTTAATTTACTCACATCTAAATGACAAATAATGTTGTTGTTATTAATAATGTTTTATAGTCTATATGTACTGTCGGTGCTGAAAGTTTACAAGGTCATTTTTCATGATTTATCGGTGACATTTTTCTTTATTTTAGCTGTTTTCAGGGAGTTTTCTATAACAATTGGTGTATATATCATAAATCTAAGTAGTGTTGGGCCAGTCGCCCAACAAACTGGCTGACAGTCATCGATCACTGAGCCTTTCATCACGGCAACATCATGATTTAAAAGCCTTCTGTATTTGATGTAGTGTGTCCCCTCAGAGTTGCCACAGAGTTGTGACTTGAGTTCAGTTTTTGACATGTGGGAGAGAAATTAAAAAGAAGCTGGTGCTGCTGTTCATTACAGTACATCTCCATGTCGTGGTCATTATTTTTCTAGTAAACACAACTAAGAGACTACAGAGACTGAGACCCTTTACTCATAACACGCATAAAACACTTTTTGGGCTTCTTGTCCATGCTGGATCAAAGTTAAACCCTGTCCGCTGATGAAGACTGACTGAAAACTCCAAGAAAAAGCGAGTAAATGGACCTTGAGTTGGGAGTGTTTTGTTGGACTGCTGTTTCCAAATTTGAGAATTAGCATTCATGGCTATATTTATAATATTTAGACACTGTTTATTTAAATAAGATGAAGAAATAAATCAGCTAAATTAAAGAACTTTTCACACCGACTGTCTCAGTGGAGGGCAGAAGGAAGTTATTCTTCACCCCTCTGCAGCTTTGAACCAGCCTTGTGCTGCAAAAACTGCTCCGAATTCATTCGACAGGATCGTTTTGCAGATTTTGCCTGATGACAGCTTTCGTTTGTTGCTTGTCTTGGCTGTGATTTAGTGGCGGTTGAGCCAAACCAGCGCAGTATTTAGCTATTGGTTTGTAGATTTATATAAAGAATTAAACAGTCAAATCAGTCATATAGTGGTCTGGAAACTTTGAATGTTTGAGTAGAAAGCAGAAGTTAAGGTAAGATAAGAATCACTGAGCAGAACTTGTTTCTATTCTGATATCATTTTTTTTTCAGTCTCTCTTGTTGTTCTCTGTGCTGATTTGGAAATATTTTGGAGTGAAAGAACCAGAGAGGTTTGGAAAACTCATTAAATTAATGCACCATGTGAATAAAAATATAAAAAATAATAGAGGGTGAAAAATGCAAAAAATAAGAGTGTTCTTAAAGTGTCACCACAGAGCTCCACCAATGTGTTTTGGTTAAATACATGTGACCCAAAATCAACCAAACTAAAGCTCCAGGGCAGGTCTGAGGTGCTCCAGCATGGCTTCACACCCTCTCTGGGAAAAAGAAAAGCCCCTCTGTATGGCGAAGGTCTGGTTTGAGTTACAGAAGAGAAGCCGCCGGGTTTACCGCCGGTCATGGGAGTTCAGTTACAGACACAGACCTGCAAACAGCCTGCAGAGAGAGCAGGCTTCATTTACCTCTTAAAACAGAACAGACAAGCTTATCAGGCCTGAGTGAGCAGCTTTAATTTAGCATCCTTTGTTTTAAAGCAGATAAATATTAGACTGAAGCCAGAGGAAGCAGTTCTGCATTGTGTCGCTTTGCACTGCAGTTGTACTGCAAATGTGTGAAGTAACAGGGTTGTTCTCTGGCTAGAACTTGTAAATGTGTGAACTGGCATTTCTTTTGAAGGGCTTACACCTTTGCTTGTGAAAACGGAAGCGTACTGAGTGATAATCATATTAATGTCACTTGTGGATGTTCTGTTTCTGATCTGTTAGCTATCGAGTACTAAACCAGTATCGCTTCAGTCTCAAATATCATTTTATTATCATCAGTCTCATGATACTAAAGTCAAAGTTTTGTTGTCATGACAACAGGCTGTGGCAATGATGACTTTGGCTTCACTTTAAGCCAAAAAAAACATCAAGGGAATGTGGACTTCTTATCAGTAAAAAAAATGTTCAAAACAATGAATCACTTCTCAAAATAGTTGGCGATTAATTTATTAATCAGTTCATAATTGATTAATCGTTGCAGCTTCAGTCAAAGTAATATAAACTGATGTGGAAATGGCAGTAAAAATGGTCAGGAATGTTTGTTTATGGCAACTGTAACTCTTCAAGAGTTTCTTTGGTTGACTGCAGCTCTATTATTTTGTCTGTTTTATTTGATCAACTGTCCAAACTACAAATATTCACTTCAGTAGAGACAGTATGACAAAGACGAGCACCAACTCCTCTCATTTTAGAAGGTGGAACCAGTGAAAGTGGAGCCTAATTAAGTATCTTAAGTAGACCATCATATAAGAAAAAATCACTGGTTAACTTTTTCCTTCTGTCAGGATGGAAAACAACTTTTAGACCATCATGAGACACTTAAATCTCCCCACTGATTAAAATTCAACGTCGCGTCAGGTTTTCCAGCCTGTCTCTCTGCAGGAGGAGGCTCAGGTATATTACTTTGATTATTAGAATAACATCCTTATCTTTAGTTCACTCAGACCCTAGAGTCACATAGACATTGCAAGTTAAAACAGTAAATAAATGTGACTATTTGTCTTATTAAGGGAAACTCTTCATTTCCTCTCACTCAGTGAATTTATAAACTGAAGTGCTTCAACAGGACATGAATCCTCAGCTCCATCCGACTCTGGATCAGTTTTTTGCCGGGTTTAAGTCGTGTTTATCGAGCTGAAGCGAACTGAGTTGAACACACACAGGTGATAAACAAGTCCTGGAACAGGTGATATCAGGCTGCTGCTGCTGCTGCTGCTGACCTGGTTCCCATGGCAACAGTGGATGGAGCAGGCAGCTTGCTGCTGTGCCTCTGGAGAGTCGAGGTGGTCCGTTATTTTCCACTCAGCAAACCTTTTAATCCCTGACATTCAGCAGCTGTGAGGGAAAACAACTCGGCCTGTAAATTGTTGAATGTGATTACATGAAAAAACAAGATGAAGACGAAGTATATAATTTAAATCTGAAAATGTTGCATGTGCATTGTTCGTTAGTAGTACGTTAGCCAGTTAAAAAGAAGCAGGAGGAGATTTTTATTTAGATTTATATTTTGTGCTTATGGTGGTCGAAACTCCAAAATCTTGTCAGCTTTATACACTGTCAAGTCAAGTTTCCTTCCAAATGCAGCACAACAACAACGAACAACAAATTTTTCCAGAAAATCACTATAAGAAGATGTGAATTAGGTTAATGCACATTTCAATCCTGAATATTTGGAGTTGGTTCCTTGAGATAAGCCGTTCGCCAGTTGCGTGCCATCAAACCATTGCAGAAGAAGAGGGACAACAAGATGACAAGCTCCAGTCAAAACGATGGAAAACCAATTGGACGCAAAGACAGAAACATTGTTTCATGAGTAGCAAGTGAAGTTGAAGTCACATGCTTCATGTATGTCATGATTTATTCACTTTGTGTGTTTGTTTCCATTGCATTATGTCAACTTTTCCACCTCAACTTAGTGCAGAATCAGTTATTTCCCCTCTGGTCTTTTTTATGTGCATTGTGCACTTAGTGATGGAAATGATTAGAGAACAAAGATGTATTCATTATGTATAACATTTTATGGAAGATTTAGAGATTTAAAGCAAAGAAACGTGAGAAGCAAGTGATGTTAATGCTGTGTCACCGGAGGGTCGGACTGTTACTGAAATAAAGAAGAAACATCTCAATATGAAAATGACTTAAGAGGAAAAAAAACGACCACGCCACACTAAAGGGCGATCGATAACTTCACTGCACTTTTGACTTGGATTCTGGAAAGTTGTGACGAGCATTTGTGTCATTTTAGCGATGTAATGATTGATTAATTGAAAATATTATCAGGGGATAATGATAATTGAAATAATAGTAGTTACAGCCCTTTGTAAAAGTGACACCACTGTCTTAAGTTTTTGGTTTCAGAATCATAAGGACAAATGACACTAGAGCTGCAACAATGACTTGATTAATTATCGACTAATAAAATAATTGGCAACTACTTTGATAATTGATTAATGGGTTTGAGTAATTTTTTTTTAAAGAAATGAGTCAAAATTCTCTGATTTTAGCTTCTTAAATGTGAATATTTTCTGTTTTTTTTTTACTCCTCTCTGACTGTAAACTGAATATCTTTGAGGTGTGGACAAAACAGGACATTTGAGGACGTCATCTTGGACTGTCTCATTTTATGGACCAAACAGTTAATCAGTTCATTGAGAAAATAATCAACAGTTTAATCGATGGTGGAAATAATGGTTAGTTGCAGTCCTAAATGACACCCAAATTCAGACTTTTTCATACTCTTTTCCTTGTGTGTGTCTTCTTGTGTGTTGTGTTATCTGTGCGTCATCTCTATTTATCCCAGCTGCTGTTGCACTGATGCACTCACACACGTCACTACACAGAGCACATTTAGCCTCAAGCTTGTTTGTAAAACTCGTCTTGACCTTTTTGAATCCCAAACTCTCACAGGAAACTGACCTTTTCCGAAAGAGAAAGAGTTGAGGTTTGGAAAAGTTTTATCAGTTTGGACCACTTTTCTGAGCTAAAGTAGTAACCCCCTTTTTTTTTCTGTCTTCCTAATGTCCTAAAGTAACCTTCTTCTTTCTGTTCCCGCAGCCCCAAACCACCACCTCCCGATGGCGCCAAGTCCAACCCATCCAAACGCCACAGAGACCGGCTCAACGGCGAGCTGGACAAGCTCACCAGCCTGCTGCCCTTCACCGATGAGGTCAGAGCTCGGCTGGACAAGCTGTCCGTGCTCCGCCTCAGCGTTGGATACCTGAAGGTCAAGAGCTTCTTCAACGGTGAGTGTCCAAACTGTGAAACTATCATCTTGACCTCAGGGTTTCCAGCAGGTTTTAGGGTCGCTACGTGAAAGGTCGCTAAAGTCAGAAAACATTATATTTGACATTAATGGGACATGTACAGCATACATGTGTCTCCTGGTATGTGAGAGTGGAGCTGAGAGTGTACTACTTCTTATTATAATATTATCAAAATTATTATTAAACTGGAATGCCTTGGTTTTTATTTCAGAAATCCAACATGATTATTATTTAGAACAGTTTATGATGTATTTAGAGTATTTTACACACCACACTCGCCGCCTTCTCAACCTCCCAAACCAGTCCCTACAACCTGCAGCCTGTCAGTCTGTCACCAGGGTATTTAACGCTGTTGTTTGTGTCTCGGTGGAAGCACACGTGATATCCTTCATGTCATGTTGTTGTTGTTACCGCAGTGCTTGGATAATGTCATATTTCCCTGTAATGTGTGAGTTTCATACTGAGGTTTCAGACAGATTAATAAATCTCACACACTGTTGCATGTTTGATAAGGAATTTCAGAAAAGTGCTGAGCCAGTGTCAGCCAGGACAGTGAAAAACTTCTCTCACAAGCTAATTAATCACCTTAAAATGTCAACCAGCTTGTCAATGCCTCACCCAAAGTTTTGTTGCCCATTGAGAGTCAAGTTTCGGGCGCTGGCTGCAGACATGCTAACGTTAGCTGAAGCTATGTGGGGGACTTGGCTTTCAGGATATTAAACAGGGTGTACTCTTGAGCTTGTGGATATATTTATTTTGTGTATGACCAGCCGTTTCGTCAGGTTAGATGCATTGCCCTCTCCAAACTTGCATTTTGCATTTGCTGTTTGGTGATGCTATGAAAAACTGATGTTATGAGAGCAGTGAGAGGGAACTAATGAATATAAATCACTGAGACAAACCATAGGGCATATGTATCACACTTGCCGAATTTACAACAAGACCCAAATTATAAAGAATTTGTAGTAGACAGCATTTCAAAAAGTTAATAATGTTTCTCCTCATTCAGTAACTCCCACAATAGCAACATTTTTCAATGGAGCCTGGGGTTACTTGTGTCAAAATGAGGTTGGGAGGTTTGAATAGAAATTTAGTTTCATCTGGGATTTTTTGATGTGACTAGTTAAAATTAGTTCTAAGGGTTTTTTTTTTTCTTTACATATGAATCATATGTAGGTTTGTAGATAATCTTTTAGGGTTTCTGTGTGGGCGCTCACCACCTCTGCTGGTTTCCTGTGGGAAACCCACTTCATGGAAACTCACCTGAAATACAAACAGACAGTGGGTGAGTGAAAACAGTTTATTGCAAAGCTTTTCGAACCCGGTTTAGTTCCAGTGAGTGCACTAAACCAGACAAACAGACAGAATAGTGTCAAACATCCTGCACAAATTCAGCTGACAGAGTCTTTCTACAATTTCTCTGTTGTCTGTTTGTGACTGATAATGGAAGTAGAGAATATTTAGGCTGAGTGGTAAATGTTTAGACTGCAACCCAACTCATGCATACATATATTCATACACACTTTAATCTGATTTACAGTGTTTTAAACAGCAGTGAGAAACTTTTATTTACTAATAGAAGTTAGTAAATTTGGGAAATTGTTAAATAAAGTTAGTAATCCAGCCTCTTGTTTGTTCTCCAAATGTTACATTAAAATCAAGTACAAGAAAAGCAGCAGAAGGAGGAAAAACTCTTTTTAAAGACAAGTCTGTCCTTCTGAGTAGGTTATTGATTTAAAAACAATCTTGTATATTCTGCCATATTTCAGTCAACATGACGCAGGAGATACGTGAAGCTCAGTGAGTTTATTCCAGTGTTTCCAGCGAGCTTCCTCATATTGTTCTGCTGCCTCTTTTGAAATTAGCAGACGTCAGATCCAGACAGTCTGACAGACGAGGCGGCTATTTTCAGTAAAAGGAGGCGGGGCTGTGAGGTGGTTATATCAGTGCGAGGCTGTGAAATTTGGCCCTCATGGCTTTCTATATATTTGGAGCAGACCTGCTCTGAAACAGGAGGTGTGAAGTGAAACGGAAAAGAGATGAGCATTTGTCATGTAACTAAATACGTTTAGGCAAGTCCTGCGCTAAAGTACAATTTTAAGGTCATTATTATGTGTTACTTTATACAGATTCAGATTAATACAAAATACAAACAATCAGCAAATAAACTACGATCTATTATTACAGATTAAGATATCCAGCAGTATATAAAATAGATAAAATTAGCTTCAACCAGCTACAACATTAGTGATGCTACATTCTGTAATGGACCATCTTCATAATCTCTACTTTTACTTTTGGTATTTTACGCATATGTTGATGATAAAATTTGGAATTAAGGACTTTCACTTGTAAGAGATAATGTCTAGAGCTACAACAACTAGTTAATTGATTAGTTGTCAAAAACAAGTCAAAGTTCTCACATTTCAGCTTCTAAAATGTGAATATTTTCTGGTTTCTTTACTCCTCTCTAACAGTAAACTGAATATCTTTGAGTGGTGGACAAAAGGAAGACATTTGAGGACGTCATCTTGGACTATGGTAAACACTGATTGACATTTCTCACCATTTTCTGACATTTTATAGACCAAACAACTTATCAAATAATCCAGATCCATCAATTTATTAATTGTTATTTATTATTACAGATTAAGATACTCATGAATATACAAAATTAGGTACAGTATTACATATGCTACATCCCAATTCATCAACAGTTATAACGGAATTATATTATATTTATTATTTATTCTGAAATTTGCCACTTTTTACTTTTGTTTTTAAAGTTTCAAGTTGGCCTATAATACTCAACAAGGGCTGCAACTAACTATTAGTTTCATTATCACTTATCTTGCTGATCATTTTCTTGATCAGTCGATTAGTTGTTTGGTTTATACAATGTCAAAAAGTGGTGAAAAATATTGATCAGTGTTTCCCAAACCACAAAATGACATCTTCAAATGTCTCGATGTTGAGTTTACTGTCATTATGGAGCAAAGAAACAAGGAAATATTCACATTTGACAGGCTCAAAAAGATTCATTGATCATCAAAATAGTTGGCAACTATTGTGGGTTCAAAGATCAGAATACTGTTTTGACCAGTAGTTAATAACACACAGTACATATAGTTTGTGCATTTTTCTACAAAAGCCTTAACAAAAAAAATTTAATTGTCTCATGTCCAGTGCTATTTTGTTAATTGAATCATTTCTTTTTGTCATTTTTTGAGGAAAATGCCAAACTTTATCTGGTTCCAGTGTCTCAAATGTGATCAATTCCTGCTTTTCTACATTTATATCATTGCAAATTGAATATATTTGGATTTTTAACTTATCGGTCTGACAAAACAAGCATTTGAAGATTTGAGGGCAATTTTTCAAAACAATAATGAATGAATAAAAAGAATGTACTGAAAAAGAAAACAAGAGATTTGAAGTCATAAAAACAACACAAAACATAAAAGAGCAATGAGAGGGGAAGGGTTTTAAATCATGCAGTTAATATGTTGCAGATTTGTAATACTGGAACTGGAACTGCAGAGCTGGTGAAATGTTCTCAACACTCCTTTAAATAAAGAATTATAATAGCAAAAAAACAAATAACAGAGGTGACATGAGAGGTTTGTACAATGAACCAATAAGTAATAAATCTAGTAAAACAGATCATGTCTATAGTATTGCTTTATATTAGCTGTTTTGTCTAAAACCACAAAATATACCGTCAATAATACCTGACACTTAAGTCAGTTTTGGGCAGTTTTTACTTAGTGTTTGTTAGCTTTGACTCCTTGGCTGTGTGTCATGTTTTGTGTTTTTGCTTCCTGGTTGTAAAATAAAATCATTCAGACAAAAAAAACGCAGCCAAATGAAGCTAATGGCACTGTTTATCTTTGTCTGATTTTATTTTTGATTAATTTGCAAATGGAGTTCTGAATATAACAGATGAAACAGAGGGTAGACGACGAGTTACGAATTGTTTATATAATGAAAGCTTTTTCAAAATCTGCTGTGCATCTGGGTTAGCTTCTGCTTATCTACTGAATTTTTAAGATAGATAAATAGATATTTATTACTCTATTAGTCAATAAAATTTTAGTTCTTGTCACTTAAACAAAGTCGTCTTCAGCTGTAATTGACAAAAACAGTAAATTCTCCCAGAACAAAGTAGTAAACAAGGTCAGATCCAACAGAAACGTCTGGTGAGGAGGTGATATATCACCAGTCTCTAACACTGGAATAATAAATCTGATGTAGCGTTCACTTTATTGGTTTGAGAATTAGCTGGAATCAATGAGAGTTTTTGTTCTGGAACGGAGTTGAGGCCAGAAATCTCAGCTGCTGCCGAGTAATCAGTGAGTCATTGGCACCAACTAACAACCCTATCAACCCCCTGCAGACACATTATGGTCTGTGTGCTCTGAAACAGTAAAAACCGACTTATTGGCTCTTTACTGTGTGTGCGTATCTGCAGAAACTGTTCTCATGAAAACAAGGCAAAGTTTTTCCAACAGCCTCGAACTGTTGCCAAAGGAAACAGACAGCAGAGCCTGTTGCTTTGGACTCATCAATTATTTGGCAGCGCCGGTCACTTAGTGTCGGCTGAACAAATGTGTTTGGAGGCAGCGCCGGGAGTCTGGTTACTTTCAAACTGCTCTGTCAGTGTGGCCTTGCAGCTTCGCTCGCAGCGCTTTTATTTTGAAAGATCAGAGGGGAGTTTTTGATTCAGATAAATTAACTCCAAGAACATGAAGAAGTTTAAAGTAGCATAAAACGAAAAGTAAAGTACCTCAAATCTGTACTAAAAGGAGACCTATTACACTCAAGTTCAAAACAGTTCTTTATCTTATACTGGTAGGACTGCATAATTGTTAATAAAATTATATTGAAATTATTTAGACAGATGTTGTGATATTAGTATGAATGATCTTTGCATTTTTGTGTCACATTTTTCATTTTAACTGAAAAACAAAAACCTGAAAACTATTAAAATCATGAGAATGTGACAAACATGTTTTCTTCCATCTGGAGAACAAGCAGCACCGCCTCTTTTCAGTGTAGTCAATGATACGACAATTAAGCTATAGCTGCACTGAATTTAATGACGCCACTAATGACTGTGCAAAAACATAATTTAATAGCTTTATTCACTCATTTTGGTGAATCAGGATCATTTTATAGAGAAAATAACCCTAGCGTTTCCTCATGGACAGACAGATTTATTTGTTGCTAAAGTAACCGCTAACTGCTGCTTAATATAGAAGCCATGACACGGTTAGCTCAGTTAGCTGTGCAGCTAGCAGCGCTGAGAACAACCAACAAGGAGGCTGAAATTTTTCTTAAATTATTTCAACACAGTTGAACTGTCACAACTCTCACTGTATAAAACACAGGAATAAAGAACTTTGAATTTCACTAAAAATAAATATTCACAGACTAGTCAACACAAAGGAAGATGTGCTCTTAGAAATTAAGTCGCCAAGTTACAAACTCACTGTTTGACTGCTTCACGCCTCCTGTCCCCGACTGCAGCCTCTGTAACATTAAATCCCCTCATGGGCTGTAGTCTCTGTCAAACCAGCTTCCCATAACACCACGAACTGAGCTAACTTGCTACATGTGCGATTAGCAGCAGTGCACTGGAAATAAGGTTCATGTTGCAGCAGTTGCCTGGCGGCCTGGCATGGCTGTTGTGCCTGAAGCCAGTGACCAATAAAGAAATGTGTGACAGGTTGACGTCAGCTTGTCTCCAAAAGTAGAAAAAAAGGTTGAAAATGTTGCATGGAGAGCCCCGACTGCAGTTTTGTGTCTCTACCACTTGGCTCCTGTTGTGCCATATCCAACGTAAACCTCCGATTAAACTGGACGTAATGATCAAACTTGATATCTTTCATAATTTGCTGCTCTGATCTCTCGCTTGTTGCAATTTTTCTTTTTCAGAAAGCTGACATCCTCTTTCTAAATCCCGCCTATAAAGACCCTGACAAGTCAGTTGTTTTCTGCTGATAAGTTGGAAATACAGCGAATTAGAGATGTGTCACCAGGCTGGTGTGAGAGATAAGAGATAGACCAGAGTCATCTTAAATCTGATAACTCTGATGACATAAACAACCCAGAAATATACGCATTAATCACTATCTGACTTAGTTTTTGTATTTTCTTATATTGGACAGACTCATTTACTTCATTAAGTGGGCAGATATTGAAGTTTTCACAATGGCTTTCACTTCTTCCTCTACCCTCACCCCCACTCCCACCACCACCACCCATTTCTTGGCCGCTGATCCGTCACTCTCCCTCCCACCGAGCTCCACCCATTTCCTGTGGCGGCCCCTGCAGCACCCCGGGGCCCCTTTTCCTTCAACTGTTCAGCCTTTTCCTCAACGGCTCCTTCGTCTGAAGTTCACAGCTCCCTCCAGCCCCCTCCTCCCCCTCCCCTCCACCTCAAACAAACGCTGCAGGAGTCCAGTTTGTTGTTACAGCAGGGAGGCCTGTTCGCACGGCAGGCCTGCACCGGCACAACCCAGGGCTTTATGCATTCACCAAACTCTGCAACACACACTCACACACTTCTTCTTCTTCTTCTCCTGCTTCAAAGGTCGACTTTTAGTGCAGCGTCAGACTGCATGTGACGTGCATTGTGGTGCATGTGATTATCCACATTTGAGGCTTTTTTTAAGTATTAAAAAGTCCTCATTATGTTGCTTTTGAGGTTCTTCTTTTTCATGATATAATGACAAGTTTGTCCGTCCACCTTAAGATGAATACAGAGAGAAAAATGAGCTCTGTCTGCTTGACTGAAACCAGTTGTTCCTTAATTTTCTGGTACCTTTTTATCATTCGTGATTGTCTTTTATACTTTCATTAGCTCTTGTCTGCAGGGAATGCTGTGTCTTGCATGTGAAGTAATTTTTAGAGCATTTTGCTTTAATAATGTAACATATTTGTTAAAACATGATGATTGGGTGTGATGATTCAAGATACATTGATGCCTTTTATATTTCTGAATTGATAGTTTGGCCTAACATCTTATTTTATTTATTTTCTTATGCACAGGAACAACTAAACGCTACGGCTTACATCAAAACAGTTTGAATGAAATCTCAGTTTTAGTTTCTGGAGATTTTCAGTGTTTCAGTCTTTATAATGGGTGTGTATTGTGTGCAGTCGTTAGAGCTAGAGTGGATGATGTCATCACTAGAGTGGAGAGGAGCTGTAAAATCATCTAGAAATTTTCTCTTAAACTCGTACCCACAGCCACAGTGTTCACTCTACATACACAAATTATACATCAGATTGTAGGAAAAGTCGTGCCGGTCGCAGAGGTGTGACTGCCGAAGCAAATGGACAAATAGATTTTGTTGGCCGAGGTCCAATTTTGACATTTTTGTCTGTGGTCTATTTCAATTGTTCATAAATTCAAACCTTGATTTGCTTCAGGTTAAATTCTTTCTTTCTTCCGGTCCTTTCAGTATTTAAATTTCTCTGTGCTGTAACATACAGGTGGTTGGCCAGTTTCACCAACCGGAGGTCAGTCCTGTCTTCTGATTGGTTGATTGACCTAAAGCTGTTTTTGACAGTTAAAACCTCATACAGAGAGAATTACACCTGAAGCAGCTCAAACTGTGAAGTTATTAACAGTTTAAAAACACTGCCTGTCTGTCTGTCTGTCTGTCTCTGTCTGTGTCTTTCTGTGTCCAACTTGGACATTTTAGACTGCAGTTTTTTTAAACTGTTAATAAATTCAAAGCCTGAGCTGGTTAATGTAAAGTATAAAGTAGTAAATAAAGTTTATTTACTACTTTTATATGCAGTATAGCAATGATGCTGCTGCAATAAAACTTTTTGTTTGTTTGTTTGTTTTAACAACAGATAAAACAAAAGTGCCGAACCTCACCACAATTGTCTTGGTCAATCACCAACTCTGCTTTGGTCAGAAAAATCCATAATTCACTGTGTTAGATGTGAAAATAGTGTTAAATAAAATGACAAAAATCTGGGAAAAAAAAACCCCAAGAAAACAGCCAGTGGTGGACTATATCTGTCCAATCGACCAACTTCCATAAGGCCCAAAATGTATGATTTTAAGGATCTTTATCTCTAGATGATTCTCCACTTGGACTGACTTTCTACCATGTTATGTTTAACCATGTTGGGAGAACAGGCTCGGACAGCGACCAGGCAGGAAGTGGCTTTGATATTCTTAGCCCTTGAGCCTAGACTGAGCTTTTCCAACCTTGGCATCTGGGACAATCAGCATATTTTCCATGCAGAAGTACAACATGTGGACAAACCCAAAATTTAGATTGTCACATACATGTTGATTCATAGCTTTAGGTTCTAAAAGTGTCTAACAATGAACTCAAACCGCGTGTACGTACTGGATAGTGGCTGAGAAAGAAAGAAATCTCTGCATCTTTTGTCATTTCCCAAGGCACAGACATGAACATATCCTCTCTGTCTTCGCTCTGTGCTGCTGTGTGTGGCCTTGGTGCCGTCCAGACGCTGATGGCAGCAGGAGTTTCTCAATTAGATTATTCTTCATGAGGAATTCGAATGAACCACAAGACCTCCAAGGCTGAGAAAGCCTGGCAGGAAAGACGTGCCTGCTCCGCTGTCACTGAAACACAGGCCAAACTTTTTATCTACCGTGATAGAGACTACATTATATCACCAGACAACAACAGATTTAGAGCACAATGGGACCTTTAATTGGATGGATGGATACCTGCCAAGCTTCAAATGTCCTGAGATAAAATATCCAAGACTTAGTGGTTGATGTTAGCTCTAAAACATATTTACAACTATGATAAAATGTTTTTAGCACAACAGATGAAAGCATTGGCTAAATATTATCAAGTGGAAAGAACCAAACTCATTAAAAAGCAATGTTGCAGGGATAATAAATCCTCCCATTCCACATGAGTACAGACAAATAATACACTTGAGGTGCATGTTATTCTGTCATTAGATAGCTATCCTGGATACTCAGATTTCTCTTCTCTTTTTCACGGAAAGAATGTTGTTTCCTCGGTTAGAAAAACAACCAAAAACATTCAAATGTCGACAAGCATGGATGAATCAACACAGCTGTAGGGCTTGTTGTAACTAAATTTACAGAAATTAAAAAATATTAGATCAACAGCAACTTTATTATCCACTAAAAATGGCAGGGCACATGTGCCACAGAGCTTTAGGGCTGCAGCTGTCAATCATTTTAGTAATTGAGTATTCTATTACTTATACCATCGATAAATTGAGTAATCGGATAACAAATATTTTTATTTCATTGAAAACAGCAAATATACAAAAGAGAAAATGAGACAAGTCTCTTAAAAGGAACAATTAATTTCCTTTTTTTAGAAAAATCAACATTTCATAATATTATATTGGGGAGCTGCAGCAATTAATAAATGAATCAAAAATTAATCGGTTAATTATTTTGATCAGCTAGTTGTGATTTTTCTCTCTGCAGATGAGTAAATTAAGTGTCTGAGTTATTTATTCATAACTAACGTCCTACCAAACCCTGTCCTTTTTGAGGATATCCTTATTAAATAGCCTGCTTTGGATCATATGAGATGTGTCACTACTCAGCCTCATAAATTAGTCTCTGTGTTGACTGCTGACTGGAAGGGAAACAGCAACTTCAAGGACGTCAGCATCACATTTGACCAAAGAAAATAGGTTGGAGGTCAATCAAGTGTGCAAAACATTGCAAAAATAGACCCAGAGTGAGCAGTCTTTCACTGCTCAGCCTCTTCGCTGACGCACAGAGCAGGTTTGAATGTCTTCACTGGAAAAAACTGAAACCATCTGATGTTCACTCACTCACAAGCAGCTACACAAGAACTTTTCCTGAATAAATTAGTGTGAAATTTGATTTAAAGCAGGAATTGTCTTATAGAATCACAAGTCTAACCGCACATTTGATGCTAACTTTTAGAATGTCACAGTAAAATATGTTTATACATTAATTTCTTTATATTTTGTCATTTTGCCAGAATTCTTCTATTTTCTATTGATTTCTGTTGCATCATGGGACATTTTTGGTGTCAGACAGACTGGGGAGGAGGAGTGAGTCCATTTGTCTGCTGAGACAGACATAAAGACAGCCAGTGTCTGTGGCCTGTGTCTGTGAATCCCTCATTGTGATTGCGGCGTTACCAAACGAGCCAGTCAGAGTCTGTCTGATGGTGAATTTCCCAGAATGCCTCTCAGCGAACAAAGCCGACCCGGGAGTGTAAAGGCTCATGGGAAGGCCAGGCCGGCGCATCGCTTCAGCAGGATGTGGCTGAGAAAGGAAAGCTCTGTGTCCGTCCCCTCGTCTCCGTCTCTCCTTCTGGGCTGAGCCGCGGGACGGGGCTGACGGGCCGATGGGCCGATGGGAAATGCCCGAGGGTTCGATCCCATGGCCGCTGCTCACAACACCGCCATTGTTCAACACTGTGAACATTTTCTGCAGCAGACCTCCTCTTCAGACACAGCTCTGTTTTTATCCTCTGTCTGTCTGTCTGTCTGTCTGTCTGTCTCTTCTGCCTTCTGTCTCTGTCTCCATTTGACTCAAAGACTTATTAACTTCTAAAAATTAGATATAAACTTTTGTTTGTCTTTCATGTAGTTTTCATACAATATTTAAAATGTTCTACTGGCCAGTTTCATGAATTATAAACATAAAAAACACTTTGCTCTTATTGTTTAAAGAGTGGAGTTGGAATTTTTTCTTGGAAAGTCATGCAAAAGACTGCAAGAGACACAAAATGTCCATCAAGAAATGTCCAGAAAGAAACACAAAGCGACAATAAAGAGACACAAAAAAACTACAATAACACAAAACAACTGTAAGGAAACAGAAAATGATAAAGAGACATATACTGTCTTAAGTGAGGCACAGAACAACAACAAAGACACACAAAATGAGACACAGTAATACTACAAAGAGACATAAAATAACTACAGAGACATAAATTGACCACAAAGAGTCACATAATGTTGACAAAAAGACATAAAAAGGCTGTTCATGCTGTGTGTATATCTACATCTTTCATTGTTGATTGCTTTGCATCTAATCCTAGTAAGATAAATGTAGTAAAAACAAGAAGGTCTTGTAGAAGAAAAGAGAAAAACAATGTAATTTATCAAAAATACTGTGAAACTAGAAACAAAATCTAGTGTTGCTCTCAGTCAAAATGCCACTGAAGACAATACTTCTTTCTTGTCTTGAGTTTTTCATTCTTCCTGTGTGGGAGGTGATGTTTACTGGGCTGACAATGAATAAAGAAAGCTTTAGCACACCTGAGAGGCCGTGGTAATGACAGGTGTGAAAGTGAACCATGATGTATTTGACAAGCACTGCCTGCACTTGCAGATGAAAAATGGTTTATGTTAAGAGGCTACTTTTGAGACAAAGAAATCTATTTGTTTTCTCTGAAGGATTTTGCCCACAGAATAGCTGTTTCTGCTGAAGGTCCTCTCTGTGTTTCGATGAATTTTGAGGTTGCGACATTTTTCCAGAGTGGGTGCGTTTGGTTTTTGGAGTGAAGTCTTCATTGTGCCGTTGATGAGGCCCCAGCAGAGGAGATTTCTGGCTGTGGAGAGCCGTAATTTGTGGTCTTATAATAGCTCGGCTGAACTTCCCTCCTCCTCTGCTGGGCCTCAGGAAACACACACACTCACATACATACATGTATACACACTTGCTTTTTTTTTTCTTTGTTTCACATTCAGTATTTTCTTGCTCTCCCTCCCTTCCCCCTCCTCCTCCTCCTCCTCTTCCCCCTCCTCCTCCTCCACCATGCGTTTTCCAGATGTGTTTCCAGTGTTTTCAGTCAGCGTTCCCAGCAGATTAAAGCTGCGAGAGGTCGCAGAGCTTCCTCTATCTGAACCCTGTGACCCCCCCTGAACCCCCACATCACCTCTGACCTGTTTAATGTTTTAGGACGCAGGCGGGTGTAAAGGTCAGGGGGTCGCTGTTCTGTAAAGGGGGTGGGTGTCAGTAGATTGAAGCAGTTAGCTAGTAAGTGGACGTTTGTCAGCTGCAGTTTCAAGGGTCAAACATTCAGTTTCAAGTTCAACTTCTGAGCCAACATGGACGTTTAAACATACAGAACGACTTTTACTGCTAATGTGATACAGCTGAAAGCTCCAGAACAAACATGGAAGTGGGCCTTGAGTTGACACTGACTGTTAAAAGAAACACAAAATGACCACAAAGAGACACTAAACAACTACAAAGAGACACCAAACAACCACAAAGAGACACTTAACAACTACAAAGAGACACCAAACAACCACAAAGAGACACTAAACAACCACAAAGAGACACCAAATGACTACAAAGAGACACAAAATCTCCACAAAGACATACAAAAAAACTTCAGAGACACAAAATGAGTACAAAGAGATGCAAAACAACTACAAACAGACACAAAACAACTATACAGAGAACCAAAATGTCCACAAACAACTATACAAAGACACAAAATGTCCAGAAAATGATGCAAAACACCCACAAAAAGAACTAGAAATGTCCACAAAGAGACGCACCACAGCCACAGAGACACAAATTGTCTACAAAACAATGACAGAAAGCTCCAGAACAAGTGTGTTAACACAGTTTATGACACTTGAAAATTTAAGAAACCAGAAAATATTTAAGAGGCTGCAGTGAAAGAATTTTGACTTTTGATCATCTGTTATCACAACAATTGTCAATTAATTTAATATTCGATTCATTTTGATCGATAAATCGTTGTAGCTCTGAAACAATACTTTTAGATCAGACTTTAATATGTTTTTTTTTGAGTTGAAATATCATCTGACAAATTCCCACATCAGAATGAGTCCAGATATGTAGATTACAGACATGCACATTTGCAAGAGGCATGAAAAATGTTAAATGAAACACATATGATTATCTGTAGCTGCCAAACTGCAAGTAAAACAGATCTGAAGACCAGCGTTGAGGAATCATGGGAGTGTCGACTGTGGTTGTGAACACGCTGTCCCTGTTGTGACTCGACTTCTTCCCTCTTCTGCTTTTCTTCCCCGCTGTTTGACTGACAAGTTGATGCGAGGCGTCGACAGACACAAACCGGTGTTGCCGTTCACTGTTGTGGTTGTTACACACCGACAATGTATAGTGACAAGAAAATCAGACCCAAAACACGAGTGCAAGTCCTGCTGCAGATTCACTGTTTGGCAGGAGTCCGAGCTGGGTAACCGCCGTCAGGAAACAGATGCCTGGTTTAACTGTGTTTGGTGGAACCTGCCTGGGTCCTGAGGCAAAACGAGGCCAACTAAAGGGCCGCTGCTGCACGACTACATCAATGCTGGTCAGGGAAAGTTGTTTTTTTTTAGTCTGGTTATGGACTCGTGGAATATTAGGGACTTTTTAGAGCTGCATTACAATCAGGTCAGAGGTCACATAAGAAATTCCCCTGCTGGTGTAGGTTTGGGAAAGTCTTGAAAAAAAACTTGATTTTGGACAACTGCCAGTACTGTAAAGACTGTCCAACTGGTATTGGCTCAGTATTATGGGTTTGGCCTTTTTAAATAAACTCATATTTTCATTCACTCTGTTGTTTTTCTGCCTCGTCTCCTCATTCCTGAGTGATGAATGATTAATCGTTTCAATTATTTATAAGGGAATAAATAGCTCTTTCCAGATTCTCAGATGTAAAAATATGCAGCTTTATTTGTTTTGGTATATTACATAAAAAACGTGATATGTTTGGGTTTTAGCTTATTTTTAGAGAAAACAAGCATGAAGACAAGATGAAAACATCAGCTTGAAGTCTGGGCCTTTTTATGTCTTTTTGAAATCTTTTTGTGTCTTTGTGGACATTTTGTCTCGTGGTGGTCGCGGTTTGTCTCTCTTTGTGGTCAGTATTTGTCTCTTTGTTTGTCTCCATTTTATATCATATATGAAGACATTTTCCTGTTCCAGTGTGGGAACTTATGACGAGGGTTTATTTATAGATGTAATGATTAATTGATTATTTGAAAACGAAGATGATTAATCAGTGATAATAATTGTTTGAAGACTTTTTGTAGTTTTTTTTCAACGTATGCATGTAAGAATATAACAAATTTATTGATAAAAAATGTCTCAGTACCTGACTGGTCTGTGACAGTATCTACCGTGATATTATATGTTTAATAATGTTATTTCATTATTTTTATTTTATCTTATTTAATAAAAGGACTTCCACTGACTGCTGCATCTCAGTTTAATAGTTATTCAAACATGAATTGCCATAGACAACTCATGACAGTTTTCACGACATTATCATGCACATGCTAAGTGCATGGCAGGCTGCTTTTATTTTGTTTCAGTAAAGAAGGAGAGAAACACCATTAAATACAATAAATATCCTATCGTGGACTTTTTATTGCTGTGTGTTGAGTTTTTGGAGTTTTTACGTCCGTAGTTGGACTTGATGTTGGGTTTCTTGAGCCATCGATGTCTCTCCAGTAGTGTGAGAGGTTTGACTCTCGCAGCCACTCTCGGATTTGTTTTCATAGTTCATTTTTCTCTTCTTTATGCATTTGTCAATGAAGAGGAAGAGGATTAAGAAAAGAGAGACAGAGAAGAGAGAACTGGTTTGTGTCAGCGGAGTCTGAGCATCAATATTTGTGTTGGCAGGAGAGACAAAGTCCAACAGAGAGACCTTTAAAACGCTGCAACACAAACCGGTTCTGTTGATGAGAAGGAAAAGCAGAAAAGAAAATACTACAAGAGAACAGAAGGGAGGGAAGATGAGGGAACAATTCAGGATGGGACAAATGAGTCAATCAGAGAGCGGAGAGGCGATTGTTACGGATGATTTAACGTGTTGGAGGGGTGTAGTGAAGAGTCTTTGTCCTGGAAAGGTCCTGGAATAAGTCCTGGGACGTCTCCAGCGTGTCCAGTGTGATAAGATCGGACCTGCAGACCCTCTGCATGGAGGATCGCAGTCAAAACACAGCAGACAGACAGTCGTGTAGAAACCTGCCCAGGCATCTGGGGAAGACCAGAGTGTGTGTGTGTGTGTGTGTGTCTGTGTGTGTGTGTGTGCAGCAGAAACATGCAGGCACCGAGTCTTACCTTCCCCTGCTTTTAGATATTTTGTGTTTTCACTTTGACTTACATTTCTTTGACTCTGTTGTTCATTTTTAATCCGCTGTTAACAAAAGTATTCATCTTCTCTGTCTATGATTTATGTATTTGACTGAATCTTCTTCTTTGTCTCACACACAACTAGAGTCACTGTTTTTGATCAGCCACAATGACTTATCTAGGGCTGCAACTCCAATTATTTTTCAATTAATCTGCCAATTATCTTCTCAATTAGTCAAATACTTGTTTGGTTAATAAAATGTCAGAAAATGGTGAGAAGTGTTTATCAGTGCTTCCAAAAGCCCAAGAAAGCATCCTCAAATGTCTTGATTTGTTCACAAGCCAAATATATTCATTTTACTGTTAAAGAAGAGTAAAGAAACCAGAAAATATTCAAATTTAAGAAGCTGTTTGATTTTTTTTCTTAAGAAATTACTTAAATGATTATTTAATGATCAAAATAGTTAGCGAACTGAATCTACAGCCATAATTGCGCTTTTGATATTTTATCTCAACATACGTCAAAGCCTGGTCAGCAGTCAAAGTGACTCATTTTAAACAGAAATGAAACTTAAAATGATTACTCTGTAGTCAAAGTTATTCCAGTACTGATACCTGTTATCAAAATTGCCTGAGATAACAGCCTAAAATGCCGGATGGTGTATTGACGAGCAAGAAAGTTCCAAGAAACGGTTCAAGAACCAGAGCTGATTTAGTGGAAAAGAGCCTTAACAGACTCACACATTTAAAAAAAAAAGTTTTATCTCCTGGAGCCAGGTGGAACCAGCTGTTCATAAATTTGAATTAGTTTAAGTGTTTTTTAAATGGAGTTACCCATTTCCTCTCTCTGCAGTTTAGTGCAGCTTCAACTTTTGCTCTTTTTCCAACAGTAACAAGCTTCTGATGACAGGATACGTTTTTATTTATGACAATCTGATCTAATTTTCCTCTAAAATAACTCCAGGCTGCAGGACACGTGACTGCAGGAATAAACCAGGACATATGGAGGGTAAACAAACTTACACAGTCGCTGCTGCTGTATGTTTCCTCAGACCAGAGACTTTAAAGAAACATGTTTGTATCCTTTCATATCCTACACAGTCCGGGTCACCGTGGCAACATGCCAGGCATCACTAATAAATCCCACGTGTCCTGTCTCCTTGTCTCCTATCAGTGACATCATCTGTTGCTGGTGGGCGCACTTTGTTTTCGTGCCACGGTGTTGTTTCTGCGCCAAGCTCTATTCCTCATGCAGACAACAGTCATAAAGCTGGCAAACAATGAAACAACCCCCGTCTCTTTCATCTGTGACTCAACGCTTATTCAGTTATTTTACCCAGAATCCTCGGAGCGCGTTTTCATGTCCGACACCTGCCAGGTCCACTTTGTAGTGATTGACTGCTGCAGGGGAGATTATGAGCAGTAGTAGTAGTAGTAAAAATCTGGCTGTGTTTAAGTTTGTCAGAAGTTTGTGTTTGTTGCTGTTGTTCGCTCGAGGTGAGAGGATACTTCTGCTCAACCTCATCAAGATTTTTATCTCGTCTATGCAAAGTGGTGATTTGCATTGCCGTCTCGCTCAGCTGTCCTCACAAATCTCGCTCAAACATCCAAACAACAACGACAGAGTGATGAAAAATGTGTGGCACCTGAAAGGAAACTGACTTTTGTTAATATGTGAGGGGTGCAACAAAACAGCAGCTGTCAGTCAGTGATAACACACCTTCAGTCAGACAGGAGGGGCTAATTACTGAATGAAAACATACTGAAATGCAGACAGGTTTACGCTCTGCAGTCTTAACGTTCAGGGTTTGTTATGTAACACCGGATTTACACACTTTTGTCTGACATTTTTGCTGCTAAATGAGGTGCCGAAGCTCTGTGAACCTGTTTGAAAATGCAGTTAAAAATAGATAATAAAGGTGTCACGCTTCTCCAAATCCACAATTTGATTCGACTGTGCGATTTTAAGGTTACTGTTCCATTTTATTTTTTCATTTAAACTTTTTCTTTGCACTGACAGCTATGGCGTTTTTGCATTAATGAGTTTTGGTCGGTAAAGATCATCACATCATTGGTTTTTCATACCCTGACAACTGACAATTACCTTTTCAAATTCTTCTTTAAAAAGATTTAACAGCCAGATACCAAAAACAGGCGGGGATGTAAAGAAAAAAAAAGGGCGAATCAATGATTCACCCTTTTCTTTCAATTATTGGAATTTAAAGCTCATTTCAATCCATTTTTGATCCATTTTGTTGTTGATTCATCTGATGATTATTTTCCTGTGTAATCGATTAGTTGACCACAAAATGATTAGTAACTGTCAATCAGTGTTTCCAGAGGCTCACTGTGACGTCCTCAAATGTCTTGTTTTGTCCATAACCAAAAGATAAAGAGTTGCTGATTAATTGACTAGTACATTAATCAGCATCGGGGAATTTCAATTCCTTTTGTTCTTGTTGAGGTTGTACATCATCAGATTGTTTGGAAAACTCTACTATCGTTGTTGATTTTTTAATAATGTGTGTTGAATGAATGCCAATGATTTATTTTTTCCATTAAAGATCGTGTAAAGTAAGAATAAATGTGTTATTAACAATCTAGTCAAATTTGAAGGATTAAAAAAATCACAAAGTATATAAAACAAGATCTCAAAACCATGAAAAATGTTAATGTACAAATGCACAACATGATGATGCAAAAGACAAAAGCTTTAACTTTCTACTGCAAAAAGAATGAAGGCCCAAGCTATAATGTTTTTTATTTAACATTGATTTAAACAAGATAGTTCAGTTTTCATTTGGTTGAAAAGGCCACATTAGCTTTTTTCTTTAGCTAAACTGACAAATTCAGAACAGATGTCAAAGCACCAATCAAATTAAACATTTTGATTAACTGCTTTTAATGACTATAATTCTGTTGACCAGTCTGACACAGAGTTTTCAGTTTTCAGTGAGAGTAACAACCCCAAACCACAGATCATCTTTCACCAAGAGCCTGCACACACTGAAACCCAGCAGAGGCTTTCTGTCTTCTCTGTACGACAACAAAACTTTATTTTTCTCGCACATTTTCCACACATGGTGCTTCACAGGAGTCATCGAGGCCAAGGCATCAACATAAGTGACATAAAATGAGTAAAATGGCACATTTACAAAGAAAAACTGAGAAAATAAAACTGCAGGAGAAGTCAAAGAGTCAAATTTATCGTGCAGATTTTAAACAACAGCCCGGAGTTTAATGAGAAGCAGCAGATGAGCTCGGACCGATCTGTGCCTTGGCCAGACATGCAGCAGCTTTTTTTTTTTTTTTTTTTTTGCTGCTGAGCTCCACGTGCTTCTCAGCTAATCGGGGGAAACCTGTAAAACACGTTGACTAATCTCTCCTGTGTGTCTTACAGGAAGTAATGTTTGTCAGAGGAAGTCGGGGCGGGAGGAAGCGCCTGGGGCGAAGTCGTGGTGGATAGAAAGGTGTCTGCTAACCTCTGATCTAGCCACAGCCGGGACAAACAGAGCTGAACGAGGCTCGGATTAGCCAGAAAGGACCGGCATTGTTATTTAAAAAAGTTCAGGACATGATGTGCTCTCGGTTTTATGTGACTCTTCTTGAGTGCACACAGGAACGCAGAAGATAGATCCAAATTTGATTAAAATAGAAAGCAAATATCGAGCGAAAGTTGCCAGAATGCTAAAACTGAACATGTAGGATCCGCCAAGAGCCTGCAGGATTTCTCTCCAATCACACACGACAGCAGCTGATTTCAATCTTCACCATGCTTAGCTTCAGCAGCTAATTAATAGAAGAAAACGAGCCGCTGGTTGCGGTCGTTTGTTCAGAGTGAAAACCAGCAGACTGTCGGCCAGCTGTTCCACACATCCCTGACGCATGTAGCTGCACGTTTCTGTGTCAGTCTGATGTTTTGTAATTTAAATGTTTTATTGCATTTCATTCTATTTTCTGTTGCAGTTGTAGAAGAAAACAAGAAAGAGGGAGAAGCGTCAGCAGTCATCAGTGTTGAGCTGAGAACTGAGAAGGATATTTTTTGTCGTCTTAACCCCAAAACCTTCTCAGCAAACATCAAGATGTCCCGACGTGATTCAAAAATAGTCACAAAATGAAAGTTGTGCTGAAATTCAGGGTTTTACCTCACCCTTACATCCTTCCTGGGCATCTGATCAACATAGAAATCAGGAAGTCAAAATTCAAAATCGACTTCTTTTAGTAGAAATAAGTTTCTTTCTCTTGCACCCCAATGGCATTTTTTGTAACCTATGTTTTAGGACCATAATGGTGTCTAGTGAACTTCGAAATTCTCAAGACCAAGAAAAGTCTTGTTTGTTATGTCTAAAATCATCAGAAGTATCAATACTTAACTAGTTTTGAATACCACAGTGTAAAACAATAAAATACTAGCATTGAATTGGATCAAAAGTACCAAAAATCTTAGTTTGGTCTTTATTGTCCTGCTTGAAATCTGTCTTGCAACAAAACCAGACAGTGTTTCATGATTTTTTAAAAATCTTTTTGTCGTGGTATCAAATAGATATTAGGTATCTTTTTTTAAACTTGTATTGTATCCAAGTTTAAAGTTCTGGTATCATGACAACCTTAGTTATGTCCCAACTGTTTGAAAAGCTGGGGTTAGCACCAAAGTAAGTGGAGCAGGAAAAGGCTAACGATAACAACTAACCTTTGTACCTACGGTGTTGCAGTCGTGTCACTTTCACAAAATTTTTAATACAGCCTTGAGCTTAAATGAAATAAACCCAACACTGAATGCCTTTTATTTCTTTTTTCTGTACTGAAAACACTTGTTTTTGTTGTTAGCACGTTGTCAGCTGTCCCTCTGGCAATCCCATGATGCCTTGAGTTGAGTGTGTCGACCTCAAATACATTGTGCAATGGACTAACACAAAACTGACCCTGGCCAGTGCTTGCTGACTTGTGTAAAATGTAGCTGAAGGTTTTCTGTTTGAAAGACAACGCAAGAAAACTAAAAAAATACAGATGCAGATAGTTTTATCATGAAGATATCGTTACTGTTCTTGGAAAATAAGCAGATGTGCCTAATCAGACAGCAAATGCAACATATCTAGATAATGAGGCAACTGTTTACACCGTCATCTAGTGACTAAATTGGTGACTAATTCTGACCACAGGATGAGATAGAATCAGTCACATCATACGTTTGCATCGTGGTTATTAATCAGAGCAACACTTGCGCGGAAAAGGAATATTCTCAGAGTTACGAGCAGACACAACTTTTAGTTTTGCTTAAATGCTTGAAATAAACCTAGCTCCTTTCTGTATCATGGCCTGTAAGTTTTTCAGAACTAGTAAAAGTTGATGTTAAAGGCTTAATCAGGGGTGGAATTCTGAGGAGAAACACTCGGACAAAGTCTGCACTCAGTTACAGTTAGTTCAAAGTTATCTCAAAGGGAAATTCCAGCGTTTTTCAACCTGGTTCTTTTTCTCATAAATGTGACTGTGGATTGTTGCAATCGTCACCTCTGCCGCAGGAATTAGGGAAGCATGAGTCAAGCAGTGTGAGCCTTCTAGAGCAAATAAAAGATGCTAGATACAAATAAACCAACATAAATATTTTCAAACACTTGTCTCTGAGTCGCTGAGGTAAATGACCCTCATGGATCAGCTGTTGTGGCTCCAGTAACTGCACTGGAATCTGTTTGAAATGATGTAAATCGGTTTATTTGGAAAGCTTTAGGAGGCTTGAGCCGCTTCACCCGATAAATGTTGTTCTCTGGAGTCCTGTCGTGTACAGTACCCACCACACATAAACTCTTGACCTTAATGTTGTGAAATGTTGTGGTGTCTCTTAATGTCCTCAAATTCTGTTGTAGCTGTGGTGTCTCAATCTTGTGTCAAATCAACAAAAAATACACATACAAAAATTCACTTATTGCACCATGTCTTAAAGCGACTGCAAACTGAAGAAGTAACAGACCTCAGAGTGCCATAATTGACCAATCACAGTCGAGCATTTAACAAAGCCATGTAGTAATAGTTAATAGTTGATAAAGATTAGTTCCAACCATAATTAGTATGGACTAACAGTTAATTAATGCTATAATAAGCATTATATTCTGTCAACAGATGTCTCTCGTTTACATTTATTTGAGGTTTCCATGCGAATTAGAGTACTAACTGTTATAGTGATTAATAAAAATATTAATTAATATCTTTATTATGCATGTGACTATTATGCAAATTCACAGCTAAGAGAAAAACATTTGTATAAATGTTTATTTGAGAGTAATAATTGTCCACACACTCATCCATCCTCCAGCTTCAGACATGTTTTGGTAAAAGTTGAGAGTTTTAAGTAAATGATAGTAAATATATTGTGTTGTAAGTTTTACAAAATACTTTAATTTCAGCTTCTCAAATGTGAATATTTTCTGGTTTCAAGTTCATTTTTGTGATTTTACCTTGTCTTCTGACATTTATGAGTCAATTTCGCCAGCAGAAAATTGATATGCTGGTAAATAACCCCATTAGTTGTCAACCATTAAATTGATTAACAACTAATTAAATAAGAAAAGAGTAAAAATTCTCTGATCTCAGCTTCTTAAATGTGAATATTTTCTGGTTTCTTTACTCCTCTCTAACAGTAAACTGAATATCTTTGGGTTGTGGACAAAACAAGACATTTTTTTTTACATTTTTCTCACATTTTATGCACCAAACAGCTAATCGATTACTCAAGAAAATAATTTGTTCATTGATCATGAAAGTAATCGCTAGTTGCAGCCCTAAATATTGATGAAGATTCTCTTTCTCATTCCAGAAACATATTTTAGTGACTTTTAAGCTGCAGTGCACACAAGATCGCAATCAGGTGGCCGTCATCCTGTGCTGTGCTTGGAAACCAACCATGCAACGTCACATGTTTGATTTGTCTGATTGGTCGTAGGTCTATCCAGTTGTCCGTCCCCTGCAGTTCAAAGCTAAATCGTGGTCTTCTTCTAGTCTCCAGAACCCTTTTTTTTTTAGCAGAGTGTTGCAGTGCAGACATTTCCAGAGTCAGGATACAGTTACTGATCTGTCATGATCTCATTTTCCTCAGAGGAACAAGCTGCTTCCTGACTTCACTTCCCTTTTATCGACCCAAATCTGTCGGTCAAAGTTAGCATCTCCTTTCATTAGATAATCTGGGAGCTGTTGATGGATTTGCCTTGTATAACGAGACGCTCCTGCCAAGCACTTTGATTGGTCCGAGACGCCGTCCAACAATGACGATAATTCACGTAATGGCAGCCTTTGCAGGAACAGGGGAGCTTGTTATCAATCTTGATTAGGCTCTTTTGCTTTTTGAGTCATTTTTATGTTTTGCTCGTTGCTGTGGGGAAAACTCTTCAGCCAGTGCACATGTTAGTTGTGTTGTTGATGTCAGACTACCTCTGAGGATGTTTTTAATTAAAATTATAGCCTCTTTGATCTGACAGGATAAAACTGAACTACAAATCACTGTTTTAGACATATAAAGTATTTTTTGAAAAATGCGTTTGAGGTAATATTGATGTATGTCCTTTATTTCAGTGCGCCATGTTGAAGCTATTAAAATGATTGTGCATCTTGACATGGTACCATGCTTCATCTTTTATAGCTTTTACATCAGAAGCAGAATTATTTTGATTTCTGCACACATTTGTACAAAGATGACACCCATTACAAGTCGTAATATTGTTGACTTTTGAGCAAATTGAGCTTTATTTAGAGTTAATTTGACAAAACATGCAGATAAACACAAACTAATAACATGAAAATACAAGTGAAGATGCAGAAGCTCGTATGAGAAAGCAGACAAAGGATGTGGCTACATGCTTGTAACCATAGCAACGTAAACAGATGTGCCATATAGACTGTAGTCAATCTAACAGTTTCAGTAAGAATGCATTGTTAGATTACGTGTTTTAAATTATTGATTAATCTGGTGATTATTCGCTTGTAAGGCTGCAACTAATGATCATTTTACTTCTCGATTTATTAATTTTCTAGATTAATTGCTTTGTTGTTTGGTGCATAAAATGTCAGAAAAATGTGTAAAATGTTAATAAAAGCTCAAGATGACGTCCTCAAATGTCTTGATTTGTTCACAACCCAAAGATATTCAGTTTACTGTCAGAGAGGTGTAAAGAAACTAGAAAATATTCACATTTACGAAGCTGAAATCAGAGAATTTTGACATTTTTTCTTAAAAACATAACTGAAAATGATTTATCGATTATCACAAGAGTTGGGGATTAATGCAATAGTTGACAGCTAAATGTGATTGGATGCGTCAAGATCTGAGTGGTTTACAATTTTGTCATTAAATTTAAATGTTAAAGAAGTGTCGTGTCGTTAAAGAAGTACAGGATTGTCAGCATCTGAAAACATAACTGATACTCTTTTTCTTCCTTGTCTCTTCTTCTGCATGTGATGCAGCCTTATTGAGAAAGAATAGCCCTCCTCTATGTGTTGAATCTTCCTCACAGTGAGGAGGAAATGGGCAGCTGTCGGCGGTCACCACCTGTTTTTCTGCTCTGTGTTTTGGTTCCTTTGCGCTCAGTCTCTTTGCGGCTGTAAATCTCACCACTCCACGTGTAGAAACCAGTGACGGCTGACCTGTAGGGTTTAATATTTTAACCTTAGAACCTTCATCCACCTGAGCATCACTTTCACCTTTAATCAGCTTCTGCCCTGGAGAAAAAAACTTTTATCTTTCATCCAGAAATAACAGCCAATCAGGAGCAAGTATGAGTCATAAATGTGTGATATTAACGTTGGGAGGTTGTGGTGCTGCTGCTGAGGTTTGAGACTCCCCCCCGCGAGCCTCGCCGCACGTCTGGAGTTGCAGCAGGCAGCGCCGTCGTTTTAATGACAGGGAAGTGAGATTGGTTAGATCTTTATGGTGGAAAATTACTGGCAGGCTCTGTGCCCCGCCCCTCTCCTTATGAATGAGAGTTTACATAGGCAGCGAGGCAAGTATGTGTGGGTCATTAAGGAAACAAGACGCTGCCAACCTGCAAAAAAGACAGTTTGGTGCAGCAGGAGTTTGATCTGCTGCAGCATCTTCAGTAACAGCTTATCTTTTATTATAGAGAAGAAAAACACCCATCATCACCTTCTTTTGTCTGCAGGAAAGTTTTTTTTTTTTCAGCATAATAGGCTTGTTTGGTGCTGCAGGAACTTGACTCGCTGTTGGACATAATATAATTTCTACAGAACAGATTTAATTCTGGCTGAGAGAAATGGAGATAAACATTTGCTACATAACTAGAGCAATTAAATATTTCTCACCTGTCGTCTGTGTCTCACTTTCAAGATTTATTTTCTTACTTTTTGACATTTATGAGTCATCTTCAGTCCTGTTTGATGCAGCAGGAATTCACTTTAAGGTGCAATAGTCCAGAGTTGGACACAAATGTCTGAGGCTGACGTGATTATATATTTCTGACTTGTTTTCACATGTCTGAGTCCTTTTTTTTTTTAAAGATCTTTTGTTACTTTTTCATATTTCTGAATCATTTTCAGTCTTGTTTGGTGCACAAGGAGCTTCAGTTGCATTTTCAAGTTAATGTGCAAAAATATGTGAGAATAGCGCAGATAAACAAAACAAAACTGATATCATTTAATATTTCTCACTTTCTCCCACAAATTTGTGGACTGATTTCTATGTAAAGGACTTTTTTTTCTGTGAAAACTGAGAGCATGTGATGTTAATGTTCGCTCCAGAGTCTCTTGGCTCTCTTCAGCTCCTCCACAGTGCCAACGAGGGCTGCGTATTGGTACTTGATATTACTTGGTACCATGTATCAAATAGTATTTGATTGTTTTTGTAAGCAGACCTAGAAAAAAAAAGAATATTTGCCACCACAATATAGTTGTGTATTGCCAAGATGTAATACATATCATGATGCAGGGGTTATGATTCAGTATATTGGGATATATTACGACATTGTAACCAAAGTGATATACTGCTATTTTACTATTATTTTTTTTAAAACTGTAATATTATAAAGAACAGGAGTGAAAAAAGATTGCAGTCACAACAGTGACACAAGATAGATAACAACACTGTTATTTAATAGTCTTTCATATTTGAGTTTTATCTAAAAAAATCAATCTGTCTAAATACAAGCAGATCAATATTTTCTGTGATAATGAAAATAATTCTAACCCTAAATAACCCCAACACTGGGTGAAAACAACCAATTGTCTTGTGGTACAAATGGTTCTCAACCATTAACCACTGGGCTAAGTTGACCCAGTAGTTACAACTAATGATTTTTTTGCTGTCAATTAATCTGTCTGTATATTGAATTAATTTATTCATTATGTAGTCTCTAAAATGTCCAAAACATGTGCAACCAACATTCAAAAACCCAAAGACTCCTCATTTACCGTCATAAATGACAAAGAAAAGCAACAACTCCTCACATGTGGGAAGAAGAAACAGCAAATATTTGACATTTTAGCTTGAAAAATGACATCAATAGTTTTTTTTTCTTTCAATCAACTCATTTACTAATTACTGCAGGTCTAGTGTTGCCTTGGTGCTATGTTGACCAAAATTGTGTTTAGTTTTGTACAAATCTTTCCAGATGAGAAATTAGATTAGTTTAACAAGATTTTTGACACAGAACCCGAAGCAATAAAGTTAAACTAAACTAAAGGTCTTTATTCATTCATCATCTCACGTCTCCTGCCTGGATTTTTTCGACACGGTGGTCTAATTAGGTTTTCATCACAGCGCAGACTAATATGTCTTAATGACAGCAGATTTTCTTGTTCTTTGGAAATTCGATCTGCTGCGAGGCAGACAAACAGATTATACAGGTGGTGAGCTGTGATTACTAATGTAATCAGCAGGTTACATCGACCTACATCTACGATTGCCGTCTCTCCGTGTTTTTCATCTTTTTCTTGTCTTTTATTCAGCGGCACTTGAAGCCAAAGCAGAAAGAAAAAAAAGCCTGTTGGAGCAGATCGCCCTAAATCCCCCTCCCACCAACATCTATCCCAGCTGTCTCCGCTGCCGTTTCTGGGAATATTTTTAATCTCTGGAATCAAAGTTGTGTAATTGATAGGGATATATGCCACAAGAGAAGGCAGGATGGTTTAAAGTAAAAAAAAAGGGCCTGTTGAGCCAGGCCTGCGTCACCATCTGAGCAACTTTTTTCTTTGTTTTATCATGTTTTCGCGTCTCCCAAAACTCCCTGCCTGTGATCGGACGCCAGGAAAGTTTAAAACAAAAAGAGAGAACAGAAAAATAACTGTCCCCCAGAGCAGAAAGGTGTGAAGGAAGATCTTTTATCTCCATAAACTCAGAGGAAGCCGTCTTGTGAAATTGCCACAAAGGCATTTTGACATCATGCAGAGTTTCACAACACGCAGCCTGCAGTGCTCAAACTGCGGCTCAGTAGTTTCTACTTTGAATTTAATCTGTTTTCACTTCTCTTGTTTTATCCTTTAGTCACATACGCGGCTAAATGTTTTCACAGTTTCTCATTAGCTTAAACAGTGACGCTCAATGCTTGAATTTGTCCCGACATTGTTCAGCTGCGGTGTCATTGGTTTATATTAGTCTGGCTGAGCTCAATGGAAAGCCACAAAGTTGCTAAAATCACCAAAAAAAATCAAGACTGAATGTTGTAATCTGTAACAGACTGTAAGACGGCTGCAACTAAAGATTGCTTTTTATTATTTGCCTGACATTTATATTTTTGATTTATCGACTAATTGTTTAGTCCAGAAGTTTTCAAAGTGACATGAGTTGCTCCAAACAGTTTCAAGAGAGGCTCAGTGAGGGGAGTTGAAAAATTATTACATCAGTTATCATAGAATAGCCTAAATGTGTGTGAAAAAAGAAATATTTGATGGTTTTCCCACTTCCCCAGAAACTAAGAAATCAATGAAAAAAATTTGAGAAAAATATCAAAAATATTCACTTTGCACTGATATAACAAAAAAGTTGCAAATGCTCCTTATTTTTCTGTTGATTGACAAAATAATTACAGTAAAGGTCTCTGGTAGGGTAAAGAAAAAATACTTCTGTTTTTTTTTTGACAGATATTGAGACTGCCACATGATTCATAATTAGTGGGAATGACCACTTTTGATGTTTGATGATGTGACATTTGTTTGGGTCTGTACCAAACAAACATGTTTTCTTCTTTCAGGAGAAAAAGAGTTGTAGGCCGGAGCATCTTTGCAGCACGACTTCAGAGTATTTCATTATATACTATTTGTCAGACACTTTGGATATTTTAGATTTATTGATTAATTGTTTCGTATGTTAAACACATCTTTAAATGCCTTGTTACATCTACAACAGAAAACCTACAGATATTCAGTTTGTAGTGAGATAAAATAGAGAAAAGCAGCAAATGCTCATTATTTTTCTGTGGGCTGACTAATTGATTAATAGTCTCAGTTTTAAGCTTTTGAGTCCTTCACCAGGTGAGTGACCCACAAAAAGATTGGACAACGGGTAAAAAATATATTTGTATAAATTCACAGGTGTGGGTGCAGGAACGGGCACAGGTAAAAATTTTGGCTTTAGGCTTTTATTGTGAAAGTGTACGACACAACCTTTGACCTCACATCCATGTTAACCTGTTATATCATGATATAACAATGTCCAAAATCTATCGTGATACCAAGTCTCATATCACAATATGATATAAAATTAATATATTGTCCAGCCATAATTGCTAACATTAACCTGTACCTGCCATACCATCCCTATTCTAGAGTTTAAAAAACAACAAAAATCACATTAAGTCGATATATCAAATTGCAATACATATCCAGTGTCATGGTGTCAAATCAAATCACAGGACGTGCAGTATTTGTTACAGGTGAAATGTGGTGCTGCAGAGGTGTCCTGGCCAACATATCATTCTCTAGACTTCAGAAAACATCTTTGTTTGTCACAGATCCCTGAAAAAAAACCCACCACAATGGTTTCAATCTGTTTTTCCAATGAAAATGAGAATAATGATATAAAAATGATCCTTTCCTATAACATCGCAAATCATCAGTCAAAATAATTGCAATCATTCAGCCCTAAAATCATCGCAGCCTTAAGAAGATGTGATGTCCTGATGCTCATTTAGTGTCATTAAGGCCAAAATTTTTCATGTGATTAGACTGTGAGAGTCTGCATGGTGTAAAATGCATCATCTGGTCAGAATTGTGTACACCACATGGTTTGACAAATGCAACACCCAATATAGTACAAACAGAGACAAACAATCATCACATTCTTAAAGCCTAAACCAGCAAATATTTTAGTTTTTTGTCTTTTTTTCTTTTTTGATGAGAGCCAGTGATTGTCCTGCACTGCTCCGCCTCGGTTCCTCTGAAGTGGTGATGGAGTTGTGACCAAAAGCTGCTCTGTGGAAACATCATCGGTGTTACGATCTGATAGCTGGACTCGACCGTTGCTGCTGAGTTTCACTGCTCTGTTAGACTCCAGCCAAGTCACCGAGTGTTTCAGTCCAAATACGTAGTCAGGAAATGAAAACCTCTCTCTCTCACACACACACACTCACACACACTGTGGGTATTAATTATGCAGCTGTGTGTGTGTGTGTGTGTGCGTGTGTGTGTGTGTGTTCATGTGTGTGTGATAGTTTATAGTAGATAATCCCAGCTGTAGGTGTTGGCGTGTTGCTGCAGGATCCACCGTGACACTTAAAATCAACATCAACATGCGGATTATTACAGTTTTCTTAACGTGAAAACAGAAACAGATCGATATCTGATACTAAATACACACAGCAGAGATTAAATCTGCTGATCAGTTTGAGTCATTCATTTTTAATTTCCCTTCCTTTAATCAAATGAGGGATACAATCATGCAATAAAGTTAATAAAATTATATTAAAAACAGACTGGAATGACTTTTGTTGTCCAACACAGTGAAATGAAATTACTAAAATTAACTTGGAATAAACCTGAAAAAAGCCTGTGGTTCCATTTTATGCATGGTATGTTATCATAATTATGACAATTACACTGCAAAATAAAAAATAAATCACCTTCTTAGACTTAAAACTGTAATTTTCCTTAATCAAATATAAAGAGTTGACATAATTAAAGGATTTTGTTTTTGTTTATTGAACATTTTTAGTGCAGAAAAGTTTCCAGACTGAAAGTTTCCAGTAAAAAACTGGAAATACAGTACCAAGGTGGTTTTTCTTGCCTTATTTAGCTCAACCTGGGGCTGAGTGAGCTAGCTGCACGGCTAACCGAGCTAATGTACTAATTACCTGTGGCTTGTGGCTACAGTTTAAACAATGAATTGACTGACAGAAAATTAATGGGCAACCTTATCAATAATTTTAGTAAGTTTGCAGCTTTAAAATATGAGCATTTGCAGGTTTTTTGAGTCTGCTATGATAGTAAACTGGATTTGAACTGAACTTTTTTGGGGTTTTGGACTGTCGGCTGATATTTAATATGTCAGCTTGTGCTCTGACAAATTGTGAGCAGAATTTTCCACCATTTTTCAGACCAAATAATTAATCCAGGAAGTCACTGGCAGACTGCAGTAAATTTTCTGGTCTCTCCAGGTAGATCTGTCCGCTGCAGCTCTATTTACTCATGAAGTCCATCTGGATCCACCAGAGAAATGAGCTCATGTCTCGTGTTTTTGAAGCCGATCTTTCGTCCTCGGTGGTTTTTAAACACTGAGTGTCTCCTACTCCTCCTCCTCTGCTCCTCTCCTCCTCTTGTTTACATACTTGAGCTCCTGCAGATGAAAGAGGAGCCGGCGCCTCCTTCCAGCTGGTTCAGACATGTCGGCAAACTGGCCTTCCTCGCCGCCAGGCCCAAACACCAAAACAATGGCTCCGGTTGTGTAATCACTCTACACACTGAAGAGGGCTGCATTAACCCTTTAATGTCCTCCAGGAAACAAAGCACATGTTCAAAATAAACACTGACTGTGCAGATGGAGTTCATTTAGGATTGTAGGTTAGTTTGAAGGTGACGCTGCAGAAACATGAAGTGAAGATTAACTGACAACACTTAAACGTCTCATTCTGTATTTGCATTGTGTTTTGATTGAGCAGAGTCCAGTTGAGCTGTTCTTTGTACACTCTTAGAAGTAAGGCTTCCAAAAGGGTTTGTCCTGAATGGATGAGGTTCTACACAGAATCATTTGGTTTTGAAGAATCCTTTTTGAAGAGAGGGTGTGTCAAGTGTTCTTTGTAAGACAAGGGGTTCCATAAAAGGTTAATATAAACCCCCTGGGTGGGTTTTAGGTCAAACCTTTGGAAGATTAAAACGTCCTTGGTAGAACCTCCTGAGTGTGTTCTAGATAAAGCTCTTGGACTATGAAAAGGTTAGTAGAAACCCCTTGGTTGGTTCTCAAAACAAACAGTTGGACCATAAAAAGGTTGTTTGTGGGGAAAAAGTTCGTGTTAGAACCTTCTGGTTGGGTTCTCGATAAAATCCTTAGACTATAGAAAGTTCTCGATTGAATCATCTGAGTGAGTTCTAGATAAAACCCTTGGAGGGTAAAAAGGTTCTCTAGACCCCCCTGAGTGTGTTCTAGATATAGAAGATTATAAGAATATTCTCAGTAGAGTTGGGTTCTAGACACAGCTCTTTGAATATAAAAAGGTTATTGATAGAACTCCCTGAGTGCGTTCTGGATAAAACCTTTGGAATATAAAGAAGGTTCTCAGTAGAAGCCTCCTGTCTGGGCTTTTGCCAGCACTCTTAGAAGGTGGAAAGGTTCTAGATAGAACCCCCAGAGAGGGTTCTGTTTGGAACCATTACACCCTAGAGGAGTTCTCCGTAGAACATGTCATAGTATGTTCTGGATGAAACCCTTCACAGATGATTCTAGGTAGAAAGGGTCCCTAGTGAAACCTTTATTTCCAAGACTGTAGTGAAAATATACCTGTTCTTCTGCAAACCTCCATCTCACACACACTGAATACTGATAAGAACCTCAGACAACCTTTGAAAAATCTGAACTTTTCTATCAAATTAGAATAAAAACAAGATTTTTAGATTGGTTACCAAACAGGTTCAGGTGAATGTTCTGTTTCAGCTGAGGAGGGAACGCCTGAATTCATTCACAAATTAGACCAAAACGACTCAGCCTCGGCAGGTTTGAGTCCTCAGTGGTGCAGTCAGATCGCTGCTCTCAGGCTGCAGGCTGATCACACCCATAAACCCGTCACTCCCCTCCAGCTGTTTAAAGGTAGCTCATCATGTGTTTCTTATTGGGCTTCATGTAGCAGCAGCTGACGGAGCTCTTGAAGCCATCAGCGTCCATGTGCGCCGCAGTCCTCCGCCCGACAAAATATTTTTAGCCGTGTGTGGTGGGTACTTAGGAGCCAAATAAAACCTGTCGCCCTCCCCCTGCCAGGCTGGAAGGGAAGGTGAGAGATTCCCAGAAAACAGATCCAGTGTCCTGCATTAGACATTTGGCACATGTGCCGGGAGGTGACACCCAAAAACTATTAACAGATAGATAGATATTTTGATGGCATTTCTGATACATTTCCAACAAAGATGCCTCAGAATAATTTGTTTTAATTATAAAATACCTTTGATTTCAGCTTAAAAAATCATTAGAGTGAAAAATCTGCCACAGAAAAAGTCTTGTTTTTGACAATATTTTAAATGTACATTATTTAGATACAATTGCCAACTGACACTAAGATCATTTATCACTTATTATGACGTCTAGCTGAAATAAAGCAAGATATGGACCAAAATAAGTGTCAGATTATCAAAAGCTAATCAAGACAGATATATATTTGCTGTTTGTCACACATTTCCAAGAAGAATACAGTGGAATTATATATTTAAATTTAAATATTGTTTTTAATGTAGTGTGCAGGTAGTCTTAGTAATGACTAAGAGAGATTATTTAAATACTATTCCCAGCTGAAGCTAATTCACTGTAAAGATATGCAATTTATCATGAAATCCAGCAGAAATAAAGCCATAAAAACTAAAATATGAATCTAAATAAGTGACAGGTCATCATGATTTTTTAAAAAAGTGGTGGATGATTAAGAATTTCTGGCAATTTATGCTTCGGTTTATTTTGCTCAAGTTAACATTCAAGTTTCTTGTTTTGTTTAGAAACTTGTTTATATTATGATAATATCTTTAAAGACCAAGAAAACCAACAAATATTAACACCTGAAAAGCATTTTAGCTTAAAAAATGTAGTTAAACCCCAGTTTATTTCCTTGTTTCCGCTCCTTGTGAGAATTCTGAACTTAAACTGTGAAGTTAATTGACGGGAATAAACAGGATCACCACCACAAAGCGTTGAAGCAGGAAAGATAAAAGCGTGTAGAGAGGAAAAAAAGAGTGAAGCTGAAGGAAAACAGGGCCAGAGGGTGAATTGACATGAATGAAAGCAGAGCAGAGTGAAAGCTGAGAAACAGCTGAGAGACAAACTGCAGGGAGGAGACAACGAGGAGAGAGGAGGAGTAGAGCTGCTGTGGCTGCACTATTTCCCAGTCAGACAGTGAGGGTGGGTGAAGTTATGGATAAAGAACAGATAAAGTTGTTGAAAAAAAAAAGTTTGGCCTGCATTTTTCGTCTGCATGCAATTCAGTGTTCAGTAATGGCATTCCTTAGCTGCCTTGCTATTTAGCAGTTGTCATCGACAGTGGCGGGGTCCGCCTTTCCCGCTCAGGAATCAAGTTGTGCACAGGAATTTATAGGAAATAATTCAAGTAATTCAAATAATGCAGCAGCGATCTCTCACAGCTGTACATACACATACCCATACGTATTAATACAGCTGTCTATACTTGTACTTACACATGCACTGTATAGTTTATCCACTGTAACTGATGCACACATTCCTACTGCATATATTTACAGCAGTCATTCCCAAAGATTGGGTCTGGACCTGCAGATGGGTCACAGGAGACTTTATGTGGGTCACCAAATAAATAAAAGTCTTATGTTTATGTCTCATTTGTAAAGTATTTAAAAGATGCTCTTATTTATTGATTGGGCCTGTTGTAAACTGATTTGTGATAGTTTATCATTTTGAAAAAGTGGGCCCACAGAAAAAAAAGTTAAGGATCCACTGATCTAGAGTATTAATATTTATCCCTTAGTGTTTATTCTATTAACACTATAAATACAGTATATGCACATTTCTCTGAAGTTTGCACTTCTGTTTAGATGCTATACTTCATTTTGTTGCCACAGTATTTGACAATGAAATTTGATCTTATCTAGTATGTGTTTATACTTACCTTGTCATGGACAGTTTCATAATGTTTTGGACCAAATCCCTCAATATCTTTCATGTGATTGTATTGTGTGGATGACTGTTGGTGCCTTCAAAAAATACATGCTGAGATTTATGATAAATAATCAAAGTGAAGTTAAGTCAAATAAAGTCAAAATTTACTATAATGCAGCCTTTAAAACCAGGAAAAGAAGAAAAGACAACACTTAAAACATATCAGCATGTAAAGATATCCAAATTCTAACACAATATCTAGTCTCATATCACAGTATTAATATAATATGAGTAGATGTTCAGCCCAAATTGAACTTTTATTGAAATTTAGTTTTCTTTGTTGAAAAGATGTGAATGAAACATGTTGAATTTTCTCAGCTCCTAATTTGTTTGGCTGCACTGTAAACAGATCACCACTTTCTTAAGGCAGCGCTTAGTCATTTCTAACAGAACTCTGGACATTTATTAATTAAAACATACTTATCATAAGTAAGCACATGTGCTGCCAAAGCAACCAGGGTTGAAATTAAGCCAGGTTTCCACCACAGGAAGTTTCCCCAGGGACTAAGAACCTTCGTGCACCTATGTGCACTTTCATGGACATTATTTTACTCACCAAAAAGTCCCTGCTTGGAGGGTCGTACTTTCCAAAAGTACAGGAACTTTGAGAGTGGGGCTTGCAGCATTTAATTTTAATCAGCACTGTTACCAAAAATATATATATATATAAAAAGAATTAATCTTTGCAGGTCCTTATACGAGAATGGAAACTCAACAACAAGCTGAAGGGACCTTTTAGCTCTTTGAAAAGTAGTTCTTGGGACTAAGATTTCTGAAAATGCATCTCAATTTTTCTTAAACATTCAAGTACATTTTCTCACCTTTCCTTCAGCAAACAGTCGGTTGGCTGGATGACGTGGTGAAGGCTGTGGGATGTGATTGAAAACAATGACAGAAGCTGGAATACTGAAATTTTCTCACCACATTTATTTAATGAATCTCATTGTGGATGGATTTGGCCCATCCTCTGCCATGCTGAAGCCTTGATATGATGGATATTTTTGATGAAAATCTCAGTTTAAATATAATTTAAAGACACTTATTAAGAAAAATGCTTCTCTAATGTGAGGATTTGATGCTGTCCACTGTTTAAGATTTAAGATGAATAGTATTGGGTTTTGCACGATTTGTTGAGCAAAACAAGATATTTTAAGACCTCTCTGGGCTGTGGGAAGTGGTGTTCAGCAATTCTTTAATATTTTATAACATTTTAAAGAGAGAAAACAACAAAAGTCATTGAAAAATGATCTTGGACTTTGGTGCATCAAAGCCACAAACTAGCATCTGTCCAGTTTGCGTTTGATCGATATGACAGCTTCAATAAAACTTCAGGATAGATGAAGTCCAGGGAGATGCCACAGTAAAGTCTCTGAGACTTCTTTCCATTGCGGTCGGCGTGACGTGAAGACGGTGACGCTGGTTTGGCCGGACGTATGCAGTTTCGGGTAAAGCCTCGCCGATCTCCAAAGACGGAGACTCGCTGATGGAAAACAAGCTTTCCTGCAGCGTTCCCATGCCGTCCCGGGCCAGAATTTGGGCCTCCTTTCTTTTCAACCACCAGTGTTTACTGACAGTCAGGCATAAAGTCACGCTCGGCTTATGATTTCCTAAGTCAAATTCTGTGTTGATGCCATTCAGAGGCTCTGTCACTGCGTCTGGGGACGAGCAGCTCGCCTCCGGTCCCACTTTGGACTGTTTAGGTTGAGAGAGTTCTGTGGCGAGGCCGACCCAGAGTTTACATTGGAAGAGTTTCATTCCTAAACACCATAAATCTATTTAGGAAAAGAAAATGGATGCCCGATGTCTGTTGCTCAATAATAATGAAAGAAAACATCTCGTTCTGTCATCTGAGCGATGCTGTTTGGAGTGAAGATAGCTGAGAGCTTCGGGGTATTAAAGCTCCACTTTGATGTCAGCAGCTAGTTTGGCAGAAAAGGTGTCTTCGCTCTTCAAATGACGGTTTACAAATTCAATTCTGGGTTCGGAGAGTTCAGATTTCTACATAGTTTCCACTTTAGAGTCACAGAGGTTTTGTTTCGTGACAAGATGTGAAGATTGTGGCTGGTTGTCAGAGCCACAGAGAAATGGAAAATGCCCTCTCCTCCTCAATGGCTATGACAGTTTAAGAGCAAATACTAAAAAAGACACAAAATATTGATTTAAGTGTATTTTGATCTAAAATTCAAATATGAAAGCAGTGTCAGTCATTGCAGACTCATTCTGTGAAGCCAAATATTGTTAAAATCCACTGCAGGGTTTCTGCAGGTCTAAAGTATTAAATTTAACTAATTGTAACATCTAGAAACCCTTCTCTAGTAGCACTTTGGAGCTGCTTTTTTTGAATTTAGTTGAGTTTTAACGTCGGACAGATCATCTTATTGCCCTCTCTCTGACATTAAAACATATTTTCTGTATTAAATTTAAAGAAGCCTGAGATAATTCACTCTCATGTTGCTTTTTGCATGTTTAATGAATCAAAACAGTCCTGAGATCCATGCAAGAGTGTTAAAGAGCCCTGCAGGACTCATATTTATCTCCCATTTCCGAGGGACAAGGACGCTGTGAGGAAAGAGCTGCAGGTTACTGCAGTGCATGTAAACACAGTATCCCATTACTCATGTAACCTGATTTCTCTGACTAACTTGGTATCTTGTTTGCATGTAAACGTGCTGGATGTGAAATCTGAACTTGAGAGCCAGAAAACAACCCCTGAAGTGTGATAATTTTCCTCTAACGATATCTGTTTCTCTTCTTTTTCATGTCTGATGACCCGTCTGCACCTCTCTGCCACAGGTAAGAGGATTTTTACAATAAATACCTATTGCATTGTATGATTTTTTCTGCAGGTTTTCATCACAACAAAGTACTTCCAAATTGCTTTGTGGGATATTTGGGAGGTAAAAGAGCAGAAGATGTCGCAGCGTCAGCAGTATTAGCAGTAGTTAGAGTATTAGTAAGTGAATGAGTACTATTACTCTGACTGTGAGTAACATTCCTGCAGACATGCTGGAACAAACCCACCCAGCCTGTTTGACTGCATTCACCTCTGTTACACTGAGGCACAGACTGAGTGTCCTCACATGTGCTGCAGCTCTCTGCATGTGGAGACTGTCTGAGGCTTTACACAGAGACAGTGAACGCACCGTCGTGAATCCGCAGACGCAGGTCGCTGTTTGTGTTGAGCAGATAAAGATGTGAGTCCTGCAGGGCTCCTGATTGCTCGCTCATGGGTCACTGACATCATCTTGGAGCGCTCGCTGTCTTGTTTTTGTGTTTTAGTGAGGGGAAAGACTGAGAGAACAGCACAGTGTCTGCAGTTTTAGTTTCAGTCTGAATCAAATCATTTTAAATATGAGGATGTACTGCTGTATGTCAGGATTTCCTTTCATCCTTCTGCTCTGCTGCCACAGCCATGCTTCACTTAAGTTGTAGCAAAGTTGCAACATGCAAGCTGCTATTTGCAACGGCTCATTATTTCCTCTCCTCTTGTTTCACAAATTGAAACAAGTGCCATACTTGCAACCCAGGCGTGAGCAATTTGCATGTGGCAAACTTTTGTGAAACATCTTTGCCACCATGTGCAGTGCCCACAGCTTGCCTTTGTGAAATCCCTGGATATTACAACAATCACACCAAAACTTATTTACTATGATTTTCTCACATCAAAAGTCACTCTGACCTGTACATTGGACCCAGTTGCTGGCAATTGTCAGTCCAACAACTGGCGTTTGTTTGCTGCAAACAAAATAAATATTCTGAAACCTGCTATGCACCTTCTGAAACCTGCTTTCTCTCTTTTAAAGAATAAAATGAGCTTAATTGCTTTGTCAACTCGTCATAATACATCATTCCAGGATGCAACATTAATGCCCAAAGTCCAAAGTCAGTTGTCTGTAAAATGTCAGAGAATAGTGAAAAATGTTCATCCCCGTTTCTCAAAGTCCAAGGTGATGTATTTATGTGTCTTGTCAGTCCATAACCAGTTTAATATGATAATAAACAGAGAAAAGAAGGAAATCTCTTTGACAGACTGAAACAGCATTTCCTGCCATTTATGCATGAAAAATAACTTTAACCATTCATTGATTATCAAAATAGTTTTACAGCTTAATTGCCCAGGTGAGTTGCTAGATTTAGTAGCTCAACGTGGCATTTTTACTTGCCCCCGGCAAACAGGCAGTCATTTTTAAGCCCTGACTTCATTCAGCAGAATAGAAGCTCACCAAAACAGTGGTTGTTTGTCTTTCCACTCTTCCAACAATTTGGTCAGAATGAATCTGTCAGTCATTGTGTTAGATGTAAAAATATTGTGGTGCTACACTGTTTTTCCTCTTACGTGTTCTTCAGCTCACTGGGTGTTTGCTGTGCTCTCTCTCGTTCTTCTGAGGCAGTCCTTTAAATTAGCAAAACTGAAATGACACGAATATATGTCACTTTGCTTGCAAATTACTTGGTAAAGTTTGATTTGTGAAACATGTCAGAATTAACAGAGGAGGAAGTGATCATGTGTTGCAAATTGCAGCTTGCATGTTGCAGATTTCATAAAAACAAAACTGACACCAGTAACAGATTATTTGGTTCTGAAGTGTTTAGATATGCTTCTCTGGTACTCAGTATTTTTAAATTTGATCTGTTTGACACCACAAACTCAGTACTCAGCATTTGCTTTTAGAGAAACCACTTATATTAAAACAGTAAACTGAATTTAGGGCCAGCAGCTGCTGTTAAAGTCAAAGTGACTCACTTTATTCAACTCTGGGGAAAATCTGAGATTTTATTGTTTTATAGAAAACATAATGAAGTGTCTTGTCTCAGATTTTCCAGACTGTTTTTCTGCAGCTGTGATTGGAGGCGGATGATATCTAATATTTAATAAAAGAACAATATTGTCTGTGTAGATCAGATTTCCAGCTGTGCAGGTGTGCAGTCTGGATTTGATTGTGTGGGAGGCTGCAGGGAGCGAGCAGCAGAAACACAACACGGATCTTAAATCCGTCTGATAGATAACTCCTCCGCTCCGACATCCAGCTGAAGTTTTTCACTCCACACTTCGGCGTCTGGAGACATCTCTGGAGTCTGTTCTGTTGTCAAGTCTGTTTGTGCTCCGGGCGAATTGCTTTTAAAGTGCAATAAATTCAGTAAAGTCACCCCCACCTTCATTTACGCAATCACACTGGCTCAGTTTTCAAGTTAAAGTGGTTCATTAATGAATGATGGAGTCATTTATTGTGTTCTTTGTCCCTCCGGTAGCAACGTTTATCCAAAATACACAGAATTTCTTGGATCAAACCCTTCAAAATGTTTGTGGTTTTCTATCACAAGTGATGAAGGTTGATTAGGTTTTGGTCCTCGCTGGATTTTTGATGATTTATGATGACGACATTGACTTTAAATTATATGACCTCAAAGACATCCTCATCACTGTTCATTTTCAGCCGCACTATCTCTCCATCAAACCGCCCAGCATCAATGGAAATAATGAACCATCACTTGCATTTACATAGCATGTGTGTGTGTCTGTGTGTGTGTGTCTGAGTGTGTGTGCATTACACCACAGTGGCAGCCAAGTGCTACCACTTCCGCCTCGTGGCACCCACAACACGTGGCGTCACCTATGAAAAGAAACCAACTCATTTTAGGGTTTTAAAGGCGCAGGCTTCAGCGTCAACCAAACCTGGTTTGAATAAATGACGACTTAGTGGATTTCTTTCAAACTCTGTAATCTTGATCCTGGGACTGAGAAGTTCTGTGGAAATGAGTATGAGGTCAAGAGACAGATATTTTCTTCCACCCATACATCGGATTTTACATCAAATTTGTTTTTCTTTTAAATGTAACTGATATCAAATCATGAATTTCTCTTTTTCAGTCACAATTTAGGCAAAAACAAAATACTACTGAATTAAAAAGGACAAGACTGTTAAGCCTGTTATTAAACCTACTGCCATCAATATGATGTAAATGCTTTTAGAATATTAAAATAAATTTTTTAGTCCACCCGAAAGATTCCTGAACGTCAGTGGCAGGTGAAAGCTGAGGCGTTAGTGATGTCATTTTACTTCCTCGGGGTTTCACCGCACATTCACCGAGCGATGGGGCAGGAAGCTGTTGAGGTCGGCTGGGTTTTCCTCTGATTCAATTTAAAAAAAAAAGAAAAGAGAAAAGAGATGCTGAACCACTCAGAACAAGCCCCACAAATTCTGGGAAAAACTCATTAAAATGGCATCAGAGCGTCATTTATTGATGCTGAGTTTGACATTAGTTTGATATGTAAATCAACCACCACACACCGTCTCATGCATTTATCATCACGTGTGAATGTTTTTTGGATTACAGGAAGAGGGCGCTGTTATTCATGAGCAAACAGCTCTCTAAATCTACTAATGACACTGATTAGTCGTCTGGTCTACAGGAATAAAACATCAGAAAATATTAGAAAAATGCTGATTATAGTTTCCCAGAGCTTGACATGGTGCCTTTATTTTTTTTTTCCAACTAAGAATAAAAAAAACAAAGATATTCATTTTACTATAATGCAAAGCTGCAAAGCTTCACATTTGAGAAGCTGGAACCATAAAATGTTATTCTGAATTTTTGCCTGAAAATGGATTTGAATAATTATTGGATTATCAGAATTGTTGCTGATTCATTTTTGGTCAATAAACTCATCAATTCAGCTTTACACACCAAAGAAAAAATGTAGATGGGGAAGATTATCACAGAAAAAATCTCTCATGTTTGTTTTCTTCAAGGAGGGACAGGAAGCAGTAGGGCTGATGGGAAATGTGGTCTTAATGTGGAGAGATAAAAATAACTACTTTTGCTTGACGATACTCTGTCCCAGAAGTAATTGCAGTAACTATATTATTTTTATTTTCAGACCATTTAATGTCATGGATATAATGATATTATAATAGCTTTATAATTCAAGCACACCCAAGAGCAGTGGAGAATATTCAGACATTGGAATTATAATAATTGCCTCAACTACAGAATGCTTTTAAAGGTCCAGTGCGTAAGACTTACTGAATATAATATTCATAAGTATGTTTTTATTAGTATATAATTCCCTGAAAATAAGATTTTTTTGTGTTTTCTTTACCTTAGAATAAGCTGTTATATCTGTAGAGGGTGCAGTTCATCTTTAGCAGAGGCTGTTTCATGTAAGTTAGATTTCAGTGAGATGGATGGTGGATGAAGTCCAGAGTGTGTATTTTCAGAGCAGTGGGCTTTTGCTTTCAGGACAAGGATAAGTGAGTTAGACGGGTGATAGCAATGAAATGAGTGAAAGAGTGAGAAGGTACGAGAGTGCGATAAGACGAGTGAAAGTGATGAAGAGAGAGAGAAAGAGAAAATCTTTGGCAGAGGAAACTTATCACTCAGACATGATCAGACACACACACACTGCAGAAAACACATTAAATTGAGCCAACTCCTCTGATCAAACTGATAGTGTTTCCATGTAGCACACACACACACACACACACACACACACACACACACACGCACACACACACACACCTCTGCCAGGAACTGAGCCTATCAGTCATGTTTTCTGGGTGTGTGTTCCTACATTCTTTTCACTTGTATGTGTGTCTTTGTACATGTGTTTGCACATTATATCTGTATGTATGACCTCATGTATGTATGCATGCATGTTTGAATCATATGTTGAATGCGTGTATTTATGCATGTGTGTGTGTGTGTGTGTGTGTGTGCTCATGTCTGCAGGTGTGTGTACATTTGTATGAGTGTGTGAACATGTTAAAAGCATGAATGTGTGTGTGCAAGTGTTATGTAAGCTGTATCTGGCTTCCACTGTTCTGTTCCATTACACACACACACACACACACACATAGAGTTTATAAAAGATCCCATCTGGTCAGCTCCACCGGTTCTGTTCTGTTCTAACCTTTCAGTGGGTTCTTGATTTCTGACAGGAGTGAGACCTCTTCCTTCTCTGCAGCAGAAATGATCCCTCAGGCCTGAACAAAACATCTTTGAACAGCCGGTCCCCCCCACCCCCAACTCCTCTATCCCCCTTTGCGCTCTTGTCTAAATAAACTCTTTACACGCAACTCCACTGGCTGCCTGCCGAGCCTGTCTGCTGCTGAGAGCGCCTGTCAGTCAGCACTCAGGGCTGCAACCAGGACGCCGGGCTTGGCTCAGGACATGCCAGGAAATCACTGACTGGTTTACTGACTGGGTAGCTGGTTTACTGACTGGTTAACTGACTGAGTAGCTGGTTTATGGCCTGGTTTATAGACAAAATACCTGGTTTTACATACAGACTGCTTGGTTTACTGGCTGATTTACTGACTGGTTTATTGACAAATTACCTGGTGTTACATACTGATCAGCTGTTTTACTGATTAGCTGGTTTACTGACTGGTTTATTAACTTAGTTGCTGATTTATTTACTGGTTTATTGACAAAGTACCTGGTTTAACATACTGATGTGCTATAGTTTACTGACTGGTCTACTGACTGGTCTACTGTGTAACTGGTTTAGATTGGTCTACTGTGTAGCTGGTCTACTGACTGGTCTACTGTGTAACTGGTTTAGATTGGTCTACTGTGTAGCTGGTCTACTGACTGGTCTACTGTGTAGCTGGTCTACTGACTGGTCTACTGTGTAGCTGGTCTATTGACTGGTCTACTGTTTAGCTGGTTTACTGACTGGTCTAATGTGTTTCTGGTTTACTGACTGGTCTACTGTGTAGCTGGTTTACTGACTGGTTCATTAAAGAAGCAGCTGGTTCACTGACTGGTTTATTGGCGACATATCTAGGTTTTCTCACTATTCATTGAGTTGCTGGTTTATCGGTGAAGAACCTGTTTTAATATACTGACTAGCTGGCTGGTTTACTGACAGGTTTATTGACTGGGTTGCTGGTTTACTAGCTGATTTATTGCCAAAGTGTATACTGACTGTTGATTGAATTGCTGGTGTATTTGATGAAGAACCTTGTTTTACATACTGGCTGGTGGCTTTACTGACTTTTTTTTTGTTTTGCTTTGTTTGTTTGTTGTTTGTTTTTACCTCCCAAATGTGTAAAAAGTTACAGATTTGACATTTTGATGTTTGATAAAAAATAATTTACCTCAAACTACTGATGACTGATCAAAACAAAACATATAAGCAGTGCTCAGACTGTTAAAACTTCAATAGATGCTGCTGCTGCTCAGTTTTTACAACAGATACATTTAAACTTTATTGTACATAGATTTCTGATGACTATAAAATCCTTCACATTCAGAGGAGATCAAAGTGCAAGTGCAGATCTGTTCAGATCACTGGTACAGTGAGTCATACCACTGAGGCTTTACTGGATTAAAATTACAGCTGCCACTGGCAATAATAACAATCACACAACCTCCTCCAGTAACACTTGAAGTTGTCGCCATGTTTTTGCATCAAGACAAATTGCTGTAGCAGGAAATAAATGAATGGAAGTTAAATGTGCCCTCCTGCCAATTCTGGGCATAAGCTCATTATTTCTGGCAGTTTTTGGAGGTGGTGTTCTTCTCCAGAGTCCTGGACTGAAACTATTTTGGGTGGAGGTTTTAACGCAGTGTGGACTTTGGTTTGGTGGACAGAATGTGGTCAGAGAACATGCAAGTCTGCTCTTAAAAATGTTTAGATGTGTTTTAAAGTTGTAAATTTTTTGAACTAGGTTTGGTGCAGACAGAGTAACTGGTTTACAAACTGACATTTTAGGCAAAGTTTGGTGCAAATGGACACTTTTTTTCGAGAAGTGTGTGTGTGTGTGTGTGTGTGTGTGTGTGTGTGTGTGTGTGTGTGTGTGTGTGTGTGTGTGTGTGTGTGTGTGTGTGTGTGTGTGTGTGAATGCATGTGTGAATATGTGCATGTGTAAGCATAATAGTGATAATGTCATTTTTTAAATTGGTAAAGTTTTTTGAATAATGTTTGGTGTAGGCGGACACTTGTTTGTCCAACTTGTCCAAAAATAACCTGAACTCCTCCTTCCAGTTTGATTAGTTTGTAGATGAAAGTGTGTGTGCATATGCGTGTGTGTGTGTGTGTGTGTGTGTGTGTGTGTGTGTGTGTGTGTGTGCGTGTGTGTGTGTGTGTGTGTGTGTGTGTGTTTGTGTGTGGGTGGTTTCCTGTCCTCAATGGGTCCACGGCACGACAGCGATAAGACCACCGGAGCAACATTATGCTTCAAACTCCATTACAGTGAATAGAGCTGTTGCTCTGTGTACTCTCCCCACCCAACCTTTCTCACCTCCTCCCTTCTTCCTCCTCCTCCTCCTTCTCCCACCTTATTCCCCCCCTCCTCCCTCCACCTCCCTCGTCTTCCTCCTCCTCTTGTTTCTTTTCTCCTGCTTTTTACAAAATGTCATTCTTCGTGTTTCTATCTCTGTCCTCTTCCTCTCACCTGCTGCTGTCTTTCCTTCCTCCTCCTGTCCCTCCACACCTCCTCCACCTTCCTCATCCTCCTCCTCCCATTTCTTTCCTCCCTCTTTACCAAACTCTCCCCCTTTCACCTTCCTCCTCCTCGTACCTCCCATCATCTCTTCCAATTTTCTCCCTCTGCTCTGTTTCCTCATCAACTCCTCCTCCTCCTTACACCCCCCCCCCACCTCCCCTCCTCACTCCTCCCCCCTCATCAGTATCTACTGTATAATAGCATTTAGCAGTTCCAAATTGGAGAACATAAAAGAATATCAGACACTTTGGCAGCCGTCACCATCGTGTGTGTGTGTGTGTGTGTGTGTGTGTGTGCACACACACTCACAATAATCACACTAAATGTTTTCCCTCTCTCTCTCTCCTCGTCTTTTCCTCCACCGGCCTCCTTCCTCTCCTTTCTCAGCTCAGGATGCCGGGGATTGAAAGTTCGCACGCGAGGCTAAATGTGTGTGTGTGTGTGTGAGTGTGTGTGTGTATACAGTATATGCGTGAGTGTGTGTGTGTTGGGAAGGGAGAGTTCATTTGAAACCGCAACTACAGTAAATTAGCCGTATTTCCATCAGTTGTGTTGAAGCAAACATCAAATTCTTTCTTTCTTTCTTTCTTTCTTTCTTTCTTTCTTTCTTTCTTTCTTTCGCTTGGTACGGATGAACATCATGACCTTCTGCTTTTAGGGTTTCTCAGTTTGAATTCTTCTGAGAAAAATGTTGCCAAACTGCTGTCTACTCATCATTTCTCTTTTTCCCTTGTGAACATTTATCTAGATTTAAACTTTACTGTCTTTGTCATAGTTTCATTTTTGGAAAGAACAGAATTACAGCATGGATCCACTTTCCTGCATATTCAGCCTCAAATAGTCTGTAACTGCAGTAATATTAAGCTCAACTCAGCTTTATTTTAGTACTTCAACTAACGATTATCTTCATTATCAATTAATTTGTCGATCGTTTCCTTGATTAATCAATAATTTGTTATATTTTAGGTAAATAACTGTAAATAACGGTTCATAACTGTAATAACTGTCAGTGACCATTAATGACACTTAATAAATCTTTAAGTTAATGACTGTCAATGTTGTTAATAACTGTCACTAACTGTTAATAACATTCAGTGACTCAATGATATTAATAACTGTTAAGAACTGTTAATGACTGTCATTGTTGTTAATAGCTGTTAATAACTATTAATTACATTAATGATGGTTCATGATGGTTAATGACTGTCAGTGACTATCACTGATGTTAATAACTGTCGACTGTCAAAGACAGTTAATGACTCTTAATGATAGTAATAACTGTTACTGACTGTCATTGATGTTAATAACTGTTAATAATTGTTAATGACAGTGAACCAGAGAATTGTTTTGTTTTTTTTTGATTGTGACTTAAAACGATTCATTGATTACTAAAATAGTTGTGATTAAATTAATAATTGATTAATCATTATAGCTATTGTTAAGGGTAACAGTTATTTTCATTATCCAATAATCTGACTATTATTTAATAAGTAAATAAAATTTTAATGTAGTTTATAAAATGTCAAAAGTGAAAAAATTATGTTGAGCTAGAACGAATAGTTGCCTGCTACTTAAATGAAATTAAATGTGAATATTTTCTGCTTTCTTCACTCCTCTCTGACAGTAAACTGAAGATTGTTGAGTTGTGGACAAAACAAGACATTTTTTGACGTCATCTGGAGCTTTGATCAACATTTTTGACCATTTTTTGACATTTTATGAACCACACAGCTGTTCATCAGATGAATAGATAATGAAAATAATGGTTAGTTGCAGCCCTAAAATGATATTTTAAATTTTTTCAATGACTTAGATGATGCTGCATGTTCTCATGAAGATTTTTTAAGCATGTTTGATATTTGCGACTGTTGTCAAGATCTCTCCATCCTGGGTCTCACCAAACTCTGGGCTTATTTCCTCAGTGTTTTTGGCCTTTTAAGCACAACTGTTGCTGCATATAAACAGTAAAAGCTGGCGGTTGGTGTCAATGTTTGTTTTGGAGTCAAGTACAGGCAGCAGTTGGCGTTCTTGCAGGATGTGCGAGGTTGTCTTCTGCCAGATGAGACTGCGGCCAGTGGTTCAGCCCTGTGTCTTGTATATTTACTCAGTCGTCAGTTTTATTCTGCTTCACAAGGACAAAAAAATCAATCTTCATGTCCTCAGTGTGACACTGAGTGATGAACTTCTCCTCAAAATGGAGATGTAGCGTTCTGGAGGTGAACTCCTGAAGCTGCTCTTCATTTGATGACTGACTGGTATGATCCCACTGTGTGTGTGTGTGTGTGTGTGTGTGTGTGTGTGTGTGTGTGTGAGGGTGTGGTGGGTCGTGTGCAGTATCAGCGGAGGCACCCGAGGGTGACCTGCCGTTCAGACAGAGGAATGTAAACGCTGAGACGTCTCCACCAGACTCAGCCTTATTGTAGCACGCCCGAGGTCAGAGGTCAGCGTTGTCATAGGAAGAGCAGGTTCAGGGCTGGAGCAGTGTGTGTGTGTGTGTGTGTGTGTGTGTGTGTGTGTGTGTGTGTGTGTGTGTGTGTGTGTGTGTGTGTGTGAGGAAGTGGCTGACAGCAGGAATCATCAGTCAGCTTCAGGCCTGCAGCTAACTGAAGACAGAGAGTCAATAAATATAAAGTTTGACACCTTTTCTCATTAGAATGATAAATAAACAGGTCGTATTTTACTCTCACTGTCTGTAATTATTTCTGGGACGTTGTTTACTGTCTTCTGTCTGCTTGCCATTTGGGTGCGGCCATTTGTGAAATAGTTGTGGTTATCAAAGTGAAACTTTTAGCCGCAGAGCAGGAAGTCACAGTAACGACGGCTGTGCAGGAAGAAAACATAATGATCATGAGCAGACGATTGATCAATGGCAGCTGGTCAAGATCAGCAAAGACAGGTGTCAAAAGTGGGAAACTGATTAGCAGAAGGGGAAAGGAAAGCCGCAGAACTGAGCTTTAAAGCAAATTTAAAAGATTTGTTTTACCAGTTTAATGTTTCTTTAGGAGTAAAGAGTGCAACATACAGGATTTCAGGAGACTGCTGCAGAAAACAGCAGACATGTCACAGTAAAATAGTAGCAACTTTATTTATCCAGTGTGGTCCAATGTAACAGTTCCACCATAAAATCTAACGCTGACCATTAAATAAGTTTTACATTTTCTCCAAAAGTGCCCCAGGTTACAGCTAGGGATGTTCCTGACGACTAATTTCTGTCGATTAAATGCAGATTTAAATTTAGACTAGACTAACAGTAAGGAAACACTCGGAAAGCAGTTAAAGTGATAGTTCACCCAAAAATGAAATTTCACTCAATATCTACTCACCCCTGTGCTGATGTGAGAATGGGTGAAGATCTCCAGTTCACAAAACACTCCTGGAGCTTCAGCGGAAAACAGCGTTGCAGCCAAATCCAGTACAATTGAAGTGAATGGTGACCAGTTTTAAAATGTAAAAAAAGAACACAAAAAACACAAAATGTGTCCATTAGGGCTGAACGATTTATTGTTTTCTGATCAAAATTGCGATTTCAGACAACGTAATCACGTGATCGCCAAAGCTGTGGTTTTTTGCAGTGCTCCTGACCGACCCAGGATCTGTTGTGTCAACTATTTTACACATACATACCGTCTCCCTACCATCCTGCCAAGCTCACCAATCAGAAGCGGCAGGCTACTCGTGGACAGGTCACGCTAACCAATCAGTATTAACCTGCACCCTGTGGTTTGTAACATTAACGTGTTTTGAAATGGCTTCATCGGAACCAGAAGCGGAGTTAGGGGATTTAATCGTCAAAAGAAAAACAGCACGTCGGCCATTTGGGAGTATTTCGGGTTTGAGGCTGCAGACGTGCACCAGAAACAGGTACTGTGCAAAACCTGTCACGCTAAAGTCGCATCAAAAAAAAAAAAAAAAAAAAGTTGCAACATCCAGCGGAAACACTTGAAAAATCACCACAGGCATTTGCATGAGTGCATGACGAAAAAGTCCGGTGAGAAGTCTAGTGAACGTGATGCTCAGGCCCACTGTAGCAAACAGACTACCTGTTTGCTACAGTGGGCAGACTACCTGCATCTTTTGCAGTGTAACTCCATATGACAAGAGCAGCCAAAGACACCGAGAGATAACGACTGCCATAACACGCTATATTGCCAAGGACATGGTGCCTGTTAACACGGTCACCAAAGATGGATTTAAAAACCTCCTCTGCACGCTGGACAGAAGATACGTGATTCCCTCCCGCACCTACTTCAACCAGGTTGATAATAATTAATAATGACTGTAAATGTTACTGTACATTGTGAATATTGCACTGAGGCTTGATTTGAAGAAAATCGAATTGAAATCGCAATATCTGCCAGAAAAATCCCAATTAGATCTTTTCCTAAAATCGTTCAGCCCTAGTTATTACCCTGCCACTGCGAGTACACTTTAGATGGTAGAGTGAACATCCTATTTATTTTACTAGCGTCTTCTTCTTCTCCTGTGTATTTCTTCAGTCGGGTAGCGAGAGCTGGTCTCCAGTGTCTCCAGAGTCTCCAGTGCCTCTGGTATGGGCAGTTTGTTGTACTTTCTAGGTACCGCCTTCTTCAAACAGTTGACTAATTAATACTACATTAGTGACAGGAGATCATATAAAATATCAAAAATTTTAAGTGCGTGTAATTTGGTTAACAAGAGTAACAAAAGAGAGGGAGACTTTTACTATTTTTTTCCACTTTTCCAAAATCAGAAATTATGACATACCTCTGGGCAGACCTTTTTTTTATGTATTTAGTGGTCTAAATATGTCCACCCAGTACAACCAGTTGGATCTTAGTGTGGCAGCTTATTATAGCCCCCCCTAATGGTCAGATGATGTCAGTTTGTGTTGCAGATTACTGCACATGTGTTCATGTCAGTGATCAAAGGAGGAAAAGTCCACACATGAGACAGCAGATGATCCATGTTAAAGACACACAGAGACAATTTAAAACCAAAGTGTAGAAACACTCTGAGAAGAAGAATCTGAAACCAAATCAGACAAAACCTTTTCTGTACTTTCACAAAAGTCCTCGCCACTCATGTCCAGACCTGCACCCAGAGGATCACAGAGCGAGAGAGCGAGAGAGAGAGAGAGAGTGAGTGTCGGTGATGCTGATCTCCTGTCACCCTCCCTCCTCCTCCTCCTCCTCCTCCTCCATCCTGCAGTCCAAAGGGATGAAGAACAATGACTCCATTCAGCTCTTGGGTTTCAAAGTCGACACAAACCGCAGAGTGCTTCAGAGCGGGTGTTGGGAGATGGAGGGACGGAGGGGGGTGGTGGTGCCGTGTTCGCAAATATGATAGAAAAGCGGGCTGGTGGTGGGTGGTGGTGGGTGGTGGTAGAGGGGTTGCACCAGCCTCCAGTAACTTCATGTACTGTGGGTTTGATGACGGGGTCAACAAGTGCACAGGGTGGGTTTTTATGGTCCACACCCAAAAAAAAAAGCTTCCTCAAAGGATTTTTTGTCAACAGAACAGATCTATAGGAACCTTTTAGAGCTGTAACTAATAATTATTTACATTAATTAATAATCTGTCAATTATTGGCTGAATTATTTGAATAATTCTTAGTTTTTAGGGATTGTAAAATGTCAGAAAACTCAGAAATTGAGTTACTGAAATGACTTGTCAAAAGACAAAGAAGACATATGAAGACATGACTGTAGGCTTTAAGAAATCACTTTTCTTACATTTTATAGATGGTGCTGGTGTGCACCTGACTTATGAATTATACTGCATTATACTGTAAATCAGGCTTTATTGTCCAAGATTCAAAGCTGCACAGTTTTCTTTTTTTCTTGCATGTCTATGAATTCTGTTCAGCCTGATCTTTATCTGCAAGTGTGCAGAAATACTGGGATGAAACTAATAATATTATTTGTAGAATTAGATTCCAGTAGTGGTTGTGTAGGATGGCTTCAAATCCAGATATTTACAATAACTTAATAGTGTTTTTAAGTCCAAAAATCAAACTTTATTTAAAAAGTAACTTCCGAATTTTGCAAAAATTTATTATTTCAACAAAATATTCTGCCTCTGCCAATATTTGTTGGTGTTTATCCAAAGAGAGGCAGCACCTGTATGAACAGGGCAAACAGCATAATTAATTACATGAAAAACTGGCAACCTATGTTCACGAAAAGAAAGTCGATTAAATAAAAGAGGAGATGAATCACTTCATTCAAATTGAGGATTTTGTTTGAGGATTATTTTTATTTTTAAGGGTGGTGGCTTCATAAAATAAGATGACAGATAGTCAAAGCTTCATTCAAAAAAAATAAAAAAAAATAATAAACTTTATTTGTGTTGCACCTTTCATACAAGAAATGCAGCTTCACAACAAAGAAATTAGATGCATAAAAAAAGACAAAGTGATCATAAAAACAGGAATTTAATGCTATAATCAATGTAAAAGTAAGATAAGATGAGAGTAGAATGCACAGGATACACCATGGATAAAACCCACCTGATAATAAAAGTTTTGAATGTAAAAAAAGGTTCTAAAAGATTGTTTATACTATTATTGATGCTCAACCTCACTTTGTACATGTTTATAGCCACATTAAGTTATTGTCAAACCAATTGAGCATCATATATATTCAACACACAACCATGCGAGAGACATAGGCCTTCATAGCATCAAGCTTTGTTGGTTCTCCGCAGAACCTTTTTTTTCTCAGTGTACAGTACCCAAATGAAGCTGGAGAAGGGGTATTTTGAGCACCGCAGGGCCCCTCTTCATTATACAGCCACAGAAGAAGACGAGGTGGAGGGGATGGAGGTGGTTTGGGGGGTTTTCTCCTGTTTTACGAGGGTAGGAGTCAGCTGTTCCTTGTTAAAACCTCAGCGTTGGGGGTAAAGGGGTGAATGAAGTGGGTTTTTAACCACGTCAGGAGCAGAGCGGGGAGTTCCCCAGGGCACCTACGCCTGTCCTCTCTCATTTTATCTTTTCTTGTACATTTTTTTGATTAATTTGTGGTACTGTTCCTTTTGATATTTTATTCTTTTTTCCATTTTTTTCATAGTTTTGTATCCTAGCCCTCTTGTTTGATTCCTGCTCTGTCCTTGTCCTCGCTCTTAGTTTCACACTTTGTCTATTTTTACCTCTCGTTTCTTCTTCCTCGTCTTAATCTATCTTCCGTCTCACCCTGTTCTTCTTGATACTAAAATAGCTCATTGTTGTACCACTAAACCAGATCGCCTCAGGCTACGAGTGTGTAAGAGGCCCTCTAACTCCGAGCATGCCCGGACAGACCCCCCTCCACACACACACTTACACCAAAACCGCACTAAGGCAACAGTGAAACCAAAGACAAAGACCTACACTCTTAAAAAATTCTTGCGTCTAGTTTGGAGTAACATCCATCTTTTCTCAATATTTGGTACAACCCACACACACACACACCACATGTTGTTTGTGTTATGTTTATGGGCAACTGTTCCATATTTGCACTTTAATCATTACGCAGCCTCGCAAAATGTACAAAAGTGTCTCATTTAGGCTACAACAAGCTCCATCTTGTCCAGTTTCTGTTTGGATTTAAGAGCATTTTATCACAGTGTATGTCACTTCTTTCAGGTGAATCTAGCGCTCCAGTTTTATGTGTCATCATCTGCTGAGAAATTGTATTTGTCATCTACCATTCCTGCATTGTGAGGGAATGTTTGTGTGAGGTAAGATTACAGAAAAGATGTCAAACCCTGCAGGTTTTTGTTCATCACTGCTCCTGCAGGGGCCGGTTTCACAAAGAGAGAACAGACAGTAAGACTTCACGTAGACGTCTGAATTCATCCATTAAACAAGTGAAGGGTTTATTTTACAATAATGACCTGCTCACTGTACATTATCCTGCTTATTACATGGTTACTTACCAAAAAACTATATTTGGTGCCATTTATGTGACACACATTCATTTTCAATTGATTTTATGGCTTTATTTCACAATAATGACCCACCAACTGTACATTATCCTCCTTCAGGATAGCGTACAATAATTTGACACTAAATATTAATTTTCTTGTCATAACATTCAGGATGACGGCTCTTAATTTATAGGATTGAAGGAACAAGATTTTTCTCCTCCTCACATGACCTGTGTTGAGCAATCATTGCAAATAGCAGCTTTGATATCCGTTTCAGTCGCTTCAAAAAACCCCTGCACACTGCAGACGTACTGGCTTCATATATGCTGAAATGTAATAAGTCAGTTAATTGATTTATATATCAAAAGGTCATTAATCAGGAACTATCTTGATAATTAACTCATCCTGCACAGTTACCTTTGTGTAGCAGATTCACCTGGTAAAAAACTTTTCCACTGAAGCTGCTAAATACTTCCAGTTTATGGTTGTACTGGGAAGCTCCCAGTGGATTCTCTCAGGTGGAAATCTTTCTAATGGTGGGGATGTGAAGCAGGGCGTTGCTGGGAAGAAGTGCATGTGCTCAGCTAATCTGTCTTGAATAAATAAACACTAAAGAAATCAGTGCTTGTGTGCACCTAAACTTCGCTGTAGGCCTGCAAAACAACAGAGGATTCAGTATTTAAATTCATGAAATGTGAGAGTGCACGGAATTGATTGGCGCTGTTGTGTTTTGCCATAAATCATGTTAAACGCTGTGCAGAGCGTGCCGTGGGAGCAGTGAAAGATTTGGCATGGCAGGGGGAAAACTCCCTGAGAGGAGCAAAGGAGCATGGGATTAAAAATGAGAAGAAGTCTGTTTTAACATGAAGCTGTTGTTTAAGCTCACATGTTGACACATTTCACAACACATGATGGGGAATTACCAGAGGTTCACTGTGAGAGCAGGTAAACGTTTACAACTTTTGCACCTTTTTTGATTGTGAATATTCATCAAAAATCATCTTGGATTCCTTTAAATGCACCAGAATTAGCTATCATATTTGATTACATTATGATTCGGGATTAATGCACTGAAAACCTGACTAAGTTAACAACACTCAAAAAAAATCGAGGCTGTCAGTTGCCTCAATTCTCTTAAGTTCGTAAACTCGTAAACCTTGATTGCTGTTGTACATGTGCACTCTGATTACAGTTAAATTAAATCTGTTCATTAGGCCAGCTTGAATACATTTTAAGTATTAAAAAACGATTATTTTATGTTCCACACACTTAATAGGGACATTTTTTTTAGGCACCTTATTCCCATCTATGGCACTCAACATTTTTAAGTTAAGTTAGAACCTCATTACTTATTGCAAATAATTATTTTTAAGCATTCAGCTTCACAGTGTAGGAGTTTTCATTTTCACTGAACAAAACCTCATTAAAATCATGATGTTGTGACATTTGTACAGGTGTGTGTCAAACAATCATGCCTTCTTATATCTGGAGAACAAGATTTGTAGGCCAGGACATAAAACTTTTTTTTAATTTATTAGCAGTTATCAAATAACAACAAGGGCTGCAAAGTGTGCATCCCAGTTTCTCCAAGTCAAAGTTGAATCTCTAAATGTTTTGTTTCGTCAAAAACCCAAATATATTCAGTTTTTTTTGCATTTTTTGCATCAAAAGTCACTTTACAGAGTAATAGATTAGCAGGCCTGTTGTTGAGCCCTGGGCAGCCTGTGTTGAATGATAAACTGTTTTCATGCCACTTGCAGGATATTCCATTATCAAGGGATATGACAAGCTGTTTACAAGCCGGGGTGTATTTATTTGTGCTTTCATGGCGCATTTAAACTGTTGAAAAATGTCTTATTGCTGTTGTTTTATTGCCCAGGCCTATATTTCAGAACATATATTTAATAAACTACAGTGTACTTTCTTTTGTGTGTCATTTCATCTCTTTTTTCAGTCCCTTTTATGTTTATTTTCTTTGTGGTGTTGCATCAATAGTTGGATTGTTTGAGCCTGAGCTGCAGGGTGGCAATCCTCCAAAATGAGTGAAACAACAAGTGAAATGCAGCTTTGGTAATCAGAGTGGCTGGCAGCATCATTAATCAAACTAAATAAAACAGGCAGGGAGAGTCGCTGGTGTAAATCAGCACAAGAGGGCATCTCAGTGCCATAAATTAAATCAGAACCTTTTATTTTGCTTTCTTCAGTTAAACAGAATGATATATGGCTCCTCTCTTCCTTCAGTCTCTTTACAAACTATCTCCTGTGTATTTTGATATTTGCAGCAGCTGTTTTACAACCCAAAATTAATTGTTCTGGTCATATTTTTATGGCTCAGATCAAACTAGACACTCTAATGTGTTTCTGTTAGAGAATCAAATAGTTTGGTCACTAATGTTGCCTCAGTATTTGAGTTTCCAGCCACGGATGGAGACTGTGTCCTTTGATTTAAAACATTTTGCTTCTGAAATGTAACACCACCTGGTCTTCCTCAGGAAAGTGACGCAGACACAGATTCAGAGAGTCTGTGCTCAGTTTTTTTTGCCACCGGGACATTTCCTTCCTTTGTGCTTCAGTGTGTTTAACCAGCCCATCTGGTTCAGTTGTCCCCTGGCATGTTCTCATCTTTGTACCAGCAGATCTGAAATTATCTGATTCTCTTGGTACTTTTATGGCTCTGACCAAACCGTCTTCTTACATTTCCATTTCTGCTCTACTTCCTTTTCTTTCTCTGTACAAACTTTTTGCTGACATTAATCAGTTTCAACCATGGCCTGACTAGTCTCCTTTACAGATGTAATGCATTCTGGGAAAATTTGCTTTCTTGATGAGAGTTAGATGAGAAGACTAACACAACTTTAAGGTCTGCATGGTAATTATGAAGGAGGGCTGCACAATTAATATAGATATTATTGAAATTGAAACAACACTAACACTAACCCAGCTAAAATCAAGGATAGCCCACTTTGGAATGTGCCAGGATTGTGCCACTGGGGCTAACAGCTCTCTAAACCAGGGGCTAACTGCAGTGTGAAAAGCCCTCTAGTCTATAAATCTTGTTTTCAAGATTATAAGACTGAGCTAAACAATAAGGATTGCCTGCTCGCGTGGGGCAAGTAAAATGCTACATTGGGCCAGTAAATCTAACAACTCACTCGCCTGACTGGGTAGGTGAAAAAAAAAAAATTGCTGTTGGACCCTGGTGGTTATCATCACAGTCCTGGCTACAGATGCTAGGAGGACAGCTTAGCTTCACATAAAGACTGGAAACAGCTAGCCTTGTTCTGTTTAAAGGTAACAACCAGCACCTCTAAAGCTCACTGATTAGCATTTTTGCTTCAGGCACAGCTGAGCTATCTCTTTCCCCCAGTTTCCAGTCTTCATGCTCAGCTGTGCCATGACGTATTGATCTCCTAATGGAAATACTGACTGGCCTAAAAACTTTTCCTTTAAATTTGTACCACTATAGTAGATCCTCTTGCTTAGATTTAGCTTAAAACAAAACATGACGTGAAATGTGGCACTCCTGATGGAACTGTATTGTATTGTAATTTCTATTTGACATCTGACTGATTTCTTATAAATGCATCATAGACAAGAAACACGTGATTCATTGATTTAAAATGAGAAGTTATTTATTGATACCTCAGAAAAAACAAACATCACAAAAGATTTCCCAGTATAAAATTGCTTAAAAAGTACAAACCTAAGAAAACAGCATGTACTGACCCATCTTTTACTTGATGGTTATGTGTTCAGTCTCATTTCTCAATATGATAATAAACTCAATATTTTGAGGGTTTAGACTAATAAATAGATAAAACTCCTACAGTCTGTAAACCCCTCAGGACGTTCAGCCTGTCAGTACCCTTGCTAATGCTATGGCTCCTCAATAATTAGGGGGGTTTTTCAAAGTGAGGCAGTTCAGCATGAGCTCCGGGTTCACATCAGGCTGAGAGGGTACGCTTGCCTTGTGTGGAGGATGGTGTTAAAGCACTTGTAAAAGACGGGGATTGTTTGGACCAAAGTATGAATTGTTTCGTCGCATCTGCGCAGCTCATAAACGCTTTGAAAGTCGTGACCAGAATGTAACGGAAAATCTTGTTTCCTTGCATTGGTTTGTAGAAAAACTGGAACATTTGAGTCTCGAGACGCGCTGAGTGCCTCCGTCATGACGTTAGATCAGAAACGACAGTTTCTTTAAGGCTTTTAGAGCCATTATGGTTTCAAAATGATGGGTTTCACTCTCAAACATGTATCAAAAAAGTATCACTTCCGTCCTTGCTGACTGGATGATCACCAGACCTAAAATAACTAGAAACTCAAACACTTTTCCGCAAATGTTTTCCACTTTTTCATGTCAGTAGTAGTTTTGTCAAAGACGTGGATTATTAGAGATTTTAAAAACCTCAACAAATGACCACATTTATAGTAGAAATGTCTTCACCAGTCAGCTGGAAAACCATAAATATTATGTATTTTACATCTTACCAGATACTATACTGTGGCCAAGTTTAGTTTAAGGTTAGACTGTCTTTGTATACGTTCATTTTTTTCTTTGTTTAGCACCTTAGAACTGTCATCAGGTACAAGATTCAGCATACGCAAATATAATTTTCTTGTGCATACTTCATCTTCTTCTGGATTCATTACAAAATTTAGACCATGAAACACATTTTACAGCCATTTTTAAGAAAACTGTGGGGAAAAAGATGGAAACAAGTCAAGTAATTCTCAAGGAATCACTGACAAAGTCTGACATAATGTATCGATTGGAGTCTTGTTCATTTGTAAAAATGCACTGAGTCACTGAAACACTTCGCACTTTTCTCTTCTTGTGCATCAAGCTGCATTTCTTCATATTGAGTCTAATTAGCTCCTTGCAGAGTTTAATCTCTGTAGTTCTAACTTTTCAAATATGGATTGTTTTTTTTTTTGCTTGTTCTTGCTTGTAAATTTGCAATATTTGCATTTTGGACTGTTGGAGTAATGAAGACAGAAGAGCTTTAGGAAATTGTGATAGATATTTTCAAAGATCTTTGGCACTTAAAATACCAAAAATGAATGGATTCATTGAGAAAACAATCAGTAATGAGCAGAAACATGACCTCAAGGCGAAGCAAGATTGTACTGCCATGCTGTTCAGTTTGTGGTTGAGTTCAGTCAGAAAGCTGCTTTGTAAGAGTTTAAATCATCTGTCCACTCTCCAGATTATCATTCATCAATTTGTATTATTAGAGCTGCAATGATGAGTCGATCATCATTACTTAATTTGTAAATAATTTGATGATTTGAGGAATTCCTTCTGTAGTTCTAGCTTGTCAAGTATGGATTGTTTGCTTGTTTTTGTGCTTGATTTTGCTCATAAACTTACAATATTTGGGTTTTGGACTGTCTATTTCTTGTCAAAAAGCTGCTTTATAAGAGCTTAAATCCTCTGTCCACTGTGCAGATTATCAGCTGCAATAATAAGTCGATCATTTGAAAATTAATCAGCAAATAATTTGATAATCAAAGAATCATTTGTGCGATTTCTTCCGTAGTTCTAGCTTATTGAATATGGATTGTTTGACACTGATACAAAGATACACACACTGATACACACACACACACACACACACACACACACACACACACACACACACACACACACACATACACACAGAGCATGGAGGCTGGCTCAGCCCAGTCCTTGTTAAAAAACTCCAGGCCAAACGAGGATAACAGGCAGAGCCACAAAATTACCCGTTGGCCTCGGCGCTTTCCCCTGTGGACCGGACGCAGCGGGGTGGCGGCCATTTTGGAAGACAAGAGTCATGTGAAGTGGTCGACGAAGGCCCCAGACGCTGACGGGCAGACTCGGATCGATCTGGATCGAGCTGGTTTTTCTAATAGCGCTCGTGTGTGCAGAGGAGTTTTGTTCCTAAATGAGATGGCTGCCGATGGAAACATGCAGCGTCTTCTCCAACAAAACCAGAATAAAAAGCTTTTCATGTATAATTTAGAGATACTGGACGGATAATAACCCTCTGATTATAAGTTATAACTCCCCAAAAAAGTTATATGGAGCATTTTTTAGAAATGTTCCTGTTCTTACAGTGATTATATGTGACAAGCTCAAGTTTTTGCTCTGAAATAGGATTTTTAAACCGTCTACTGACAGAACAGAACTGTGCCAACTGTCCCAGGAAGCTTCATACTTCATGTCTTCAGGTGAGCCATTGGATTTTTACACCAAAACTGTTTAAACTCTTCAGTTTCAGTAAGATTTACGAGGATTTATTGGTGGAATATGGCAGAATTGTGTATGTTTTAGAGCTGCACTGATCACCTGGATTAATGGACTCTTAAATTTATCGCTAGCTATTTTGATAATTGATTTTTCGATTTAAAAAAATGTCAAAATCCTCTGATTTCAGCCTCACAAATGTAAATGTGTTTTGGTTTTAGATAAAGATGTAAATAATTATGTTAGATAAATAAATAAATAAATACATAAGACTATTTTCATTAATGTATAATCACCTGAACCAATTATTAAATTAATTGCCAACTAGTTTGATCATCAGTTAATTAGCTGAGTCCCTTTTTGGGGGGAAAACAGGCAAAATTCTCTGATTCTACTTTCTAAAATGTAAATAGGTTTAATTGATTAATTGAGACAATGATCAACAGATCAGTTGACATTGAAAATATTGATTAGTTGCAGCTCTGTATTCTTTCTGTAATGTTGGTGGACACTTAGAATGAAAACTTGAGCCTGTCAGTGATAAAAACAAACACTTTTAGTATTTATTTTCCCTGTTGCCGGCTGAGGAAACCTACAGAATTCATTCCATAAACTGTTACTCATTAAAACATCAAAGTATTTAAAAATAGGCCTCACATTTAAAATAGTAGAATGAATCTATTTGCTTAATAAGGAGCCTTCAGGTTCAGGTTGAGCTGATTTTATGCTGATAATTTAGCTCCATGTGTGGCTGTGACAGTGTCCTTCTCATCATCTTCTTCTTGTGTCAGCTGTCCAATAAAGACAAAAATACCAAAAAAATACATCATGAAACAGTCATAGCACAAATATCTGAGACATCCATCACCATTTTCCAACTGGTTTCCTCTCAAAAATCCACCTGCTTCCTGTCTGAGAGGATATTTTAAGGTGCTCGGCAGCAGTTATTTTTCTCTCTCTTGATAAGAACGGCCAGAGGAGGAAGAGGAAGAGGATGAAGAGTTGAGTGACGGTGTTGTAAGACGACAGGAAACATCAGGCAGCTCCACCCTGATGGGAAAAGATGTTGTGTTCCTCTTTCTGTTTTTCTCACTTCTCATTTCAACACATATATTTCTGCAGAATACAGAGAGTTTTGTAAACACAATCAGCTGTTTGTAGCTGACTTTGAGCTTCAGTATGGCTGCCAGAGGGGGCGCTGCGTCAACCAAAATGATGTTTTTTTGTCTCTTGAAATAATTTGCAAGTCTGTACAGAGATTTGGACACTGGGAGGAGGAAAGTAAAAGTTATTTCTTGAGGTGGTTTCACTTCCTGTTTGTGGTTTCTTCTTCTGTGTTTCTCTCAGGATTGTGTGAAAAGTGAAATGAGCAGCACAAAAACAACAGAAACAAGTCAAATACATTCCATTTTTGGCAAAAAAATGTGAGCGGATCAGCTCTAATGTTTACTGACCAGTTCTTTCATTTATTTGTTTGTTTGTTTGTTTGTGGAGGTTTGGTTTCTTCTTCTGGTCTCCTTGTTGTGTCAAATGTCCAATAAAGGCAGAAATTACAAAAAAAAAAGGTTTTGGGTATTAAAAAATGTCAGAATATTGTTAGGCTACGCACATGTCATGCAGATATGTAACTGGTTATGTTTTACACTGAAGCACTTTAAAAATGTGTTGTATTTTATAATTAATTAGCATCATCATTATTATGCAGCTCTGCTGGCTGAGGAGCAGGGGAGAGAGATGAAACACGGCCATGTTTTTAACTTCAATATTTACACTTTATTGCTGATAGAAAATATGTTGAACTGACACTTGATGTTAAGGTGTGGAGGTTTTATTTCTTCTTCTGTGAATTAAGAAAAGCTGACAGTGTCTTTCTTCTTCTCCTGCAGCCACCATGAAGAAAGGGCCGAACAGCTCCAGCTGGACCAGCGAGCGCAGCCTGATGTACAGAGGAAACGGCCCGAACGCTCTGCCTCCCTCCTCCACAACCTCCACTCCCCCCTCCTCCTCCTCCTCGCTCCCCTCCGCCCCCTCCTCCTCCTCCTCCCAGGTGACCTCCATCGATGGAGTCACCTTCTCTGAGGGAGAACTGCTGCTTCAGGTAAGACGCAAAAAAGAAATGTAATCAATCAGCTGGGATTAAAAAGCAGCGTGAAGCTGAATAAAGTTTTTCTCTGTTCTTCAGGCGCTGAACGGCTTCGTGTTAGTGGTGACGGCTGAAGGCTACGTCTTCTACACGTCCCCGACCATCCAGGACTTCCTCGGCTTCCACCAGGTAAAACATAATCAACTGATGATCAGTAACAATGTGATATTAATGACCTTTACTTATATTGTCCTTCTCAAAAATATTAGTAAGTGCTTTATGCCAAAAGGATAATAAAAAACAAAACACAAGAACAAAATGAAATGTCAATCAATGAATATCAGCTGTCCAATAAAGGCAAAAATACATAGAAAAATACATATTTAAACAGTCTTAACACAAACATCTGAGATAAACAGTGAATAAAAATGAGGTATTATGTATTAAAATGTAAAAATATTAAATATAAGTTAATATTAAGGAGCAATTTAAAAGATGGATTATAATTTGGTCACTCTGAGCTCTTCATGCTTGTTCTCCAATCAATTTTTAATCAGTATGGTCAGATATACTGTTGTCTGTTTTAATTGCAAGCTGTGAACTTGAACTTTATTGTTTCTTGTGAAATTTCTTGCACGAGCAAAGGGGAACATTTTTGTCGGTGAGAAAATTTCCCAAAATCATAAAAAGGCAATAAAAAGTGTGAAAAAATGACAATAATCCAACAAAAGTTCAATATAAACTTCTTGGATACATCAGGCAAACTTTACCCAACGTCCAGCTGCTGATGAAGACTGTAAAGCTGAAAGCTGAAGAGAAAACACCAGAACTGAGCAACTGTTAAATGTTGCTAAACGGTCTGCAACTTTTCTGTTTGTATCCTCACATCTCTGACCTGCTCTTGCTCTGATCTGACGACAGTTTGACACGTTAAAAGTTTGTCTAGGGACAGGGAATTTGAGCAACTCTCTGTGACGAAACAAAATGAAGAAAAGTAAAATGTGTAGATGCAAAGCTGGATGTTTTTTTCCCTTCAGAACAGCAGTTATCTGTCACAGAAATGATAAAATCAGCCTGTGTACAGAGATAAGTCTTCACTGCTTCCTTCTCACTCAGATGTTCCTCTTAATTAAACATCCTTTAAAGGTTCTGTTACAGACGTTCTACCTGTTTCCTATCTTCCATGAAGCAGGTGGTTTCGCTTCGTGTTTATGCGTTGTGAAAGTCAGCCTGCAGAGATTTGAATCTATCAGTGAACATGTTCTCTTTAATGTCGGCAGGTTCATCCTCTGACAGTAAATAGTCTGATAGTATCTGATTCATTCAGAATCCCTGTTGCTACGGGGAACGACAGCAACCTGCATCCTCTCGGTGGCAACTTGGCCTAACCCGGTTACTAACAGAAAGTATGTTAGCAGCAGTGCAAATGTTCCACTAAAACAAGCCACTCCCCTCTGACACTGGTTTGCAGGAGCACCGTCGCTGCTTCCTGAGCTCAGTGTCGCCAGAAATGACTGTGATTGGTTTAAAGAAATACAAACAATCAGAGCATTTTATGTGGCATTATTTTTTGGGGGGGTTGTCCATCTGTCTGTCCCACCTGGAAGGAATGTCTTTTGGTTGGGATTAGAACAGCAATTAATGATCATTTTCATAGTTGTTTATTACAATTAGTTGTTTGGTCTATAAAATATCAGGAAATGGTGAAAGATTGATCAGTGTTTCCCAGAACTCAAGATGACGTCCTCAAATGTCTTTATTTTTTCTCCACAACCCAAAGATATTCAGTTTACTGTCAAAGAAGAGTAAAGAAACCAGAAAATATTCACATTTAAGAAGCTGGAATCTGAGAATTAAAAAAAGTTCTTAAAAACATGGCTCATGGATGAATCGATTATCTAAATAGTTGTCGATTAACTTAATGATTGATTATTGATATTTGATTAATTGTTGCAGCTGTAGTTGGGAGAAAAAATTATTCTCAGAAGTATTGTGATTTTATTTTATTTTTTTTATGTACATAAACATCTAAAACTTGGTCTTTAACATCATGGGAATTTCCATTTAGACGCTAATGAAAATTAGCTTTGTTGTTGTGGTAATATTATTGTAAACAAACCATTTTACTTTACTTGCTTAACATAAAACAACATGTGTGCTCAGACTTAAAGACATAAATGTTTTAAACTCGATGGAAGTAAACTAATAACTACTCACTTCACCTTCATAACTCATGTTACTATTCATTCTATTATAAAAGGGCAGTTTACAAGTTTAATTTCATATATATATATATATATATATATATATATATATATATATATGTATATATATATATATATATATATATACACATATATACATATATATACATGTATACACTAAGTAATCATCTTTTCTATGTGTTATTGTTCCGTCCGTTTCAGCTGAAATCAGTCCTGATGTTGGGAGGGCGGTGGCCAAGTATTTTGATAATCGATTAATTGGTTTGAGTATGTTTTTTTTTAAGAAAGAAAGGGGGGGGGAGTCCAGATTCTCTGATTTCAGCTTCTTAAATGTGAATATTTTCACAGTAAACTGAATATATTTGGGTTGTGAGTAAAACAAGACATTTGAGGACGTCATCTTACAGTTTTGGGAAACACTGATTGACATTTTTTACCAGTTTCTGATATTTTAAAACTAGCAATTATTGGTTGATTATGGTTAATGGACTTTGAAAATTGCTGTTAGATGCAGCCCTATAAAGTACAGATACCTGAAAACTACTTAAGTACAGTAATGTTTTTCTTTTTTGTTATGTCTCACTTTATTTTTGTCCACTACTCAAGAATTCAAATACTAATTTTGACAAAAAACTGACCCAAATATCTGATAGGGTAAAATAATGATGTGATGACATTTTATATCATAGTGTAATGTAGAAAATAAACATGGACATCGTGAAGATCATTTTATATTATTCTCAGAGTAATTCAGTAATTCAGCTGGACAACATGCAAAATCATGGGCACACTGACAGGTCAGAGGGTGAAACATGTGTGAGTCATGTGTCTGAAAGTGTGTATGTGTTTGTGTGTGTGTTTAATGTGTGTGTCTGAATGTGTGTTGTTCATGAGAACTGAACTGCTTTGTTGGCTGTGAACTCTTGACTTGTAAACACATCCGTTTGAACCGGGGTTAAAGATGTCTGCAGCAGTTGGGGGGGAAAAAAATGTTGCCTGGGGAGAGTGCACGTGGTAAACAGCTCACACACACACACACGCAGACACGCACACACACACCACAGCTTTTCCACAACACAATCTGAAGTCAGGATGCTAATCAGAGCAGGAAGCATTTTGTTATCCAGCCCACAGTGGCTGGTAAAACCCAAAATTCTCCAGCTGCTTTGACTATTTATGACCAATATAAACTTTATTTATACAGCAGATCTCAGTACAGTTATAGAGAAGATAAAAGAGGAAGAGACTGAAGATAAAGAGCAGACAGATAAGATCATACCAGGGATAATACTGGGTATGAAAAGAAGATGCCCACAGTTCGGCGTCTCTGTTGTTGTATTTAATGCACCAAACATGTTCAATGGAAGACAGGTCTGGACTGCAGGCAGGTCAGTCTACTACCTGAATTCTTTTACTACGAAGACACACTGCTGGAACACGTCCACAATTTGTCTTGGCATCGTTTTGCTGAAATAAGACTGAAAAAGACGTCAGGGGTGGCATCATGTTGCTCCAAATACAGACATCTTTTGAAGTTAGCTCTGGTAACAATCTGGACGGTCCTTTTCCTCTTCAGCCTGGAGGACACGACATCCATGATTTGTGAAAACAGTCTGAAATGTGGACTCGTCAGACCACAGCACACTTTTCCACTTTGTGTCAGTCCATCTCAGATGAGCTCTGGTCCAGAGAAGTCTGCAGTGTTTCTGGATGTTGTTGATATACGTCTTTCTCTTTGCATGGTAGAGTCTTAACTTACATTTGTGGATGCAGAGACAAACTGTGTTTACTGACAACGGTTTTCCAAAGTGTTCCTGAGCCCATGTAGTATCCTTCATACAATGATGCAGGGGTTTAATGCAGTATTTAAATCCAGTGCTGCCTGAGGGGTCAAAGGTCACAGACATTCAGTGTTGGTTTTCAGTCTTGCTCCTTACATACAGAGATTTCTCTGGATTCTCTGAATCTTTTCATGATATTATGGATTGTAGATGCTGAAATCTGTAAATTCCTGCAGTTTTGTGTTGACAAACCTTCTTTAACTGTTGGTGAACCTCACCTCATCCATGTTTATGAACGACTGAGCCTTTCGAGGACGCCCTTTTAATTCCCAGTCACGATACTGTCATTTGTTTACCGGTCAAATGTTCCAAACAGATGTTTTTGGAGCGTTCCACAACTTTCAGTCTTTTGTTGCTCCTGAATGAACTTTTTAGGATCATTGCATTCTGTTTTTTAAAGTTTTGGATTGTTTTTATTTACTTTCTGTGTTCCTGCAGCGGCAAAAAGCTGAATATCACATTGCCTTGAAAACCTCTCGTGCTCACAAATCCTGACTTCAGGGTTGCTTTGAGCTCAACAAAGCCTGGCGAGCAGTTTGAAGCCATTTTTCAGCACTGTTGACAAAGGAGGGTTTTGTGCCGTCAGGTTTGTTTGAGTAAGAGAAAGAAGGTGAGAGGTGTGGTTCTCTCAGCGCCTCGCTCCCGCAGCACAACGGCGTCTCTGTGTTTCCAGCCTGAAGTCAGTGGCATTCATCCACTCGCCAGCCTGTCAGGGCTCAGAGCATTGTTCACACTGTGTGTTTCTGTGTGTGTGTTTACGCTTGCATCATCGGTCCTGAACACAGCTCGCCAGTACAAACACTGGAGGAGGTGGAGCTCGCCGACAGAACGCTCAGAGTTGGAGAAAATCCAGGGTCTTAAATGTTTGTGCCAACACAAAATCAAACTTGGGATCCATTAACTAATATTTGTCGTGATCTTAACTTTTATGCACGCATGACTGAAAACTGATGCTGAAAGACACGGATGTTTATTACCCACTTTGTGGTTGCAGGTTTGAAATGTCACAGTTCAAACTTCGCTAAAACCTGCAATGTGTAAGTCCTTAAATGCACAAGAAAAAACTGAATCTATAGGTCTCTAGATTTTTCTGAAATTTATCAAACCTCTAGGTGATGATGAGACGTGACTCTGATGTTCCAGTTAATGCTTCAGGAGGTCTCACTGTTTTAGTTTGAGAGTAAAATTGCGCATTTTTAATTATGCTAAAAACTCTCATTGCAGACTGGTGTACTTTTAAGATACAGGGAAGGTTTACGTAACATAGTTTTCTTTCATTCTTTACAGTAAGTCACAATTTTTTAGGCCAGTTGTTCAGTCAGGCTCATGCTAACAGATGGAGATTTTAAGAGCTTGTAAAATATCTCTTTCCGTCCAAATATATCGCAAATTTTGTAAAGTGGCAAAGGAAAATGCAAATTAATGTTTGTTTCCACCCATAACCAGTATGTCATTATTGAGGCAGTGAGTAGGGCTGCACAGTTAATCCAAATTTTATTGAAATAGCAATATGGCTTTATGCAGTTTTCAAATAATAAGAGGTGCAGTATTTGTTAAAGGGAAATTGTGTCAAAAAAGGTGGAAATAAATGAAGAAGAAGGTACTTCATGTGAAGGCTTTTCAGAAAGTCTCTGAGGACACAGGACATAACAGCAACAACAAGTCAGATTTATGAAAGGAAAAGTTGCATCTCTTTAACATAAATCATGATGTTACGAATGTGTTTCCTTTATTAAATCTTTTGTTTCAGCACATATGATAGATTTTTCTTCAGCTCGTGTGTTTATTGATTTATGATGAGACGACTTCACCCTCTGTGCAGCTGCAGCACCACTTTGGCTTTTTGTTTCAAGAGCTGCAAATGTCCAGATTTGTTCTGAAGTAACAACTAAATGTCTGAATTATATTAAAAGATCTGGAAGATTTTTACCAAGAGACTTCACCCACAGCTCTTTCAGATTTCCCTTTAATTTGAAACATTTATTCACACAGAGAGAGAGAGAGAGGTTTGCGTAACATGTGGTTCTCACGTTCTCATTCTCAGAAAATTGAATCCGTGAAAAAAGGCTGTAAATCTGTCTATAGTCCAAAATGACCCAGAACCATTTGCTTCTGAAGAACCCTTTTTTCCATTAAGAACCCCTTTTCATTCAAAGAACCCTTTGTAGACTCTTTCATCAAGGGGTTTTTTGTACCATAATATGAAATATGGTTCCCTTTAGAACCTCCTGAGTGTGTTCTACATAAAATGTTTGGAATATAAAAAGGTTTTCCTGAGAACCTCTTGAGTGTGTTTGAGATAACAGACTTGGATTATAAAAAGGTTCTCATTAAACCCCCTGGGTCAGTTCTAGATTAAACCATTGGACTATAAAAAGGTTCTCCATAGAACTCCTTAGTGGGAAACCTGATAAAAACCTTGGACTCAAAAAAGGTTCTCTGTAGAACCCTCTGAATGTGTTCTAGATAAACCCTTGGAATATAAAGAGGTTATCTGTAGAATCCTCTGAATGTGTTCTAGATAAACCCTTGGAATATAGAAAGTTTCTCTGTAGGACCCCTTCACTGTGTTCTAGATAAATCATTGAAATATAAACGGGTTCTTGGTTGAACCACCAAGTGTGTTCTATATAAAAACCTTGGAACATAAATAGGTTCTCCATAGAACCCCTCAGTGTGTTCTGGATAAAACCAATAGACCATAAAAAGATTCTCCTTAGAACCCTCTGAGTGGGTGCTTGTTGGCTCTTAGAAGGTGGAAAGGTTCTGGATATAACCCCCAGAGAGGGGTCTGGGTGGAACCATTACACTAAAGAAGGGTTCTCTGTAGAACCTCTCACACAGGGTTCTTGGTGGAACCTTTCACAGATAGGAAAGTATAGCTATAAAAAGTATAGTAGAACCTTTATAAAACGTTCTGACAGGAAGCAAAAAGGGTCCTAAGCTAAAGAACCCTTCATGGTTCTAGTTATGACCTTTATTTCTCGTAGTGTAGTTGTGATGTTGCAGTTTATTGATAAATGACAGAAATAAATAAAATAATTGAACTCTCTTAATATTAAACGTTTGTTTTTTTTGATGTTCTCTCTGCAGCAGAGGAACATTGAAGTGTTCTTTATATCTTGGACGTGGACATTAAACGTCTGTTTGAGTTTAGTTCTGCTGCAGGACGTTCTACACGACCCTGAGCATCAACATTTATGTTCCTGCTGCCAAGACGTTCTCTGCAGCTGCAGCCAAGTCTTCAGGCTCAGATATCCAAACTGACTGGAGATCAGCCAGACAGCTTATAGTGTGGAAACACACTCAGCTCAGCTGGTCCCTGCTCAGTGTGAGGAGAGCATTAATACATATTAATACTTCAGACTGAAGTCCAAACACATGATTAAAGAGCAGGAGTTATGAGTGTTTTGTTTTTCTTTATCTTTATAATGATTTTTATTATTTTATACTACTATATTCAGCTGCACAGAGAGGCTGATTAATTTTGATGTGTTTTATTTTGATAAATTTGTGTCAAAAGTGTAGAAAAGAAAGCAAATAGAGCCTGATCAATACTGGAATTTAGGGAATAAAAAATCTGACATCTTTCTGGAATCATACTTGTGGTTTGCAGTATATTTCATTTTCTTTCATAGAGCGTGGAGAAATGATGGTTTGTTTGTGTGTTTGCAGTCGGACGTCGTGCATCAGAGTGTGTTTGAGTTGATCCACACAGACGACAGAGCTCTGTTCAGACGGCAGCTTCACTTCGCTCTCAACCCCGCTCACAGCCAGCAGGACGGCGTCGCATTGAGTCCCGGTAAGTCCAGTGTGCTGCTGCTCATTATGGACACCTTACACCTGTATCACACCTGAGCAACACGGAGACAGAGACAAAGACCTGCGGAGACCAAAAACATGAAGTAGCAACATAAAAACAAGGAAATAAGTACAATACAATACAGATTTGTGTACTTCATGTCAGCGGTTAGCAGATGTATTTTGTAGGTTAGTGCCACAAGATGGCAGTAGATACTAATGCTTCATAATAAAAACCTTGTCAGGAAACTGAAAGACACTCAGTTAACACAACTTGTTAACTGAACATCTTGCTGAATTTATCTCCAACTATTCTGATAATCTATTAATTTTTCTGGGTCATTTTTTAAGAGAAAAACATCCAAATTCTCTGATTTCAGCTTCTTAAATGTGAACATTTTCTTGTTTCTTTAATCTTCTTCAAAAGTAAACTGAGATGTAGACAAAACAAGACATTTGAAGACATCATTCTGGGCTTTGGTAAACAGTAAACAACAAACAACTAATCAATTAATCAAGACAATGGACAGATTAATTGACAATGAAAATAATCGTGTGATGAAATCCTGCAGGTGAGCAGAACTCTGGAGACATCAGCAGCAACCTGATGACCTACGACCCGCAGGCCATCCCTCCTGAAAACTCCTCCTTCCTGGAGAGAAACTTCTGCTGTCGCTTCCGCTGCCTGCTAGACAACTCCTCCGGCTTCCTGGTAAAACACACACACACATTCACCACTAAAATATGCAGATTTGTTTATTATTTTCCAATTTTCCGTAATAACTAATTGAGAACTGAGAGGATTTTTTCAGTCGAAGCTCCAGTGTGACACTCACATCACATCAGTTCAACTCAGAGAGGAAGAAAAATCGAATTACTTCTTAGAAATTAGGTGGTACTTGAGAATCTAGGAAGTCAATCATAAAATTTTAAAGCAATGTTCTTATCAAAGTAAAGTTTAGCTCTGAATCATCTGTTATATTTCATAAAAATCTTGAGGTGCTGGTTTTCTTCCTGTAGCCACTGAGGTCTGTCGATTCAAAAATATTCCAGAGGTAAACAGATCTTGATCTTTTGTGATCAGCTTCAGTAATAAAATTGAAGAAGCTATTTAAAAATTCAATATCAGCTCCTGTTTAATCTGAACATTTTGTCCGTCCTCAGGCCCTGAACTTCCGTGGCCGCCTGAAGTTCATCCACGGTCAGAACCGAATGGCCGAGGACGGGACATTGGTCCCGCCGCAGCTCGCTCTGTTCTCCATCGCCACGCCGATGCAGCCGCCGTCCATCCTGGAGATCCGCACCAAGACGCTCATCTTCCAGACGAAACACAAGCTGGACTTCACGCCCATGGGCATCGACACCAGGTAGACACAGACACACACACAGGGCCAAATAAATCCAATTTAAGAAGCTAAGACAGACAGATTTTCTTTAACAGATTAAGATATTTCCTCCACTTTAATATTGTCTTTTAATGAAATGAAACAAACCTGCAGACTTAACATGAAAACAACACAAGTCTCAAGTGTAAACAAGCTGTTTTTGGTATCAGAATAATATAATATTATGTTTAAAGAAGGAGAATCATCATTGGATCATTTCATTTTTCTATTATTATAATGTAAATTTAGCAAAAATCTGAATTTTATTGGTGTTGCTAATTAATTTAGGAGATTTATTTTTAAATCAACTGTATTTCCTCTGTATTTCTATAACTTTAATGCTTCCCTAGAGCAGAAAAAACACATGACAACAACATTCAAAAACAACACATATAAGGCCAGAAAACCAACAACAAAGTAGTCATCAGAAACTGGAGCTTTAAAATCTTAATGAATTTTGTTTGAAAAGTTTCTTTCTCAAGAACAAAATGAAGCTGAAAGCTTCCGACCTTTAATGTGTTTTTACTTGAACTGAACTGAACTTTTTCTCCTCCACAGAGGGAAGGTGGTTCTGGGCTACAATGAGATCGAGCTCTGCATGAAAGGTTCAGGATACAACTTCATCCACGCTGCAGACATGATGTACTGTGCCGACAACCACGTCAGAAGTGAGTCACAAGCTACATGTTATATGTGACTGTCAGAGTGACTTTTATTTTATTACTTTATAATAATAATTACTATATAATTAATAATAATTACTTTACTTTATATTGAAGATTTTGAGGATTCAAAGTTGGAATGTTAAAAGAAATGTTTAGTTCATTACAGCCCTGAATAAGAGGTTGATTAAAGTCCAGTTGACATCCTGTTGAATAGTTTTTACAGACTGATCTGATCTGACAATAAAATGATTTCAGTGGTCTTAGAGAGCAGAAACCAGATTTACACATTAATCTGACAGCATTTATCCTCTTTAATTCCCAGAGTTTACACTTAAATCTATGCCTGTCTATACAAGAATAGAACCTGAATAAGATGGACTGATGTGATGCTTACATTGGCCAACATTTGCTCATATTTTCATTTCTATATGATTGCACATTGAAATAAAGGTAAAGTGCAAAAAAATAATCTAGCAGCATTTAAATCAGACTTCTGTCAGGTTTTAAAATGATACAGAAATGTTACAGATGATCATGTTAAAGGTTGTGTAAATGGATATTTGGATAAATATATGTGACTCTTTCTTTGTCTCATGCAGTGATAAAAACAGGAGAAAGTGGTTTCACCGTCTTCAGGCTGCTGTCTAAAAGTGGGACGTGGATCTGGGTCCAGGCCAACGCCAGGCTGGTCTTTAAAGGAGGGAAACCAGACTTCATCGTGGCTCGACAGAAAGCTCTGACGTAAGCTAACACATTTTCTTAATGCTCTTTTTGAACAGGGAAAGGTTCTGTTGTCAAGTGTTATTGGAGCACAGAGCAAAAAGGGGCGGGGCTAAGAAAGGGTAAATTGTTTCTGCTACAACGACCCACTGTTGTTTTGTTTTTGTCACAGAAATGAAGAAGGTGAAGAGCAGCTGCGTCTCCGTCGGCTGCAGCTGCCCTTCAACTTTGCCACTGGCGAAGCGCTTCTCTACGACGTAATGCCGACCACGGAGCCCCCTGACTCGTGCTCCGCCCCCAAGCAGAGGAAGCTGGACAGCTACACCGTCAGCCCCAACTCCATCCTGGGCTGCATGCTGAACCAGGACCAGTCGATCTACTGTGAACAGAACAACACCAACAACATCAACGCCCTCAACGACGTTGCCTTCAAGGACACTCACGCCACTGTTAACGTCCCCGGAGACGTCTGGCTGGACTCTACACCCAAACCTGCAGTGGGAAGTCTGATGAAGTCCGAGACCACGGTGCAGGACATGATGGACACCCTGCAGCAGATTCTCGGGGACAACGACCTCACCGACGTCTTGGACGTGGGGCCGGAGGAGCTGAAGAGCTGGGAGAGCACGCTGCTGAAGATGAGCGCCAGCACCTGTGAGATGAGCGAAGACCTCAATGACATCCTCAGCAACGACATCCTGTCATACGTGGAGGAGCAGCTGCAGAGGGAGGGCGGGCTCAAGCTGCCTGACGAGCTGGACGACATCCCGCCCTGTCTGTCCTCGCTGGAGCTACAGAACTCTGAGCAGCAGGTCGCGGAGCAGAACTTCGGCTGGCCGCTGGAGAACCAGCTGATACCGAACGGAGGGCAGATGATCCCTGGACAGACGATGAAGTTGACACACATGGATCTTCCTCAGCTCAACGGTCCAACTCTTCAGCAGATCGCCTCCCAGCAGACATCAGCTGCTCTTCAACTGGGCAGCATGGCTGATCCAGTCACCTTCAACACCTCCTTGGCAGACTCCTGCGCTCAAACACAAAACCACCTGAGAACTTTACAAGCCACTGCCAAGGACAACAACCTGGGAGCATTCCCGATCAAGCAAACCAATCAGATCCACTCCAATCAAATGCAGAACCACGTCCCAACGAGGAACGTTCTACCAAATGGCCACCAGGACCAAAGCGCCAATCCCGTCTTCACCTTCCAGGGCAACCAGTGGAACTCAAACCAAACCGACAGCTTTGTAGAAACATACAGCCAGAATATTTCAAAAGATTTTAGTGCTGATTCGTCCAGCTGCCTTCAGGGACACTTTTCCCTCCAGACGCAGAACAGCCAGAATCAGAGGCAGTCCTGGCAACAGCAGCAGCAGCAGCAGCTGGTCTCGGGCGCCTGCCTCAACCAGATGTCAGGATTTCAGAGGAATCCTCTTCAGAACGCCGTCAATGGCCGGCCAATGTTCAGGACTCCAGAGACTTCAAATGTTCAGTTCCCCATTCAGCAGAACGTGGTGGAACATAGCAGCTGTATGTTCAGGAACGCCCCCTCCTCTGTTCCTGTAAACGGAGTTCACCTAAGTCAGAGACTAAACCCCCCCACCAGTCAGATTCCCTCCAAACCCTCCTGTTTGTATCAGAGTCTTCCTGGAGGAGGGTCTGTGCCGGGGATGACGGTGATCCCCAGTTCTGATGAGGCGCCGCTGTCCTGCCAGATGACGGCTGGACTCGACCCGGACAGCCTGTTGATGCAACAACAGCAGTACTTAAACTTCAGTGAACAGACACAGGTAAGACTGGGGTGCTGTAAACCTTTAACTTTTTAGGAAAAAAATAATAAATGTCTGCCCAACGTGGGGACAGGTGATAGGTAGGGATCCTACCAATATGTAGAAACATTTTCACACACAGCATGCGATAACTTTGAATGAATGTTGCGTTTTCGATCCGCTCCGGAGTGAATCTCAACCCAGCAGCAGCGGCCACGTTAGCACATCCTCTGCTGTTAATACTAGGGGTGCGACGGATCGCAGTTGATCCGTGTCCCGTACGGATCGCCCTCTACGGTTTGGCACACATGTGATCCGCGGACCACATGTGAGCATCATAGTTTTACTGTCACTGTTACTTTTATATAAGTTGTAATACCTGAAATCTCAATGCAGAGTTGCAGTGAAAAGACAGGACAGATACTGCTGTGTGCAGGGCATCTCTGATTTAAAAGCCGTCACATGACTGCATGAAAAGCACGCTTGCAGTTGAGAAAGGTGGAGGTAATATTGTTTTTAGGATGTGTGCCCATCTTAAAAACTACCTGAGTTATACTTCCTGCATATTGACAGTGGGTGGAACAAGTTTGCAGATGTCAAAAAAGTCCAGAAAATCAGTTAGTGCTTTCCTGTTTCCCCAATGTGGAGCCTGATCAGAAAAAGAACATATTTTTTTTTATCTGAAGGAACTTGTTGTAACACATTTTCGGTGGCTTTGTTTTAGAATTTAAAAAGCTAAAATAAAATATTTGGGGTGTTGCCATTGACATCCATAGTGTGTATGTTCTGTGGTGGGAGAAGTACTCATATCTTTTCAGTTCTGCTTTCCAAACTTCAAATGTGAAAATAAATACAAATGGGTCTTTGTAAACTGAGACCTAATCTGTCTCTTCTCTTCTCACAGATCAACAGTTGTCCAGTTGTCGGGAATGGAGGTTTCCCATTCTCCTCGCTGCCCAATGGGAACGCATACTACTCAGAGAACAAATAGGAATCAGCCGCTGTGACATCAGGACGGCAGAGGATCCACACCTGGACTGAAACGGCAGTTTAAAGGAAGCAAAAAGACTCCTGTCTCTAAACACAAACGTGGAGTAGACTGAAGAACAGAAATGTGCCCGAGGAGGACAAGGAGAGACAACAGGACGCCTCTCCTCCTCTTTGTTTTTATTTTCTTATTTGGAAACAGTGATGGAAGCTTTAAGAGTTCATGTGTTCACTTCAGGGCGGCTGCTGGAAGAAAAAGAGTCTGAATCCTCTCTGGAGCTGGATGGATTGTACCAAAAAAAGGAAAAAAGATGATCTGTTTTGTGCAATCATGATCAAGTCTGAGAAACTCTGATGTCATGTTTTTTTCTCCCTTTTTGGCAGCAGCTCAGCTGATGTCATCACTCGCCATCAGTCAACCAGACAACAGCACTGTCCTTTTTCCTTATGATAGCATTTGTTGCATCAGATAAGTGCTGTTTTTTTAAGTCTCCAAAATGTCTGATATTTTAGAAGACTTTTTAGATGTTTGGGGAATGAAAACGACTTCAGGTAATCTCATCTGTGACATGAGAGACAGGCAGGATGATCCCTGAGGTGAGGAAGTCTTTTCTCTTGTAAAGCAAACTCAAACTGTATAAAAGCACTTCAAACAAAAGCCCAAAATGAAAACAATAAGAATGAAACTTGTTCATTGGTGCACTGTTTGCACCTGTGCCTTGCAGCAAAAATACCTGGTTAGGATCAGGAAAAGATCACATTTTGGTTTAACAGTAAGAAAAGGACACTTGTAGTATAAAGAGAGACAGAATCTGTGTCAGGAGGATGATGAGGTGGATGTGTGGGTCAAACAGGGTTTATTTCATATGTAAAGCAAAGCTTTTTTCTTCCCTGAAACATAATTTATTTCTCTTTTACACCCTTCTTAAACATCCTACACAAAACAGAAATCTACCATGTGTAGAACTTATCATATTGCAATTGTTTGCATGTTGATTAGCTCCCTAAAACTGGCCTTTGTGTGGCTTTTTTAAAATGTTTTTCGAGCATCCTCAAAGCAGTGATTGGCACATTGTTGCCCCCTTGTGGCCTGAGAGCAGAGTGCATGCCTTTTTTGAAATAGACTTAATTAAAAATAAGTCACGTTTTCGCTCTGACAGTCTCCTCATGGTTCTGTAAAACATCCACAGATCTGATGTAACCTTCCGCACATTCAAACATTCAGCTGCATTTTATTTTTCCTTGATTTACTAGAAATTCAGTTCAAATTTGTGACACATTTGGATGGAAACATGGCCTCCACAGTGTCAATGTGAAATAAAAGCAGCCTGCGTTAAATGGTAATTTATAGCTGTAGGTCTTTAAATTTATGGTATTACAAGCAGAAGAAATGCATCATGGGGAAAAAATATGAAACACAGGAGGCTGAAAAGTAGTGTCAGCCAGGAGAGGACTATAGATTTTTTTTTTTTTTTTAAATGTGGACGTGGGAGAGGAGGGTGATAGAAAGAAGAAAAACTAAGGGGGTAAATTTTCTTGTAAAAACTCACACATTTATGATAAAAAATAACAGAATATTCTCTGAGATGATAAAGTCATAAATCTGCAAGAAAAAAAAAAAGGAAATTCTCTCAGATTAAAAACAAGTTTACAAGAAACAGTCCTACAATGTCCAGAGAGGACAAAGCTAACAGAGATGAGAGTGGTGGCCCCGTGCAGGTCATGAACACTTTCTCAGGTTGTTGATGGCGTGCCGCTCAGAATTCAAGCGTAAAAATAAGGAATGGATTGAGAGAGTGAAACTCACTTCAAGGAGCAGAAGCAGGAGGAGTTTGTTGTCAGAGCAGGTGATCACAGCACAGAACAGAAAAAGATGACATTTAGATGATTGTATTATTAACAGATTTGTTGGTGGAAGTGGAATTCTTTACACATGTGACTGTTTTAAACAAGTTCTGGCTTCGTCTATAGGACGAGTTTGTTTTACAAGAGAAAAGACTTGAAGGATGACGACTGAGCGGGTGGTTTGGTGAATCCTCGGCCTCTTCTTTCCAGTAGAAAACATCCACACCCGTCTCCACGCGGTGGACAAGACCTGAAAGTTCAAAGAAAGAACACCGAGACAACTTCCTGTTGATCCTCTGCCGTCTCTGACCCACAAACACCCCCTAAAAATTCTACTTTGAGCGCTCAGAAGGATAAAATGTGTCTACCTTTTGTTGTTTTGTTTTTGTTTTTGTCCTTTTGAAAGTGCGTCTTGATTAAGTTCATTTCAACTCTTTACTGTCCCAGTGAGGGAGATTTGCTTTGCAAACAGGGTATAGAAACAAAAAAACGCACAACAACAACACAACATCATCCTACGACAGTAATAGATGATTTTTACTTTTGAAACATGACATGATTCAGTGAGAACAGCTGCTTCTTTAGTGCCTCTTTATATATATTTTAAAAGCATTTTGTCATTGAGCCAGTTTTGTTTTCTTTCTTCTTTACTGTCATATTTTACCTGCGTTGTCTCCTGTTGTAGGAGGAAAAAAACAAATACAGACGGTGTCTTAAACTGACAGAACTGTTTGAAACTTTAAAGGGACAGTCTGCTACATTTTGGAACATTTCCACTGAGAATATCAGAAAAATATGTTGTGGAAATTGCCCAAAACCAAAGTTTTAAACTTGTCCTCGCCTTAAAGGGATGATTCGGATTGTGTGAAGTGTGGTTGTCTGAGGATTTTATCAATAGTCAGTGTGTGACCTTCAGTAGATATCGGTTGCACACCCACAGTTTGGAGAAGCAGCAGTAGTACTGGTGTTTTTATTTAATTTTTAATTTTTGTTTTTCATTTGGTGTAGTTTCAGTTAGTTTCCAGAACAGATTTGCTTGTTTCAGTTCAGTTTTTATTGTTTAAAAATGTGAAAAAATGTTTTTTAGCCACCCAAAAAAATCAATATCAGTTTAAGTGTATATTTAGAATATTTTCACCTTGTTACCTTGCTGTCAGACAGACGTTTCTGACAAGAAACCAGTTATATAAGCCAAATGTTGCTCTTTCAACTCCATTGACAAAATCTGTGATTTTACTTCACAGAACATGGAAGTTGCGAGCTCACCATCATTGATTAAGTTTGTGTCTTTGTGTGATTTTGGTGTTTTAAAAGGTTAGTTCAGATTCACCAAAGTCACACGTTAGCTCAAACAATCTGAGCAATTAAGGCAGCAGTAGACCTGCAACTCCTGTGTTGTGCAAGGTAAAATTAGTGATTTTTTGAATGGAGTTTGGTTGGTATGGAGAATGATATTTGGCTTATACAACAGGAGCATCAGAAAATTAAACTGATATTTATGTTTTATAGGTGTCTATATTTACTTTGATTATGGATAAGTACCTGTTACAACCCCACATCAAATAATCCGAACTATCCATTTAAGAGGTGTGGTGGAAACTGATATTTTATATTTGCCTTAAACCAAAGTTACACTTGCCCCTTGCCTTAACTTCACCAAGCCAATTGTTGAAACATTTTGCACTATTCCTTTAAAGTGTTTGCCAAAGCATAGCAAAGAGAAAATAATTCACAAATCCTTCAAGAACTTTATAATAAAAATAAAAAGAAATTCCTTAAACAAGTTTTTGAATAGAAAATTTGCACAAATTAAGATGATTTTAATACTTTGAACAGACTGGATTCTCTAGATTTTATACAGATTAGATCATAAAATCATTTTTATGGATTATTTGAATATAAATCAATTTAAATTAAGACTATTTTTACATTCAGAAGACACTTTTTTAAAGAAATAGACCTAGACTGAGAGTCAACCGCCTTAAGATCAGATGAAACCTGAACATTAAAGTCCAGGATGCAAATCAGTTCATGAGACACTGATTGTGAGAGTGGACCCTTTTCAATTTCCGTCCTCTTCCTCTTTCTTAGTTTCTGTCTTTGTGGTTAATTTATCGACGTTCTCGCTCGGACCGATCAGGAGTATCGACGATCGTCCTGCAGCGAAACACAGAAGTAAAAAATGGTTAAAGGCAGCTATTGTATATTTTAAACGAGGGGAGAAAAAAAAGGAAAAACTGAACACAAGTTTTTGAAAAGGGGTGGAAACTTCAAGTGCCTTTTAATTGAGCTCTTTGTGATTGTTAAATTCAGCACTTAGATTAAAAAGAAACGCCGCGAGAAAGCCTCAAACTGCATGAAAATGTGTGTCGCTTCATCCAGTACTGAGCCTGACTTTTTACCCAAGCAAGATCTGTGTCACCACTGATCAGCACTTCTCCTAGAATAAGTAGTCCTCAGCTGATTTCAGAAGCTGCAAAAGACAAAAGTAGTGACAGAAAACTTGAATATTTGACGTTAATACCAAAAACAAGTCAGTAAAGCCATCTGTGATGTTTTATTCTTGAGGATACCAAAGGGACAAGACAGAATATACACATCTACTGCTGGAAAATGAGTTTTCTGTTGACTCTTTTATGATTTTTAGGATGATTTCTACACAGAAAACAGCAGGAAAGAGACCAGAATGATTGTAGTTGTGGTTTCACAAACTGTGAAAAAGTTTTGATCTTAACAAACAAGAGTTATGCTGCGTTCACGTCATATGAGAGTTGCTGTAATTAACAGTTTCCAACCTGTAAAAAGCCTCCAGCTCAACACGTGAAGTCATGTTTAAGCTGGGAAACGCTGATTTTTCTGACGGCTTCTAAATTTACAACTTAATGCATCAGAAACCAAACAAATAAAGACGCATCACATCAGCCAAAAAATGACATTTTCTGGAAATAGTGTGTTTAAATTCAAATTTAATGGGGATTTATAGACAAAGTAAACATGTTTTTATTGCCAAAGCAAATGTGAAATTAAAAAAACAATAGAAAAATGTGCATAAACAGAAGAATTGGGATTTTTCTAGCAATATATAGGACATTATATATACAGATAAACACTGTAAAATAAAAAAAGAGAAGAAACAAATGTAGGCTTGAGGCAAGAAAAATAATTATATCATTTAAAAAATATGTTTTAACTGTCACACGATCAGCTCTGCAGTCATATATCCCTCATATATAAAGTTGTCCAGTGACATGAACATGAGCTTAAAAAATTTAGAAAATGTTACAATTTGCTGCTTTTTGTCATCACATCGTTGTGATGTAAAATTTAAACTATTAGTCAAATAAAATGACGTAACCCTGGACTCGACTCTTTATTCTTTATTTAGATCCACATTAGTATCAATAAGTCATGAAAATTCAATATAAAGTAATAATAATAATAATATGAACATCTGAAAATGAAATAATAGAATAATTAAATCTAAACTACAGACTACATACATACTTAACTGCTTTATATTAACAGGAATTGATACGTGTTCGACTTGAGATGTCGATTGATTACATATTTTTGTTTTCCAGCTGAGATCAGCTCCTCTGTTTCCCTTGTGCACTGCATTGTGGGAAAAATGCCCCTTCTGTCTGGTTTGAACACACTATGTTCTAAAATCCTGCTTCAGATGAGTGTGGAGAGCAGATATATGGGATGTACCATATGACGTGAACGCTGCATTAACAACAACCTGCCCCCTTTCTCTTAGAGTTGTTGAAAGGCATTCTGGGTAATGTAGTAAACCACTAACTGCAGTAGTAAAGTAAAGGAGGCAGGTTGAGTTACGATTGCTTTGGATTAATTTTCATAATGTGCAAAACTCAAAATGTTAAAATGAAATAAATATTAAACTAAGAATAAGAAAGGATCAGTTTATTGTATAGTTGGACAGTCTTGTTACTTTTTTAGTGTCTATAAATTGTAGAGTCACAATATATTCCTTCAGTTCACATAGAAATATGGTGAATTTGTGGACATTATTTGCCACTCTGCATTTATGTATATGATCTTTAATATATTGGATGAATAAGTTTAGACTGAGCAATTGTTTTTAAAGATTTAGTCTGGATTTTTTTCATATTAACATCTGTGAAAATTGAGCCAAAGCAATTGTGAAATAAACAAATATAAAAATAAGTGAATTGTAATAAAGACCCTCAGATTTCCCCCTGTGCAGATCCCTGTTGATGTTTCTGTGAACTTTAACTTGACTTTCAACACATCTGCAACAAGCTGTTTGAGGAACCATTCAGTGGTGCGTTCAGGTGCTTTAACAAAATCACTAGGTGTGCCTTTACAGCAGATACACCAAAAATAAAAAAAATTAGACCAAAACTCATCACAGATGTAGACTCAGTACAAAATGAAGCGCTTTTTTCAGAGGTTAACGCCTCTTCTCCTCTTTAAAATCCAGAGTGCTTTCATCAAAATATAATATAAAAAATATAAATATATCATGTTGCTTGCTTCTAGATAAAAAAAAAAACTTTGTACTTATTATACATTTATTTTTCAAACCCCAGGAGGCCAAGGCTCCAAATTGCAGTATCTTTGTGTACCTGTATATAAATATATATATTTGTCTCCTTATTTTTTTCAAATACGTATTGTCCTATATTGTGTATTTTAATGTCATATTGCCTTAATCTGATTCACGCCTATCATTTTTTTGTACATTTTCTGCACAGCATAAACAAATGTAACCTCTCATTATGATGTTTTTTCTTTTGTAACTTTTCAGCTCATTATAACTTGTGGATTTGCCTTCATCAATATTTTGCCTCTATCAGTGTATTTGAGTGTTTGAGTCAATCTTTTCATGCTGACCATATTAAACGTGATCTGATCACACAGTCCTCTGTGCTTCCAAATACATTTTTTTTCATTGTGTTTCAACCTGTTTTAACAAAAGGAAAGTGACATAGGAAAGGAAAAATAAGTCTCCATCTATTTATGGCTGTTTTTACTCTGTAAATATCAATTAATACAAAAAATAGAGCTAAAATAAATGAGTTATAAATGAAAACAAATTAACTTAAAAATTGGTGGAAAATATAAGTCAAATTGTCATGAAACTAGCAAAGAATTTTTCATCAATTCAACATTATTTTAGTGGTTTTTTTTATGTGCTTTTGATCAGTGTGATGGTCTCCAGTGTCCACTAGGGGACAATGTAACTTTGTTTTAGTGAGCAGCACATTAATGCATCTGCTCCAGTTGGACAATCTGCTCCAAGTTAAGCCCATAATGGTTTCACTGCAGGATCAAACTGGGCCAGAGTGGATCAAACAGTCTTATTGTCTTACTCTGACACACTGGATTACAAAGCAAGTACAATGTCCTCAAAGTATTGACAGTAATATGTCCTCATTTAATAAAAACTGTGACTGTAAAGCTGAAAAAAACTGCCTAAACCTTTAACCATTTTGGACTCCTCAACTCATAAAATAACAATATATGGAGTGTTCACAGCCTTTACTGAAATAAAAGTAGGATTATCACAATCTAAAGATATTTATTTGCATTAGTAATAGTTTTGGTTCAGCTGATCACAGTGGAACCTAGTTTATTATTTTATATCCTACTGCTGATTATTCTAATCAGATCAAATGACACCAAATTCAGACATAAATGAAAATATTTTACAAGTCCTAGAAGCTGTTTGATAATTGTAATAGAGTAAAAAGTGCAATATTTGCTCCTGAAGTGCAGCAGGTTTGTGATAAAACTATTGAAATGTAGCTCATTGTTGGTTACACATAAAGTTTGCTAAGTGAAGCTAGCTAACATTAGCTACAATAACCCACTGATCATACCAGACCAGGATCAGGACCCAAAGTATCAAAACCACCAACACAGAGTCCTGATCTGAATATTGATACCGGTGTGTGGATCTAAACCAGAAAATGGATCAGTCGCATGTTAAATGGTGTCCTGGGCAAATGAACATTCTGCAACACTTTACTCACAGCTGCTGTTGTGCATGTGATCATTCACACAATGAACTTTTTAATTTTAATTATCAACTTTTTAATTTATCGCAAACGCTCTGGTTCAGGCAAAGTCACAGAATCATTCTTAAATGTTTATTTAACTCGACATAATTTTTTTACAGACTTGTCAAAATTATAATTCACAAACACCGTAAAGTACTCATTCTGCACAAAATTGACGCTTCCCTAAGCCCCACCTCCAAACAGCATCTATCCAATCATAGCTTAGCAACCGTAACAAGAGTGGCCTTGCTTTTCTTCCTATTTTGGAGGTGTACAGGAGGCGAAGAAGAGTCTTGTTGTGTCTGAAAAACGTGAACCCAAGAGCACACGTGTGGTGAATGGATTAAACTCTGTCTTCATCTGCTCTAACATAAACTGCAAACGTTAGCATGTCTGGCTAACTAACACTAGCTTGCTAGCTGCAGTAACTTTACCTCCAGATAAACTTGTTAGATCCCACTGCATCTGCATTTGTTCTGTGGGTGTTGGAGGAGGATATGGACTGATGCAGAATCAAAGTGGGTCAGTGATGATGCATCTCTCTCTGGCTCGCTGTCTCAGGTCTAAACCGAGTTAGCTTAGCTCTTATTCCGGCTCTCTTCTGCGATCGCGGTCTGGCTGGGTGCCCCGTCTCAAGGTCTGCTGCACTGATCGAGTCCCTGCGCTTCTTTTTCTCACATTAATGTCTGTATTTCTGACATCTATAATGAAGATATGTAAGCTAGCTTTAGCCTCAGTCTCTTAGTTTTCACATGATATTATGTATGCAGCTGTCAGCGAAGGATCCTAATACATTTTGTATTACACATTTTTTACTATTTTTTAAAAATATTTTGTTAGATTTTACTTATTTATGTTTTATTATTATTTTATATTTTAATTTTACTTTATTTTCTATTCATTTAATATTTTATACTATATTATACATGTATTGTACATTTGTGTATGGGATTTCCGGTTTTCTACCAGAGGCCCGACAGTATGGTGAAGTACCCGTATGTACCGGTGACATCAAATGTAGATATTATTAAACGTATTAAAACAGCCGTTCTGATATATTGAAAGTCCCTTATACTAGTTTTGTGTTAATTATCAATGGAGACAACATTTGAAAATGTCTACCGTCATTTTTTTTTCCTTACGTCACCTTTGACCTGCTGCGCGCTCCCGACGTCAAATCAGTGCCCTGGAAGCGCGCGCTGGTCAGAGAAGTAGGGACGGAGGAGAGAGAGCAGCAGCAGGGAGGACCGGACCATCCGGGAGGAGGAGAGGACGGGAGGACGGATAATTAAACTTTATAACGGTTTAATTTGAACGTTTTTGGTGTGAACTTGTTCCCCAGGATGTGAAGCCTAAACGGAGTGTTTTTTTTAATATTTGACGGAACAGCGGAGCGGAGCGTCATGGACGAAATAAACTGACACAGTCCTCCTGTGATATTCCGGTAATACTTCATCAGACAGGGAGCTAATAGTGAGTTTAAACTGACATTATCTATCTTTAGCAATGGCGTCTACTTTTATCTAATTTAATATCCACACAGCTTTGAATTATTGTTGGAACAACCAGCAGACGTTACTTAACGGCAGAGTAACGTCTGGTAACGTTGCTGTCTGTGTGTCAGTTAATGAGAGCAGATGAGTCACGTGCCTCTGATTACTGCTGGGAGAGCTGCTGGTTTCTATTGGACAGATTCTACTGGATTCTACTGTGTGGAGTTAATGGATGTCCTCCAGCTTCACTGTGAATAAATCAATAAAAACAACAACATGTATGCTGGACGAAAGAGAAGAAAACCGGCACAGAAGGGGTAAGTTATGTCATGGAAGACTGAGGTTTATTATTTAAAGAGCAATAAAGTGTTTTTTATCAAACACTGACACTGATTCAAACATATTTTACTGTGTGTATCACTTCATACAGAGTTATTAAAAAAAAAAAAAAATCAGTTAGTAATCATCCCAACATTCATATGTAAGTCTATATTTTTAGATTTTGGACCCCAAACCTGCATTTAAAAAGAAAATGGTTCATGGATTCTTGAGAATAATAATATAAATTGATAGTAGATGGTCACGGCACATTTTAAAAAAAAAGCAAACATACAGGCACACTGTATATGTATAGGGTGCCTGTATGTTTGCTATATTATGAAATAAACCCCAACAGGGTGTTGCAGGACCCCAATGCAAAGAGGAGGGGTCTTGAATCATCTTGAAAGGATTTATTGCACAATAATGACCTGCTCACTGTACACTATCCCGCTTATTACATGGTTACTTACCAAAAAAACATATGGCACACATTTATGTGCCGAAAAATATTCATTTAAAAATTATTTTCTGTCTTTATTTCACAAACGTGACCTGGCCACTGTACATTATCCTGCTTGTCATATTGTTATGTAAAATATCAATAATTTGACATACAATATGAATTTATAAATGATTTTAGTGATTTAACAATGATTTCAGAGTCTATGATCAGAACTGTGTCCATGGGAATGGTCTGTTCTTAATAACAATAGTTTGTTATACAGAAATAACAGACCTTAAAACGCTGTACAAAGCCATGTAAAAACGTCCATAATCACATGTTTATATTACATGATGCTGATGCTCTTTTTTTAATCAACCTGATCACAGTGCTGGCAGAGAAACTGAACACTAAATAAAGACTAAACTGAGGTCTAAAATGATCACTTAGATCTCTCTAATAGTTAAATGATAATGTGCTGCTTTTCTCTGCTTCATATCATTGTAAACAGCATATTTTTGGGTTTGGTTGCTGCTGGTCAGACAAAACAAACAATTTTAAACACCAATTGTCACCTTGAACTCCAGGCAAGTTTTATGTTCATTTTTGTTCATTTTTACAATTTCATAAACAAATTGTTTATCATTTATTTGAAAAAATATTAACCTGAATGGTTAAATTGGCTTGGCTGATATATTGACTAATAACAATGTATCAAAGATCTGTTGATATTGATATATATGCCAGCTGATATAATAGTTAATATCTCAGTTTTTATTGTGTAAAATTCCTGTTTCAGTACATGTTTTGATCACAATTCTTTAATAATCAAATTTAAGGGAACTTCAATAAAAAATGTTTTTGTGTGTTTGTTTATCAGCGTCAAAGATCCAGTACTGGTCAGGTTATACGCAGAGAAAATAAAATTTGGTCAGTCTAACCCAAGAGTCTTATATATCACAATACTTCCTTATCATCCAGAGTCAAACCGACCCCAGTTGAAGGTGCCAAGTCCAACCCATCCAAACGCCATCGTGACCGTCTGAACTCAGAGCTGGACCGGCTTGCCAGCCTGCTGCCCTTCCCTGAGGATGTCATCTCCAGCCTGGACAAACTGTCCATCCTGAGACTCAGCGTCAGCTTCCTCCGAACCAAGAGCTTCTTCTCTGGTAAGAAAACACATGATCACAGTGAAACATCCCACTGTGCACAGCTTGAAGCAGTAGGTAGAAATACTCTGATTGGTTAAACTGTCTTTGGCAGCATCAGCAGTGATTTAAAAGAGTTGATAATGATGAATCTTGAAATTGAGACAGATAGAGACTGAATGTGAATCTGGTAAATGTCAGTCTGCAGCCTGGAAACAGCTGCTCGCCCTTTTCCTTGCCTGCCTCCCGAAATACTGAAATAGCTTTTCACACCTCACACAGGACCTGCGGACACAGAGGCAGAAACACACAGACCGACAGAAACAGACAGGGGAAAGAAAGGTTTCAGCTAAAAAGACAGAAGGTCAGAAAGAGTTTCTGGAGCACTAATAGTTGTGTCAGTGTCTCCCTTCCAGAAACATGTACATCTTTGTTTGTGTCTCTAAACACAACCTTTCTCACCACTGAAGCAAAACAACTGAAGCACTCAGTGATATATGTTTCCTTATTGTTGTAAACCTGGTGCCAAAATGGTACTGGTTCTTATAGACCCATCTTGACTGATGTGATTACATCACAATCTTAGCTGGAGGCGAAACGAAGGAAAAACTGTGGGCAAACACAGAGTAGTTGGCTATACAATCAAACTTACCTTGCTGTGTTACTGGTGCCAGAATTGAATTAATAATGGCTCAAAATTTTATCTCGAAAGCTTGGAGATGTGTGGAGCCATGACAAAATAAACAAAATGAACTCATAAAATTTCAAGAAAATTAAAATTTCAAATGTGAATATTTTCTGTTTTATTTGGTCTCTATGACAGTAAACTGAATATCTTTGCAGTGTAGACAAAACAAGACATTTGAGGACGTTATCTTGGGCTTTGGAAAACAATGATCACCGTTTTTCTGACATTTTATTGACCAAACAACTAATCGATTCTGAAATGATTGATAATGAAAATAATTGTTAGTTGCAGCCTTACTCACACGTTTTCTTATTAAACTGAACTAGAACTATGGTCCGTCCATTGATTGGGCATGTACTAGTCGACTGTTCTGCTCCCATTGGTTAATATGAACTTTTTCAAGTAATGCTGGTGGTCATAGAGAATTACTGACCATACATAGTCAGAAGAGGTTGTATTTTCTTCAGCTATTGTTAAGAATCAAGTACTGGTGACAACAATTAATCGATGATCGAATAACCAGTCATTAAGAATTTGATCTATCAAGTAATCAGTCTACTATCAGTTATTACTATCAAATAAAGATCTGACATATAACAGATTTTTTTTTATTAGCACACTCTATATGTTATCTGATATATCTAGCTTTAATATGTAGGCCATCACATCTTTATGTTTCATTCATAGACTATGGAATACTGTCAGAGAATATACAATATGTTAAAGCTTTCATATAGGGAAAAAAATAATAAGTATACACAATATTTTGGCATCATCTGGCAACACACAGGGATACATGTACAAAAAACCCTCAAATATGAACTGTTTGGGTAAAGGTACCATTTTAAAAGAATCATTTTAGTACCAGTATCAGACGAAACCCAAATGACACCCAACCTTACATGTTGATCTTGTACATGGACATGCTGTGAAGTTCAGTTTGTGCTGCTCTGAATAATTCAGCCAACAGGAGCCTGAAGGATTTATACAATGTAGGGAAGCCAGATATGTGTTTTTGGATGGATGAGAATTTTTAGTAATGGGTGCAACATGATGGTGGTGGGTGGTGGTTTTGGGTGAGGTGTGGGCGGTTTTGAGGTCACGACCTTTTGCGTCTGGGCTTTCTGTGATTCAGGCTCTGAGGCTCTGTTAAGAAGCAGTAAAGTGCAGAGGATTGGCTTTGTCGAGGAGTTAGCAGGCTTACAGGCATAGCAGATGGATTTTGGGATGTAGGGGTGTGTGTGTGTGTGTCTGTGTCTGTGTGTGTGTGTTTGGCAGACTTGAACGTGTTCACAGATTTGCTGTTTAAGGGCAGATTGGAAATCTGTCCAAAAACAACAACCAGCCTTCAGAAATCTTCTCAGCCTGAAAAGTCCTTAAAGCTCACAGAAAGACATGTTGAATATCTGAATCCAGTGTTTCACGGTTTGATCTGTTGCAGGAGGTTCGAGTCAGCTTTTTAAAGCATCGACTAACACTACAAACTGCTTCTTCGACACAATTCAGCTCCAGTTGTAGTTTAACTCAGATTTGACTTGATGTTTGAGTAGTTTTCTTGAACCAGACTCACAGTGCTCACAATTGGGATTGTTATAAAATATTGTGCTGTAGTATTTAGCAATACAAAAATATGCCTCAAGTTACAAACTGAAATAGAAAAGAGGACACTGCAGCTGTAACATTGCTGTCAGAGAAGAGAGAATTTCAGCTTCCTTAATCTCTGATGGCATATGGTCATTTTATGATTTATTACAGTAAATATATTACAGATGTCTTCTTTAAACACCATGACAGTATGGAAGTGCGCATGTGACATATTGTAATGCATGTGTCAGTGCCAATTTAATGACAATGTAATGATATTCCATGATGCATAAACATAATAATTTGATTTGTAATCACAAGTTTCTGTCTTAGAATTGTCCCAGTCATCATATTTTTGTGTCCCAGGTGCGATTTTTTTGTCCCTGGGACAACAGGATATTCTCAATTTTGAGTGCTGGCTGCAGCACAATAAACATCCTCTAAACGTCTCTGCAAATGTCACTTGGGTCCAGTCACATTCAGGCTACAGCACAAGTTTGTTTACTTTGTCTCTCATTCTGGCAGCAGTTTTTTGCTTTTAGTAATAATAAAAAGATATTAACAATACAATTAAAAACTGATTTTTTTGTGATTACAAAAATGTGTGATTTGATGTGATTTCGAATTTAAAACATTTTTGTAAATTCTTCTGAAGATGTTAAAATTTGGTTTTGTTGCCAACTTAGGTGTTTAGAGGATGTCTGTCCAACCCAGGTCAGACGTTTCTCTTTCAGTTAATGAAAAGTGTTAGGATTTTTATTCTTTGTTTTATATTTTAATAGGATCTGCTGGTCCTCTGATATCCTTCTCTGTAGAATTTTCCACAGTGTTTGTGATGTTTTGTATTCACAAAGCTGTCTTGATGTATTCAGCCCCTGGTAACTACAAGTGCTGACTGCATTTCCCATGTGTGCTTGCATGAAAAAGCATGTGTGGTCTGTTATATTAAGCTGTGAGATTCCCCTTTGAATGTATAGTGAGAGAAACATTGGCTTTATTATTAAATACTATAAGCTTTGGCTGAATTCACATTTTTGAAACACTTAAGCTTTAGCTCAGCTTGATCTCAATGTTATTTTTTTTTAAAAACAAATATCTTGGCATGCAACTGTTCAATAGATGTCAAACCTCTGTCCTCCTTCAAACAGATGAACAGACATCTATCAGACACTAAAACTGTCCATCACAGGCTTGAACCTCTGATAAAAACACACCAGACCTCTGAGTGACCCTGCAAAAACAGGTCAGCAGACCCCCTCCTCTATCAAACTGCTTGAACCGTGGACGACCCCCTCTCACCGTAATGTCTTAATACAACCTCGATGTATTGTAGGTCAGCTCCTTTTGCCCGTGGCCATGAGACGACCCTTGTCCCAAAGTCTCAGCCACGCTGTAATGTAGGTCTGAAGAGACTGCTGCTGCTTCACAGCGAGCACAGAGGAGGTGGGAGGAGGAGATGAAAGCCTTGAAGAATAAAAACACGGCAGGATAATCCACTCACGGCCGCTTTACAGACCTTTTGAAGAAGGAAGGGGGGAGATGGGCGCCCACTGTTCAACTTTTGACTCCGGCAACCTCTGAGAAACCCTGTTTTTATGTGTATTTAACCTGGGTCTGGTCTTTTCAGGCAGCCCAGTTTGACATAATTTCAGTCACATGTTGATCTCACTCTCTGTAAACATATAGAAGAATTAGGTTAGGTTTAGGTGAGATTACACACCTAAAGAGACCTCTGCTGATACTCAGTCTGATATATTCAGACTACTAGCTAACAAGCATTAGCTACCCAGCTACATGGCAAAGAAAAAACACTGTCTTTATGTCAGATAACCAGAGGTGATACCTTAACATAAGCAGAGATACAAATTGGATATATCGGCCAGCCCTGGGATTTGTGTAGGATTATGTTGTGATAACCGGTTCCATTTTGGATTTAGTTCCAAGTTGGTAAAATACCTTGTTAAGAACTTCTTAAGCTTCTAAATAGCTGCTAGCTAACTAGAAGGTAACTATAGATCTCCCTTATTATCTCAAAAACATTTTCAAGGTTGTATTTTATGTATTCAGAGCAAATTGCAGCTAGAAAACAAGGAAGTGGTGGCAAGTTTTACATTTAAATCTCAAATTTGTTATCATTTATATACAGCCAGGGTTTCCACAAACCTGGAAAATAGCTGACTAATTTTTCAGTCATAGACAACACATGGAAAATGAGCGAAAATATCCTGGAAAATTAGTGTTTTTGGGGAAAATTATTTCAAAAGTAGTTTTTTTTACTTTGCTGGTATTTTCGCTTTAAACATTGTAAAAGTAAGATGATTAGACAGAGACTGAGCCAGCAAACAAAAAATCCTGAAAATAGTTTAGCTAAAACTAGCTATCGACTGAGCTCTCAGGACTGATCTGGATTCCACAAAAATCCCTCCAGTGTTATTCAGTCTAGACACATCAGTTATAATCCATTATCTCTGAAAAAATGTCAAATTCTGCCAAATACTACAGTCTGGTATTGATTATACATAAAAACCATCACATGAATCATTAAAAAAGAAGCTTTTAGTCAGTGGTGTTTTTAACAAATCCTTGCTCCATATGTTTTCTTATCTTTACATGTAGTCAAGTCAGAATGTTGTTATGTATCAGTTTGTTTGTTTATTTCTGTATCAGACTTTTTCTACCTCATCAAGTATCAAATGCAGGAGAAGAAAATGCCAAACTTATTTTTGGTCAAAACTGATGAACTCTATGGTTCAACTCTTATCACATTTACTCAGAGGAAACAACAATCAGTTCTCCTCTGCTGCACCACACAAACTTCCTTTTGTTTTAAGCAGTATTTTGCCTTTTAAAGTGATCTCTGAGGATCCAGTTAGTGGTCAAGCTGGTGTCATTCCTGTGTGTGTGTGTGTGTGTGTGTGTGTGTGTGTGTGTGTGTGTGTGTGTGTGTGTGTGTGTGTGTGTGTGTGTGTGTGTGTGTGTGTGCGTGTGTCTGTGTGTGTTAGTCCACATCTGTCTCCATGTGAAGCCATCTGCGAAGTGCTCAGAGCAGATTAGTGGTTACTTATGTAATACAGTAGCATTGTGTTTCTATTATTCTCTACCTCTGTCTTCCTCGCTGTTTATATCCATGCAGACAATCAGTGTGTGTCTTTGTGTGTATATGATGATTGTAATTGACTGCAATCTAAAGCTGTAAAGGAGACATTTGATCAGTCTGTTTCTTTACCTCAAAATAGTCAGAAATTCAGGTATTAAAAGGACAGTTCACCCCAAAATCAAAAACACATATTTTCATAGTACTTACCGGTAGTAAACTGCATAGTATATCAATATTTTGGCATTTTTTCAATTCTGTTTAATTAAAGTTCACCCCAAAATCAAAAATGCATATTTTTCCTCTGTCTTGTAGCACTATTTATCCATCTATACTGTTTTGATGTGAGTTGCCTAATTTTGGAGATATCGGCCATAGAGATGTCTGTCTTCTCTCAAATATAATGGAACTAAATGGAACAGCTCTAATGTGGTTCAGCTCTGTTCTGATAGAAAGAAAGTAGTTCCTACATGAAACTGCTCACAACAAGGTCTGGGGTTTATTTTCAATAACTGGGTCATAATTTCTGGAAAGAGACGTTACTGTTGAGTTTTTCAGATGTATTTTCTTTTTGTGCTATGAAAAATATTTTTTATTAATATTTTTGACTTTGCGTTGAAATTCCCCATGTAAAGAATATGTTAGACTTCCTAGACAGAGAGATATTTTGTCTGAGCATAATTGAAACAGTCAAAGAAAGTGTTCCAGGTTCTTCATGAATATTTAATTCAGACCTCTTTAAGTCCAACACCCACAAACACATTGTAGTTTGCAGATCGTCCTCTCTCTTGTTGATGTTGTCATTTGGGAGATACTCTTCCCTCGTCGACCTGCTGCTGCACTCGGCTGAAGCTCTATTTATAATTTATTTCGGTCATGGGGATGAGATGCCGGATTAGCCGGGTCATTGTTTATGTCATCGTCCTTCCAGACCGACTACGTGGTGCAGAGGAGACTTTAATCTGTGGCTGCAGTGAGGTGGCTTGCTGGTTTTTGTGTTTGGTTGATAAGTGTTTTGCTTCTGCTTCCAAACCCATTCCAATGAAGCGTTACTATGAACACATTTATGGTGCGTGACAATTTAAGGCTTGGTCCTGAATGTTCATCACTTTTATCTGCAGCATATTTTGTCCTAAAGCAATTTGTTGATTGACGGTAAATTAATCTTCATCTATCAAATAAACATTTGCTGTTTTGAGCATCTTAAAGAGAATATTTCTCAGTGGTGATACCCTCCAAATACTTGTCTTGCAGTTGTTTTTTTCATTCATCACTCCCCCCACTGCCTATGGACTCATCAGGATGTATAGAGCTTCCTTTATGTTTTCTATCCGAGTCAGAGGACTGAAGAGCATCTGTTGTGATGTTTTTATTGTCTGTTGGTGTCCTCGTCGCCCTCAGTTGTGCCAACAGATGTCTCCTCCCCTCCTCCTCTTCCTCCTCCTGGACGCCTCAGGGTGTTTTTTCTTGCCGCTGGCTTCCGTTCATGACGTCAGGGCACAAAACACCCTGTCCACCACCATCACCACCCCTTCTAGCTCTTAATTATTGATAGTCAACATGCTTTCTCTGCTCTCTCCCTTGGTCTTGGGAGCTTCCACTACACTGAGCTGTGTCACCAACAGACTCAGACAAAGGTTTGGGTGCAGCTTAGTGACGATTCATTTATATATGAGGAGTCTTTTTTAGTTTTTTTTTTAGTTAAAGTCACAAACTACAACACATTTATATTACAGGCCTTAAACAGAAAGAACTGTGAAGAACCATACTGGTGATTTTGTTTCTCTCAGGCAGCCATGAGTTGCCAAACTTCCCAATCATCAGTGAAAAAGTCAGCAGTCTGTTTCCAAACCACAAATGTATTTAATGTATTTAAATGTCTATCCTAATGTGCCTGTCAAGTCAAAATATTTTAAAAATGAACTTCAATCCCCAGGTTTGTTTGTGGCCAAATGGCTAGTTCAAATTTACCAGCCACTCATTTTTTTTGGTTGGTGACTGATGCAAATCTTCCAGCCACTTTCATATTTTACTACCATTTTGGCAGGTGACTGCTGTAAATTTTGAACCCTGACTGTACCCATATTTATTGACAGGCTGTAAGGTAGCATGTGGACATGTGGTACCAGTAATGGTTAAAGCTCAGTGGTAAGTTCAGAGGTGTGGACTCAAGTCACATGACTCATGACTACCAAAAACTACAGAATTGTTCTGTGCAAAACGTGCAGGTCAAAAATTACAGAGACACAACTTCCAACTTGGTTCGAAATTTAAAGTTGCACAAAGAAGAGTAAGTCAAAGCTCTGTTGTTAAAATGGAGTTATATTTGGTGAAAAGTGCATTAACACTTATTTATGACTCATAACTCAAAATGAAGGACTTGGAACTTTACTCAGGACTCGCCTGTCTTGACTTGGAACTTGAGTACAAAGACTTGATACTTAATGCATGAAGTATACAGTTGCATGTAACATATATGCTACAAAATAGCCAAAAGTTTTAAGGTTTTGGCTGTTTGTCAGGATTTTGTGTTTGGTTTCTGTCCCATCTAATTACCTCTGAGGCTGATGGACGCAAAGACTCCATCAGTGATGATAAAGAGACACGATGGACCTTTATTGATCGCTGTGGGAGATTTGGGTCACAATCAGCAGAAGCAGTTTAAGTGGTCGAACCTTCGGCCTCTGTATTGTCTGCGGCGCTTAGAGACTTCTTCTTACATTAACATCTCCACTGCTGCCTTTGCTCTTTGTTTTCTTCAGATTCGACCCACTCAAGCAGACTCTATCCTCAGGGGTCAACTGGCCTCCATGTTTTTGTCATAGGGGTCAGAGGTCACACAGAAATGTCACAATAACTGTTAATACACTTTGAACACATTGTAACGTCAGTGTTTTATCTTTGTATTTGCAAGTGAAACATCTTTCTCTTTCCTTCTCTGTACCATTGTTGCGTCAGTTGTCCTGATTTGATCTTTTGTTTTTCTACCCATCTTTGCCTTTCCTACAGGCATTACTCTCTCTCTCTCTTCTCTTGCCTTCTTTTTAGGTGTTACTCCCTCCATCTTGTTGCCTGAATTCCCCTCTCTGTCTCTTTCTCTGAAGGTGTTACTCCCTCAGGTTTTCTTCTTGTAATTCTGTGAATCACCCCTCTTCACATCAGCTTCTTTAGCTGCCAAAGGATACAACTGCAAAGGATAAAGTAAAATAGTATTATAAATTACTTCCAAATCCAAGTGATATCTAATGAACAGTTTCATTGCATTTTGTTACCGGGATATTAGGGTCATCATATCACAAAAAAATCTTGATCATTCAGACTTCAATCAGAAATATGCCTCCTCCTCCAGAACCTAAGCACAGATACAGCCCAACAAATCCCCTGATGTTCAGGAGCAGTAAGATCTCTAATTGTTTGGTATTGGAAGACAGCTGCTGATCTTTGGAAACAGAGGTATTTCTAATTCACAGATGATTCACAGGACTTTCTGTTTCCTCTTTTTCTGCAGTGGCTTTGAAGAAGCAGCTGTCCAATGGCGTGAACAAGAGCAGCGACCACATTGATGAGAGCAAAACATCAAGATCTGTAGATGGATGCATACCTGAGGGGGAACTGCTGCTGCAGGTGGGTTAGCAACAGGCTGCTGTGATGCTGTTTAAGTCTGTTTAGTTCTTTTGTATGTGTGTTTTAATCATGACTGGTGCTGTCAAAATATATTTTTATTTTCTTTTTGCAAACATGTGACGGATGTAGGAAGAGTTTAGAGTTAATTAATTTGGCTGAGCTAAACAGATCTATCTACACCATAAACATAAACATCTGGATACAGTTTATTCTGAGTAGTTTGAGGTCTGTCCTTGGACGTGTTTGCATCTGCATTTATATGTGATGAAGGCACAGTCCAGTAGCTATCATCTAACCACTGACAACCCCCCGCAGCTCTGAAGCTCTGAGTTAGTTTGTGTCTTTTTTCCATGGATCACGCAGAGAGTCTGCACACAACAACAACAACAGCTGGCTGTTTTAGGTCAGTTGAAACCCTATGATGGAGGAGAGGCCGCTCTGCACAGCAGGACAGGAGGACAAATGGCTTGTTTTCTTGGACTTACAGCAGAGACATTTCTGCTTTTAAGAAAGAGAGCAACGAGTTTGAGTTGAACACAGTGGTCAGTTGTTTTTCACTGGAACTCAAGTTCCATCTCACATCATTATTATTTTCAGAGGTCAAAATAATGACAAGGATTGAATATATGTGTGTTTATTCTCTTCAAGAGCTTCCTTGAAGAGCTGAGCCTTTTCCTCCAAATAAAAGCAAAGAACCAATCACTACAGAACTGGAGAAGAATGGGGTGGAGGAGGGTTGTTATGATTTCGGTGGTGAACTGACAGCTGAAAAAGTCAGAGAGGAGAACAGATTTATAGTTTTTACACAATGACATGATTGGCTGATGGAGATTGTGGCTAAATATGGTGGTTAACCTAAAGCATGAATAAAGTGTAAAGTGTGATAGCTGATTGAGAATAGGTGGGTAAAGAGAGAGGGGGAGAGAGAGACAGTTGTGGATGATTGAGACATAAAGATCATCTTCCTGATTGAATTTGAATGCCGCGGGTGGAGACCATCAGTTCTTAACCACAGAGACACAGACAGAAGTAAACACTGGTTTCTCTGCCCTGAATCAACGTATTGATGAATGTATTGATCCCAGAGGAATAAGTGGGTCACTGCAGCGGTGAAGAATCAAGGATGTGTCTGTGTGGAGGGCAGCAGCTTCCTGCCTTCAGCTGCTCTGTTCCATTACAGACAGTGGCCCATGAATTATACAGAGCCGGTGAACACATCTATTATTGAAGGGAGGGGGGTTTGGATGAAGGGTGTGTGTATGTGTGTGTCTTGGAAATCAACTAAAAGTATATCACCAAATCATACACACAATGACCTTCATATCATCCACTTACAGAATAAAACGGTGGATTTTTTTCTTTGTCTGTGAGTGTAGGAGCTCAGAAAAAGGGAAGAGTCAAAATAAATTTATTTTTAAGCCTTTGATTACCACATCTGCTGCGTCAAACTGTGACAAAATGACCTTTGCTGCTCTAAAAAAGGAAACAAGAGCAGCTGATTTGAGTCAAAATATTTTGAGGAAATGTTTCTTCTGTGGTAAATACTGAGACGGAAACAGAGAGAGTTTTCCTGTGTTTCCTGTGTGTGTTTGCTGTCATTGTGTTGTCATTTGACAGAGACAACAAACATACTGCTCTCTCTCATGCATGCACACACACACACTCCCTGTGTGTGTCTCTGGAGAGTGAGAGGTTGAACAAACATGAGAGCGAGAGAGGGAGATGTGTTTTCTGCAGACAGATGAAGCTACAGTAAATATTTATACACAGTGCATGTATGCCACTCTGCGTACTGTATGTATGTTCATGTGTGTGCAGAGTGCCATTGTGTGTGTTGCAAAGTGCTGGGTGTGGTCACACACTGTAAGCTGCAGCTTTTTGTCAGTGTTTAAAGGTTCAAAGTCCAAGATTTATTGAGGTTTATGGTCAGAATATGACAGAAATAGAATATAATATTCATGAGTATGATTTCATTAATCTATATAACTGCCTGAAAATATGAATTATTGTGTTTCATAACCATAGCATAAGAATATTACATCTACAGACAGAGCAGGTGCTCTTCAGTGCTAACCAGCTGTTTCAGGCCTGTTAAGGTAATTTGGGATTTACGGAGAGTTACTGCCATTTTCTTTTTGTAAATATACCCATAAATACATCAGATACTTAAAGAAAAATCCTTAAAATGAATTCTGCTATTGACAAGTAATTGCTAACATGGAAGGTGATATCCTGTTGTATTATTACCAGTTGATGATTAAGGTGTTTTTCATTCATATTTTTGGACAGCACATCCTTTAAATACAAATAGAAACTTTGTGTTGGCTGAATCTCAACTAAACAAACAGGAGAAATCACATCTTAGTGCAGCATAAGCCAAGATGTGTATGTTTATTTAGCACACTGTACTGTACGTCAGAGTCATGCAGTGTGGCATCAATCAGTCATAGTAAAAGTGTTAATTGCACACCAGAGAACACCAGAGAAATTAAGATTTTATTAAAAGAAATTAGTGTTTTGCCTCTTTCTAATCCCTCGTTGCTGCTATCAGGAAAGACCTTCCTACCTCCAAGAGCTCAATTATTCAGCAGCAAAGAGAAGCTGTCTTGTTTTAAGCCTGATGATGATGAATTTTGACATCATGTAATGGATTTTGAAGGAGGTTTCAAAAAGAAAATGTTAAGTTTTGACCAACAGCAGTGATATGAATCTCAGTAAAAACCACCCAAATGTGAAAATGAGGAGTGCATTAGCACACGTGTCTGTTCAGATAAAGACTGCGTTCCTACGGAGGTCATCATCATCATCATCCTGATCAGTGAGGTGTAGGCGGATGCTGGCAGGATGCCGTTGTGACTCTTTGCAGTGTCGGGACACAGTGTCATCACCTCCTCACTGAGCCCCGAGGCTCGAGGAAGACGAGGAGGGAGAGGAGGAGCAATGATGGAGGTGTTAGTCATCCAGTAGTGACCTCCTTCTCCTCCACTCCATGACTTCACTTTGAGTCCACTCGGCTCTAGCCTTGCCTACTTGTCTTCCTCTCGTTCTGCCTGGGGGAGAAGTCTCATCCCTGTTTTTTAGTTTCTTTCTTTTATCCTCTCTCATCCTCCATATCTTAAGAAATTTTTTGCAAGCTGATTTCATGCTGAGATTATTAAATGTAATGATGTAACAGTGTGGTGTTTTCACATTACTCTGTGAAATGTATTGTTGTTTGCTGACGTTTGTGTTTTAACCTAAAAGTACCTTCAGTGCCTCTGTGGGGAAAAATGTTGATATCTTAATTTTGCTAACATGCTAACACTTTAGCATTGAGTATCCTCATCATCGGCCTGGTTGTTTGCTCTTTTTTGTTTTTAGCTCTGCCATCAGATTAAACCCCTCAATTATAGCAAATAGAAACTTAAAGAGTAACATTGCTATTTTTCAGCCTTGACTCTATTTTCTCATGTTTTTGTGTCTAAGTGACTAATAGGGGCAACAATTTCTGAAACCGGTTCAGTATCAAGCGAGACTGCTGCAGCTGTCAGCCACTAAACAGCGTCAATGTAATTCTTCAGTACAATTGTGCATCATCAAAATATGTCCACTACAAGTGCTATTTTGCCACTGACAGACTAAGATTGTTTCTTTACATGTCCAACAACATTATGGAAGGGTTCCCTACAAAGATAGAGCTTTTTATTAGAGTAAGATTCTTTTGTTTAACTAGAAAGACTTCATTCAGACTCAACAGAAACTCACCAAAACCATCTTGGTTCATCTTTCCACTAATCCAACCATCAAAAAATCTGGGTTGGTCAAAACAAACCCTTAATTTACCAGGTTAGATTTGAAAATATCAGGAGAGGAGTGTGAGAGAGGTCGGTCATGAGAGAGGCTTCAAGGTGAAACAGTGTGTGGAGTTGGAATATTCTCACATCTAAAGGGTTATTTAAACCAAACCAGAGTCGATGACACAAACACAAACACAAAAACATTGGAAAATAGAGTTGAGTAGCTTGAAAAATGTCAAAGTTACCCCTGACTGCTGTGAACTTTACTGGGCACTGAGGATGAACCACTTAAGACTCTCCATTAGCATTTTCCAAAAAGTTTCACCCTCTATTTCAGCTGTTACAGTCACTGGTTTGACTCAAAGAATATGAAAAACTTTTGTCAAAAATTGGTGCCATCTGGAGTATGAGGTTGTCTTTGACAAAAGTGTTAATTTAGTGACAGGATTATAATTATTATAAACATTAAATAAATGAACATTTTCTCTCTGCAGGCCCTCAATGGTTTCGTCCTGGTGGTGACAGCTGAGGGAATCATCTTCTTCTGCTCTCACACCATCCAGGATTACCTCGGCTTCCATCAGGTAAAACCTCCTGTAAATTTCAAGAACAGTTTTTAAATCAGTAACCTGTCATGTCAGCCCACAGGCCTGTTCTTATTCTTGTTGTTTCTCTAAATCATGCATTTAGTTTGGCTTGTTTCATCCAGTTGAGAATGATAACACTTACCCAAAATGGCACTGCAAATCTCAAAAAGGTTTCTGTTGGTCCAGCAGAGAACAAGTGTCCATATATGTTTGAACCACAGGATATTACTCCAAAACACAAGGAATTATGGGTAGAGGGAGATTAAAATAATTCCTACTCCTTGTTAAGATGAGCTAAACCATAAATAAAGTCTTGTATCATGCTCATATTCAGATATTTCTTCATGCATTTTCAATCAAAACACATCTGAAAATTCCAAAAATACTTCCCTATGAAATGGTAGCTTCTGGGTCACATCACTTTTATTTATGGTTCTTATTTATCCTATTTGTTAGTATTTGTATCTTTGTTTGCAATGATGATATCTATTATCAGCATTGCATTATAATGTGGTGTATACTATAATCTCATCACCAAATTAGTGAGGTTGAATAAGTTATAAATGCATAGAGGGGACTACTGAGAGATAGAGAGGCGGAGCAAATGAGCACAGTGAGGTTCATTGCAATCGGACCCAGAGAGCAGCAAGTGAACACATCATCCTGAGTGCCCTGGGGATTGAAACAAACGCACATATGGGGCGAGAGCTTTAATCCAATTGGTTTCACAACAAAGCGCCGCTGCCTCCAGTCTAATCTCATTCTGGAGAATGTGATTATCAAATTATCCAAGGTCTGTCTGTCTGTCTGTCTGACACACACTTACATACACACAGACACACTATAAACACACACACTTTAACACAAGTGCGCAAACACACACTTTCCTCGCCTGGTCAGGGTGTAAACACCACCTCTCACCCCTCATTTCCCCGTCCACCTGAGGCATGTCACCATTCATTTACCAAACAAACCCAAATCCGTGTTGAAGCGTCTGACTCTGCTCGCGTAGAGTGTTTGGAAACAATACCACGCAGAGTGACACCCAAACATAGGGTGTCAACAGCTGTCCCTAACACCCTCAAAATAAGACACAACTGTGGGACTAGTAGGGACAGAAAACCCAGCTAAACAGAGGAGTGAAAAAAGGAAAATTTGTGGAGACACAGATGATGTTTTTATAGTTTTTCTCCATCAATGAGAGTTAGAACTATTCATTGTCAGACAAAATCACAACCAGAATATAATATATAATATAGTAATTAATTTTTCCTACAGCAGCCATTTTGACATGAAATAGTAGAGTAAATACAGCTGTTACAAATGATACTAATTAAGGTCCCATTCCATTCCAGTCAAACAGTCAGGGAGATGCTATTGTGCATGTTGGCTCACTGAAAAGGCTCTGCTACACTAAATAGAGTGGGACCTTAATTTTCATTGTTAAAACCTGTGTTTACCAGTACTTCATGTCAATGTGGCTTCTGTAAAAACAGTCTATCAAGTAAAAAATTAATAAGAGTCTTTAAAAACATTAGATAGTAACGTTTTTAAAGGGTTAGATTGGATTATTCGAAAAGTGTGGTTGTATGTGGTATTCATTCAACAGTCAGTGTAACTACAGTAGATGAAGGTCAGTAGGGCAATATATTGATATTATATTGATAACGTTAGATGAGACTAGATTTCGTCCTAGATTTTGGATATGGTTATATTTTATATGGTAAATGTGTTTTCTCTTCTAGGTTTTAAAGGGAGCGTTACAGTGAGAACTGGAAGCAAACATCAGATTGTTTTAGTTTTTTATAATTAGGATGTCCTAACCTGCTCCTTTTACTCTAGTGAAGTTTCATGCCCTTGCTTCACCTCCAACCTGTTTTATCTGGTGAAAATCACAGTTGACATTCTTGGCATTTCGGTTTCCCCTCATCAAAGCAGTCAACAGGGACGAGCGATTAATTAAAGAGGTTGAGAAGTTGTGCATCCACAGCAGCCTTTTTGTTGAAATATTCTCAAGTTTTGCAAGGAAAATGGGGAGGTTTTGGGAGTTATAACTGAGTGAACTGTCCCCCAGTTATATAGAAACAAGGCTGACTTTAGGAAATTATGTTACTTTTGAATACATAGACACTTAATCATCTGCAGAGGGAGAAATCTACAAGGACCTTGTATCTGGCTTAATGATCCACTGTTAATTAAGACAGATATCCTTCTGTCTACACCAACCAGACTCCATTGGTGAAACAATATTTTTTTCAAGAATGGGAGAGTTATTAGTAATCAATCAATCAATAAGTCAGTGTGTTAAACAATAACTGAAATAATGTAATAATATAATTTGCTAAAGTAAAGTTAATTACACTGCTTTCTCTACTGAGGCACAAACATTACTTCAACAGTTAACAGCCGAGCTCATGTAGCTGTTTGAAAAGTATTTCACGAAACACTTCTGCTTGTCAGAATTCCTTGTTGGTGACCTGAGTTTGACCCCGCCCACACTGCAAGGATGGTTCCCCTCTGGTCCTCGGCCAGGTCCCGCTGGGTCTGGACAACAGATATTGGGGTCACAGCAGGTCTTTGGCTTCGTTTCAGCTATTTAAATTAAATGTTGAGCGACACTTGATTTCTTTTGGCCCGACTTCAAGGCAAACGGAATCAAACGCACCCTCTGAGGGTACCTGCTGACAGAAAGTATTTCAGTTTCAGTGCTTCATATGCAAGCTTAAATTAATTTATTGCATTTTTTCTAAAACCGATCCAATGATTGTTGTTCATTTTCTGTCTAACATCACTCAGAAATCTTGTTTCACCATACTGTAAATTCATGAAGACTGATTCAGACTGTGTGTTTTCCTGTCAGACTGATGTAATGCACCAGAGTGTGTTTGAGCTCATCCACACTGAAGACCAGCAGGAGTTCAAAAGAAACCTACACTGGGCCCTCAACCCCCCTGCTGGCCTCGGACCACCCACGGATCCCTCAACAGGTCTGTCAAATGAAGACACACCCAGTTCAGTTCAGCAGGACATCCACTCTGTGTGTGTGTGATGCTCTGCTGCAAGAGAAACAGGACTCTCATTAGATGCTAGACTAGGAGGCTCCTTTATTACCATGCTAAATTATAAGATAGTTTGCTAACTTGCTGGTACTCAACCACCTGTCCTTCTAAACGAAAACATCACCAGGGACCAGAAGATTGAGCAGAAGCAGCGGTAGACAGCCAATAGTAGACCTCTTTTGTCTTGAGTAACCAGGTCATGATTTTTGGGAAGAGACATTGCTGTTGAGTTTTTCAAATGTATTTTTGGTACTTTGTGCACCACAAGCCGAGTGTCATCTAGTCCATTATACTTGGGAAAAAGCCAGACATTTCAACGGCTTATATCTCCAAAACTCTGCAACTCACCCCAAAACTATCTAGATGGATAAACAGCACTAGAAATAGTAAACCACACCAAGGAGGACAGCTTAGAGTAACCTGTTTTTAGCCATTGATTTAATCCAAGAATGTTTCTCATCAGAGTTTAGCAGAACCTGTTTTAAAATGAGTAATTCCAGATTTTAAATTAAGCAGTGCTCTGTTGCACAATTAAAAAGTAAACTCAGTTTAGTAAAGCCAAGTTTACGAGAATAGAGGTTTTTTTAAATATGGAGTTGGTAGCTTACCCACCAAAAATATTAAGATAAATAAATAAATAAATAAATAAATAAAACAAAGTGAAGTTGAGTGCTGTCTGGAACCAGTAAATATAAAAGATGTTAACTTTCGGCTGCTCTGTATTGCTTAAACAAACATTACATTGTTTGCTAGCCAGGTAAAAACTAAATAGAGTTTTGCATTTTTTGCTAGCTACCTAAAAGGTTAACAAAATGTTATATTGTTTTCATAGCCGATATTTCCAAAACATGACAGCTCACATCAGAACAATCCAGATATATAAAGAGTAGTACAAAGAGCAGATCACACCAAAATTGGCACACAACCACGCAGCCTCAGGCTTCACTTTGCTGAACACAGTAACTTATAGGTGTAGGATTTAGTGGCATCTAGCGGTGAGCTTGTATATTGTAAAAACCTCAGGACAGTGTCCACCAAACTCATGTTTGGTTTGTCCTCTCTGGGTTACTGTTGAAACATGGCGGTGCAAATGGCGGAGGACCCGCCCCTCCTCCATATAAATTGCTCATTCTAAGATAACAAAAACACAATTAATGATAACAAGTGTACCAATTCAACAGATAGAAAGATACTGTACTGATAAATGTTTCAGATTAAAAGCCTTGTGCACAGTTTCTTTTTGCCCTTCTGAAGCTGAAGGTCAGACAAGAGGCGAGAAGAGGTGACCTTTAACTGAAGCCTCCTGAGAGGTGGTCTAAATGTTACAGCACACACACACACACACATGCACATGCACACACCAGCACAGTGTACACACATACACACAACACATCAGCAACTAAAACAAGCTCACACAGTTGCTTTCACCTTTGCGCGCGCACACACACACACACACACACACACACACACACACACACAAACACACACACTCCTACTGTACATACAAACACACTCTTGTCATTTTGCATTAGGTTAGGGTCATCAGTTAACAAGACACACTCAACCTGTACAAACACACACACAAACACATCAAGGTCAAGCTGTCATCTGATGTTTAATTTGCTTTATGCACACTTTGATCCCATCAATTTCATACCAACCATAATAATATATGAATTTAATTTCCTCAGATGGAGAGTTGGTGTCAACTTCGTCCTGCCCGGTGAGCTACAAACCTGACCAGCTCCCACCTGAAAACTCCTCCTTCCTAGAGAGAGGCTTTGTCTGCCGCTTCCGCTGTTTGTTGGACAACTCCTCCGGCTTCCTGGTAAGACAGACATTTCAGTTTTAAGCAGCGGCTTGCCACCTCAACCGGCAGATACACACACAATAGATAAGAAGAAAGAAAAATACTGATAAAATTTGCTCCGTAAATAATGTTTGTTTGTTTGCTGGCTAAAAAGCTTATGCAATGTTGCTTTGTTTGCTAGCTAGCCAAAAAGCTAACAAAATATTATGTAAGTTGCTACCTGGCTAAAAAGTAAGCAGATTGTTTCCGAGTTAAGTCTGTTTTCTCCCTTTTTCTCCTTCTACAAACACTTTTTGGCTGAATTGTCAACTGGAGTGAAATAAAGGAATGATGCATCATAAAACTGCAGCAGCAGCAGGGTGCAGTTTGTCCTTTCTTGTCCTAACTTTCTTCAAGGACCTTGATTGTTTTGCTCAATCCATCTCAACAAGGCAGCCAGTTTAAAGTCAAACCTCCTCAAGTGTAAGTCTAAACTGACATTTAAAGACGTTTAATTTGACTCTTTCATAACTATTACCTAGTTTAAAAGTTTGGTGGAACGTAATTTAAAGTTAAAGCATGATTTACTCAGGTTTATAAAATAATGTTGGTGCTGCTGGCAGTATGGCGTGCCACCTCAGAGTCCCTCAGGGATCAGAAGCCACCATTTACTCCTGTAATCCGCCTTAAGAGCGCCTCAGGGTCGTGGGGAAAATGGCTTTAATCCTCCCACCACCCAGAGGAGAGACGAGAGCACAGGGGGAACTTGCTTAGTCAGGGTTGGTAGCTCCACACTAGCCACTACTGCTCCCACTAAGACAATTAGCTGCAGATGGAGAAAAACACGCTGCGGTTCAGTGGCGGTGCAAATTCCTCCAACTGGACAGGGTCCCCCATGAGCAAGGCACCTCAGGGGCCATTCCCACTGTAATGCAACTTTTTAATGCTGTAACAGTTAAATGATTGACAGAAAATTACCCAATTATGAGGTGAAAATGACATTTTGCTGGTTTTAGCTTCTCATTTATGAGGATTTATACTTAATCTCCTTGTTTTCCTGAGTGTTGATCAGACAAAACAAGACAATTGAAGATATTTTACTGGACGATGGAAAATGTTGCTATTTTTCAGTACTTTCTGACATTTTACAGACTAAACACTTAATCACAAAATTAATAGACAGACAAATTGATAGTAAACTAAGTTTTTAGATTGATTTCCTTACGTCCAGCAGCTATTGTGTTATCTGTTCATCCCAGTCTGATGTGAAAATCAACTAACAGATAACACTGTTGCTAAATGCTAATTGGTCCACAGCAGTTTGTGACATCATGTTTACATTTGGGCCCTGCCCACTTCAAAGAAGAACAACACAGAGAAAATATGAGAAATCTCTTAAAACCACTGGAAGCCCACACCCACAGCAACCTCCTAAATATGTAATTGAAATAGCAAACATCTAAAAAATATTTTTACCCTTATATCAGCTTTCCTGATATTTGGTTTTGAATTGGGCATGAATATGCTTTGACATGTATTTTAAAAATTACACAATAAACTCTGCTAACCAATCATTACAAAAATACACGTCAGTTGCCCCACCAAATAGTTGGAACAACTCCTGAAAGAGATGTCAATCAAATCATGATCTGCCATGCCTACACAATCTTAAGAAATTATCTAAACAGCAAAATGAGCTGATTTCTGAACTATTGTAGGTTTTTTAACAGTTAAAGATGTTTATTTTTACTCAGATTTCCATGGATAAACTAAAGTTTGATATCTTATATGCATTGTTCCTATTTCAAGCCAAATCTCAAGAGGATTTAAGAGAAAAGAAACAAAACTTTTCCAACTTTGGCAGGAAACAGAACATTCATTAAGGACACTGTTGCTCAGAGTATGAAGCTACATGAGTAAATAGGTTTTCAGAGCCTTAAGAGTTAAAAAATTAACTCACAGAAATCATTTTCTGGCTTTTATTCTTGTCAAACTTGTATTATAATTGTGTAATGATGTGGTTGAGGGCAGGGACTGACCACTTTGTCAATCAAAGAAGTTCAATTCAGCATCTTGCTCAAGGACACTACAGCTTGGCTCACGTAGGGCTTCGAACCCTGGTCTCTCTGTTCTCCCTCCCAGTGCGTTTGCGTGAGCAGTAAGCCAGGTCTCTGCTTCTGTCTACCACTTGCTATGGCTTTGTTTTATCGTAATCCCTCCTGCTATTCAGGGCTAGATTCCTGACATCACGGCTGCAGGCCCTTAAACCCACCAAGGTCAATTAACCAGAACTAACAGAGGAGGTTGGGGTCCTCACACGACATGCCACAGGGTGAGAGGAGGACAGCACACGGGAGAAAATGTTTTCAAATTGTGAAAACTCCCTGTTGGCTGCTGTTGGTTGTTGGTCCAAAAATGTAAGGAAACCTTTCCTGTTTAGGGTGTTTTCACTGTTGGACACATTTAGATGACAAGGATGACATCAAGTAAAAACAAAACAGCTAATTTTTGATGTGTAACTGGCTACTGAGTCCAAACAAAACCAGAAAACTTTTAGGTCCTCTCAATGCAGAGTCAGTATGATCTCCAGACGTTTGGTTCCAGCAGATAGTTTTGCCTCCTCCGAGGTCTACTTTAATGGTGAAAATGAATGTTTCACAGATGATATTACAGCTTAAAGCTGTAAAGTTTGTAAAAGCAAACAAACTGCCAACCAAAGATAATGAGCATGTACCAACTTACAGCCAATCAAACTGCTGCACTGCTTCCTGATTTCTAAGGTCTCACATTCTTTCAGAATCCACACAACAGTTACATGAAGTCACTTAAATACCATTTTTAACAGTTAACAGTGAGTCGTGTGACCTGAGGGAGCATAGCTGGAGGGTTTCTAGTAAGACACCAGTGAAACCAGTATGTTTACAGTGTAGTGAAGTGGTATTGCTCTCTACATTACCCAACAGGATAAATAAGACTAATGTTGCTCGACAGGGAGAGAAGCAGCAGCACTCACTCGTCTGCTCAGGAAGCTTGATGCTAAAGGTCTCAGAGGGAAATGAATCGGAAGAAGGAAAAGGATTCACAGCCCTCTCTTTTCATCGTATTTGTGATTTATTGATATGATTTCTGTTTGTGCTCTCCTCTCAGGCGCTGAACATCCAGGGTCGACTCAAGTTCCTCCACGGTCAAAGCCGTCAGCAGTGTGACAGTGAGGGTAGTTCCCCGCCTCAGCTTGCCCTGTTCGCCATCGCCACGCCCCTCCAGCCTCCAGCCATCCTAGAAATCAGGACGAGGAACATGATCTTCAGGACCAAACACAAGCTCGACTTCACACCCATGGCCTGTGACGCAAAGTATATGCTGATAAAATCTTGTTTGTTTATTTATCTCAGTGTGTGTGTGGATATGTTTGTAATTCTTGTGTTATCTGCTGGACTTTCAGGGGTAAAATTGTTCTGGGATACACCGAGGCGGAGCTGAGAGTTCGAGGATCGGGTTACCAGTTCATTCATGCTGCCGACATGCTGTATTGTGCCGAAAATCACGTCCGAAGTAAGTCTCAGCTGTTCGCAGTCTGTACGGTTTGTTGGGCAATGCAGCTAAGCTTCAACTGCTTTAATGGAGCTTTTCAAAGACCAAAATGGGTCTGCTGGGTGTTCCTTCATTTAAAATAAATAATGATGAAAAACACTTTCTGCTATGGTAATCAAATACATTTCATTTAAGTGGCAAAAAAGGTGTTTAGAACAAAAAAAATGTGTCCTCAGTTGCTATCTTTCTTTTTTTGATTTATATGTGTACTTGCACCTGTTTTTGCTGTTAAAGGGACAGCTTACCCCAAAATCAAAAAGTCATTTATTCTCTTACAGTCCATCTTGACGTAGAGTCTCTGGGTCTTCCCTCAGACAAAGCTTGGAAAAAAAATTATTTATGCTACGTACTTGTCTCTATGAAAACAGACATTAAATGAATAAAGAGATCTACAAAACTAGGCAACTCACAACAATGCTGTCTACATGGATAATTAGCACTACAGCTATGAGGAAAAATATGCAATTTTGATTTTAGGGTGAACTGTCCCTTTTTGAGTTTGTAAGTTTATCAAGTATACATATTGTTGTGGTTTACCACAAAGAGAATGGGTTTCTACCTGGGGATCATTGTCCCTTCACTCTTTGAATGACTGTTGCCCACGGCTAAATTGCACACTCAGATGAAGCGTGTTGACACATCAAACATCCAATCATCACTGGGTCTATTTTAGGCAATCTCAGGTCTGCTCACTCACAGACTGATGATAATTTGATCCAGCTGATTTATTGGCTTTTTGTAACATCACAAAAATGTGACTGTGCAGCTGCCCCCCATCTCTGATCAGTTTATATACTCAGAGTTAAAGTGTATTGACCCTGTCTCATGTTTGGCTCAACGTTACATTTGTAACACATGCAACAAACAAACAAACGTTGTGTGTGTACGCTGTTGATAGAGGAGATCTCCGAGCGAGAGTCAAGTGTCCTACTTAGCTCGTGTACCGAATGACCCGGTTAGTCGTAACCATGGCGCCCTCAACGCGCTGCTACCAGACACGCTCTCACACACAAAGACACATACTGTATGCATGTAGTCATGCATACAGAAACGGAAATACATGCATATGCATTTGGAAACATACGACACAGAGATACATACATGCTGAGCATACTCTGATGTGCTCTGATGCACGCAGCAGATGGGAGGACACGTTCTCCTAAACAACAGCAGAACCCACATCATAATAATAATACCACATACTGCTGTAAAACACTGAGAGCATGGATGCAATGTTTATAATAACGTTAATAAAACTACAATAGCAGCCATGTTTTTACTCCAGTATTTATGTACGTACATTACTTTTTCTTTTCTCCAGTCTTTTCACTTCATATGCATATTTACACATATTCATTAATAATAACATGGTATTCAATCCACCAGCCAGGGTTTCTGCAGTGTCAGTAGAGATGATTGGCCCCGTTGTACAGTACAGACATTTAGTCCTGTAATCCCTCAGATTATGAGGAAAGTAAAATGAAGCCATCGTGTCACTTTCGGTTCTGCTGACAGTAATACAGCTCGATGATTTTCAGGGAGAATGAACAAGCCAGGCTGTAAAGTAATGTTACAAGTCACAAACTCAATTGTTTTTGCTCCTTCATAACAAGAATCAGAGTTTGTCCACAAACATAAATATTACATTTCCTTCTAAAGGTCAGCAGCTCATGGCTCACTGCTAGAAATAAAATGCAGTATTGACTGTGAAACTACATATTCTAGAATGATTCTGTAGATGATGTAGATTGTAGATCAGACTAACAAGGATTTCTCAAATCTGTGCAGTAATTGTTTGTGTTTTATAGGTAATATTCCTACTTAAAGAGCTGTATTTAGATTTTTACTCTGTTTTTTTTCTGGACAGGGTGGCAAAACTTCTAAAATAGATCATTTTTTCAATTTAAACCCAGAATACTAATACCACTACACTAATAATATACATTTTGCTTGATTTTTTTCTGACTGCTCCATTCTGATCTAGACTAGATCCAGACTAGTCTAGTTCTAATGGTTTGGTTCTCTTCATTTCACCTAAACTTAAGTTAAAGGTAAAGTTAGTAGGAATTGTCTGAGCTGTTCAAAAATGCATCAGGACATTAAATACCAACATTTTGGGTTGGTGAAATGTCCCAAACAGCAAAACAATAAGAAAAAATAAAAATTGCAGATACAGCCAGCATCACACCCTTCTAGTGGGTCATAAGTGATAATTGAAAGGGGTTATTTCAAATGAGTCTATACATTTTTGTCTGTAGGAAAATGTTGCATATTATACCTTTAACTTGTTGTGGTTATGCGCTGACAATATGTTAGAAGTAGACAGTATTGATCGGCTGCTCCTCAACTGTTAAACTGGTCTACTGCTCTCAGCCAGTCTTTCTATTAGGAAACAACATTCCACTGGTTTGCACCTGAGACTGAGTTTCTCTATGAAGCTTGTTTAGAAATTAGAGAGCACAGAAACATGAGCTGCACCACAACTACACACACCCAACAGACACAACACTGAGCCATGGAGATGAGGGATTGGGTGTAGAGGTTGTATGTGTGTGCAGTGGGCTGCTTAAGTGTGTGCAAACAGGACTTGTAACATGTGCATGTAGCCAAAGTGAACATCAGCATGTAGTCTCCATCACGGCAGCACGCCCGGCTGAGCAAATGCAGTGTGAGTGTGTGCTCACTGCAGGGCGTGCAGAGCGTAAACAGCAGCGACACAGAGCCTCCAATGCCTTGTCTGATGTGATTGCAGTGATAAAGACGGGCGAGAGTGGCCTCACCGTCTTCAGGCTGCTCACCAAGGACAACCGGTGGAAGTGGGTCCAGGCCAACGCCAGGCTCGTCTACAAGAATGGCAAGCCGGACTACATCATCGCCACCCAGAGGCCGCTAGTGTAAGCAGATAATGACTCCAGCTTGATTTTTGAGTTTTAACTAATTTATCTGTTAAAGGAATAGTTCAGGATGTTTTTTGTAGGTTGGGTTGTATGAAGTACTTGTATGAGGTCAGAGGAGCTACAATACATGTCGGTGGACACGTCCCCAGTTTGGAGAAGCAGCGAGGGGCACCAGCACAGAAGCTAAGCTACTGCTGTGGAGCAGCAACAATACAAATAATTTTAATTATTTAAATAAGGTGCACCTAAAAAAATCTGTATCAGTTTAAGTGAACGCTAGATTTAGAATATTTTCACCAGTTTACCTGACCATCAGACAGCCTTTTCCAACAAGAAACTGCTATTACATACGGGGTTTGCATGGGTCTTTATAAAGCCTTAAGTCTACAGTCCAATAATCTGAATTTTAGGCCTTAAAATGTCCTAAGCACGATTTTGACAGGTCAAGTTTTGGGAATAATTTGTATTCATCAAGCTGAAACAATTACAAAGTGAACATGGAACCAATAACCACAAATGACCTTTAGGAGTGGAGAGGACCAGATGTCTTACATTTCACAATTTGGATTGGCCAATTTCATTTTCATTCAAGAGATGCATTAATATTAATCAATGTATTAATCATTGTTAAAACCTTCAGAAACCCTGTATGTAAGCCAAATATAGCTCTCTCCAAACTAACCAAACTCCATAGGCAAAACCAGTCATTTTACCTTCCAGAACAGGGGAGTCACTGGTCTATTACTGCTTCAATATGGCCTAGTTTGTTTGTGTTAGTGTGTGACTTTGCTTCTTTAAAAAAGTATTTTTGATCCACTGAAATCACACAGTAATGTAATTAAGCTAACAGACAGAGGCAGTGCTAGACTGACAACTCCAGTGCTCTGTGAGGTAAAATGACTGATTTCACCAATAGAGTTTTGGTTTGTTTGGAAAGAGCGATATTTTGCTTGTATCGCAGTGGTTTCCCATCAGAAAAGTCTGTTGCATGGCAAGGAAAATCAATGAAAATATTCTAAATACTATACTAATATTCTAAAGACATGTTTTGTTGCTGACCCTGTCGACAACAGTACATTGCATAGCTTCTGTATTGGTATTCCTTTCTGCTTCTGCAAATTGGGGGCTTACAGACTGTTGTCTACTATAGCTAATACACTGACTATCTCATACAACCCCACTTCACATAATCCAAAGTATCCCTTTAATTTCTTCGCTGTATTCCCACAGGGATGAGGAAGGAGGGGAACACCTGAGGAAGCGATCGATGCACCTTCCCTTCACCTTCGCCACTGGAGAGGCGATGCTCTACCAGACCGGTTATCCTCTGCACGGCTTCTCTGACTCCTTCCAGGGAAAATCCAAAGGCAGCAAGTCTAAGAAGGGCAAACTGGACAAGGACTCTTCAGACGACCTGGACCCAAAGTCCCTGCTGGGGGCGCTGATGAGCCAGGATGAGTCTGTGTACGTCTGTCAGCCAGACACGGAGCCCAGGATGTCCTACCACAGCAGCCTTTTCAGCGAGCAGCAAGCCAACAGCGGTTATGGCAGCTTATTAAGTGGAGACAGCTTGCATGTTGTGTCTAATGGGGAGACCGAGGGATGCAACAGCAAAGCATCAAGTTTTGACCCGCTGTTGTCCACTTTGGACTCTCTGTCCCTGGATGGAGAGGAGACATGCTCCAATAGTGAGCTCTTCAGTGCCCTGGAGAATCTGGGACTAAACGCTGAAGACCTGGAGCTCTTGCTGCTGGATGAGAGGATGATGCAGGTGGAGCTGGACCCCAACCACATCCCAACACTGAGCGACCTCCTCACCAACAACGAAATCCTCTCTTATATCCACGACTCGCTGGAAAATGGGACGGAGAGGGAGGAGCAAGGAGCTTTGACTCGCCCGCCAAACCAAGACTCAGCCCAAAGCCTCACACCTGCCATCCCTCCAGCTCCACCCAGCAGCAGGCAACCCATCATCCAGCTGTCGCAGCAGATGCAGCAACACATCAGTGCAGGTGAGCTCAGGGTTAAACAATTATCAATGCATCTTCATGCATCAAAATTCAAACATGTATCAAAGAAACAACTTTGTCATGTTACTGTCATCTGTATGTGTTAAGTTACTGATGATGACAGCCAACATTTCCTGATTGAGCTGTTTCATAATAAAAGTAACAACGTAACACATGACTTTTATTGTGAAGAATTTATAGGATGCTGCCATGCTGGTCTGATGAGCCAACCCGAGTCAAGCCAGGCCAGAAGAATTCTCATAGACAAATTGTGTCCCTCTGCAAATCATTATTATGTGACACTCACCTTAAAGCAGCTATATTTAGCATTTTAAGAATAACAATTTATCTATTTCTGAAAACAGTGTGAAAGGGGTCGTCCTACTGATGAACTTGGAGAACTCAGAGAATTATCACATGAATCTCCAGCTGTCCTCTGCTTTACAGAGCTTTATAGAAAGTTTCAGCTCATTGTTTAGCTTTCTGTTGCACAACTTTACTGCTTTGATTCACTCTCACCATTCCCATAGTGTTAAGTTTAGAGAAAAAGCTGTAAAAAGTCACTGTGCATGACCTAATCAGCAGCAAACAGCAGACAGACACAGTTAGAGACTAGCTGCTAAACACAATGGGGCATTTAGCAGCTACAGAGCCCAATATTTACCTTAGGAGTTGGTAGAGACTAAAAAATAAGCTTAAAAAATGAATATTGGGCTTGAATTCATCAGGTGACATAAACTCATATGCAAATGAATGATCATGTTGCTTTGTAATGGGTAGATGTGTAAATAAAAAGTTGTTTGCTAACAAACTTCACCATATCAGGAATCTAAGAGTCACTTGTTCCTCCACCCCTAGGTCAGCCAGTGAAAACTCAACAGATTCAGCCTGTCTGCCAGCCTGAAGCACTGGACACTAAGATTTTAACTGGGATTCCTAACGGTCAGTGGGTGGTGACGACAGAGAACCACCATCACCCCAACAACCACACCCATCACCACCCTCACCCCGTACTCAAAGCCCCACAGCTGAACGGTGAACACAAACACCTGAACTCGCTTCTGGACTCGAGTCAACAGTGGCATCTGCAGCAGGACCAGCACTTGCTCCACCTCCAGCCTCACCAGCAGCCTGACTTCCAGAATCAGCTCATACTCACAACAAATGGATCTTGCATCCCAAACGGACACGCAGCCTTCCCGCCGAATGTGGAGGTCGGACACATTGGTTACAGCATGAATGGTGTCACCACACCAGACGTTTGTCACTATCAGAGCGTGGTGTCCTACCAGCTGCAGGGTCACCAGAAACAGCAGCAGCAGCAGCAGCAGACTCAGTCATCGTGTTTGCCCCAGTGTCCCACTCAGAGCTCTGCACTGGAGTTACTGGGTCTGTCGCATCCACAGCATGGCCTGCCATCATTAGAGGCCTACAGCATGTTCAACACCACCACACAAGACTCCACCCACAGCAAGGTAAGAGACCAGGGAACTGGGGCAACTTGATGCACATGAGCAGCACAAGAGCTGCTCATCTGGGTACTTTGCCATTGCCTTTAGTGATTTTGATTCCAGGCGTTGGTCAATTTGACGCAATTTGAGCTCAAAAAAGGCAGAAGTACAGAAATCTTCCCTGTGAAATGATAACTCTTGTAACCCTGGAAGAGTCAGAGTAAGAAGCTGTCTGAGTTCAGGATCTTTAAGTGACATGTATGAAAATGCTTGCAGCATATTGTAGTTTATTTTCCTTCTAAACAAACATTTTGTCCTTCTGTTGTTAGAACATGTGGTTATTAAATATTGACATCTTAGAGTTAAATGCAGGATGACAATGATTCATAGATTTCATCAATCTGCAGTAACTCTGATTAAACACAGAGGTTAGAGGGTGTTGTTGTATTTATATGACATCCCCACAAAATATAGTCTCATGAAAATGGTAATGCTTCCCCACTCTTAACAGTCATCCTGAAAATGAATCTGCTAAGACCTTCTGTCTCGTGTCAGGCCTCTTCTGTCTTCCTCATTTCCTTCTTACCATCTGAAAATGACTAAAGCTGCCAGCTCTCCTCCAGACTGTTTGGTCTGGGAGCCAGACTCTTGATTCTCGCCCGCTGACAAGGCCTCAAGTCTGTGTTGGCCTCAAATATCAGTGAACGTCAACAAACCGAGGGCTGCAGAATCAACGAGCCCAGCCCTTCAACCCAGCGCTCTTCTTTCACTGTCATGGAAATGGATTTTTTTCTGAGTCAGCACACAGAGGCCGCGGGCTGGCATGGAGCTCAGTGTAAACTGTGATGATGCGACCAGACATGCCATGTAAATAAGACAAGGGGGAGATGGGTCAGAGCAGAGCAGTCTGAGAATAGAGTCGACTAGAATCTATCGCAGGAGAGTCTGTATGAGGGGAAGTTCTGCAGGGGGTTTGTTTTATTTGTGCTGGATGTTTAGATAGATTACAGTGTGTGCTTGTGCACTGAGCAGAGATAACCTTTACTTAAATATTGCTTACTTTTCCCTAATATGAAAGGGTAACTTCTGTTTTTTTTTCTTCCCATCCCATCCCATCTTAAAGGGACAGTTCTCCCCAAAATCAATAATGTGTGTGTGTGTGTGTGTGTGTGTGTGTGTGTGTGTGTGTGTGTGTGTGTGTGTGTGTGTGTGTGTTGTGAGCAGTTTCATGTAGGATTTTCTAGTAGAATTACTATATTATACTATATATAGAACTATATATATATACTTCTTGCTTTGAGCACCACAAGCCAAGTCCCATTTAGTCCCATTATGTTGGAGAGAAGACAGACATCTCTACCACTGATATCTCCAAAACTCTGCAGCTCATACCCAAAAAATCTAGATGGATAAATAGTGGGGTGAATTGTCCCTTTAAGTGACAACAACTGGTCCAGATTGTTACTCCAAGTGTCTGACAGCATTATGGAAAGGATTGCTATAGAGATAGAGCTTTTTGTTATAGAATAAGATATGTTTTGATTTAACCAGAAACAGTCAAACCAACCAGACCACCTTTACAAAATCAGTAATTTTATCATCTTAGAACACACTTTTAATTCATAGAGTTTGATGACTGTCGAGTCTGAATGAAGTGTGTTTTACAATGATAAAATAAAATTTCTGTAAATGGAGTCTGAAGTGCAAAGATTAAATTGCAGTTTTTCAGCTGACAGCTGCAGCAGTCTCGCTCAATACTGGACCAATTAAAAAAAAATGTCACTTCAACAAAAAAACATGGAAAAAAGGAGTCCAGGTTGAAAAATACATATTTAAATAGAGCAGACCTGGTAATGGTTTTAGTAATGACTTGACAGAAGATTAATCTGGAACTATTTTGATATCTGATTAATCATGTAGAAAAAAAACAGGAAAAAAATGACAAAAGTCCTCCAGATTCAGCTTCTCAAATATGAATATGCTGGTGGGTTTTTTAAAGCTACTGCGAGGAACTTTCACACTTTGTTGATTCTGGAGGCTCCTTTGGACAAAAGTGTGAGTGCTTCCCCCATAATAAGCACAAAATATAATGTCAGAAAATTAAATTATCCAAATAAAAATCTCCTCCTGCTTCATTTTGATCTCAGTGGTGACCATTAAGAATAAGTAAGAAAATGTAGAGGCATCAGTAATAAATTGGGACTGTTTCCTAACCAGTTAAAAACTACATGTAGTAGTTTTAAGTTAAAGTGAACAGATTTTTTTTTTACATTTTGGACTCTTTGTCCAATCAATTTTAAAGTGCCAGATTTGCGTTTGGCATATTTTGGTGTGCCTTTGTCTACCATATTTAGATTTTTCTGTTAACCAAATCATTGAGAACATAATCTATAGGAAAATCAATAAAGAAACAAATACCACATAAAATGTAGATTAAAAGAAACATTTTAAGAATGTCTGCTGTATAAGCCATTGTGCCAAAGTAATTGCAGGAATCTTGATGTTGGAACTCAGCGTAAACTCAGATCCCAATAACATTATTTTGGTTTGTTAATGAGACTGTATAATGTTCAGGGGAAGCAGGAATTCATCTTTAAAGTCCAACAAAGACTTTCCAGTAATGACAGAGCAACAAGGGCTGGGGAATGTCATCCTAAAAACGTTAATCAGTTAGAGTACAAAGAGGCATGTAGCTGGAGGTCTAGAGAAATTGCAATCGTAAAACATAACAAAGTAATGAGACGTCGCCAGTCAGCACCACCGGAGTTTGAAGCATGGTTTGAATCAGGTCTCAGGAGGCACCTTTTGGTTTTCTTTTCTGCTCCAGTAGAACAAATCTGCATTCTTAGCTTAGCTGTGAATATACTAAATCTAACATCTATATCTAAATCTAATGTCCCAGTCATTTAGGTTGAAATCGTTCTTGATGTTGGGAAGGTGGTGCGCAATGACACAAAACAGAAAAAGTAATCAATTTATCAATGAACCCCCTCAAATTCATTGTAACTTAAGTCACAAGATTTAAGGAGTAGAAAGTACAGATGTTTGATATTTCAGATGTCGGGAGTAAAAGTAAAAAGTTGTCAGAAAATTAAATACGCAAATTAAGTACAGATATCTGAAAAATCTACTTGAGTACAGTAACAAATATTTGTACTTAGTTACTTCCCGTCTCTGGATACAAACAAAAAGACCTGCTGTATCTTTTACACTTAAGTAACTAATATCTGTAGTAAGCCCTTATCGATCTTACAGGTTAAATTGGATGAATAATGACCTAAAAACTACAGAAAATCATCCATATAACATATTTATAATGTATTATGATACTTGCATGAAGTCGATGGTATAATGTGTCCAACAGTAATCAAATGGGCCATCTATTTTCTGAATCCCACATCATCAGCAGACTCTCCTCCATCTATTTTTCAGCATTATTGTTCCACAGCGTTCTGTTTTTTCAAGCATGAAGAGCATCGCTGGTGTTTAGAGCGAAAAACAAACTCATAGAATAACAAAGGAGATATAATGAAATATGAGAGAAAGGGCCGGCGAGAGGGGAAGAAAAGCAAAGAGGCAGTAGTGAGAAAGAGTACACTAATGAATAGAATAAGGTCGGGATGGGACATGGTCGGCCCCAGAGATGGCCCGACCCCGGCAGGCATCCATTCATCCCCGCCCCGTTCAGCCTCCACTGTTATTCTTCAGGGTCAGTGGCTGTCGCTGAAAGAAAAATACTGGCAGGCTGGCCAGTCAAGCATGAGCACTGCTGACCTACAATTTGACTGTCATCATTACCTAATGCTGTGAACGCAGGATGGAGGGGGAGGCAGGCAATGCAGTGAGGCTATTCTGAGCTCACATAGAAGCAGGACTCCACTCTACTGTAGTTTGATTTAGACTGCATCCTTATGCGAACAAAGTATACTGTCATCTGTATGAAGGTGCAGTGAAGCTGGAAGAAAATTTGTCTCCTGAAAAGCCTGAAAAAGGCTGATCATACTCCCAAAGAAAGGATAAGATGATGATTAAAAAAATGTTTACGATGAATACACGCCAGTGCAGCCTGACTCTCTGGATGCACACTGCTGGTGTAAGTCTGCCATTGGTTGCTTTTGTCAAGCAGCATCACACTGTCTGTTATCAACATTTTCAAAGTCCCTGGGAAATGAACAATCTCTGACCTACAACCCGCATGCTGAAAATGGAAAATTAACGCCTGGAACACTAATAACAGCTGTTAGCTTTTCTTTTGTAGTTATGCAGTCATTTTAATGCCAGAGCTTGCCTCCCAACGTGCAAAACAAGTCACTCCTTGACACTATTTGCTGCATCCTTGACAGAGAAATTAGTAACCAGGAACTCCCAAGAAAAGGGGGAACTTTAATGATAATAATAATAATAATCATAATCATAATCATAATCATAATAATTTTATTTTTAGAGCAAGGTGCTTCACAAAGGCAGCAAAATAAAACAGACAGTTTGGAAAGTCATCAGGTTTTAAAAGAAAACAAACTAATTCAGTGTAAAGTGGCAAGAGTAGAAAAATAAAAAAAACATTTTAAGAAATAAAAACGGCTCAAAACAGTTACAACTCAGTTGAATCAGGAAAGGCTCTTGGCTGACCTGATTTCCTCAGGCTGATTGTTCAAGCAGATTGTTCAAATCATGCAACTGGCAAGTAAATGTTTTTCTTTTACATTGCTTGTAGCAAAATTAGCATTCACTAGCCATTTATTTGGGGGTCAAGAGTTAATTTTGGACCCTGCTAACCAGATAGCAGACAAAGGCAGAAACCAAGAAAAAAGTGATGAAGTCAGGGAGCAGAAAGACACTTGAGTTAGTGTGACTGAGCAAGAAAAGAAAGACACTGACACCATAAACATGACTAATTACTCAGAAACACTTTGTATGACTAATGCTAACCAGTGAAGGGTAATAACAAGCAACGCTAATTCTAAATACACATCAAACACAGACCTTTTGACACAACTGACGTGTGAAAACAGACACTAGATACTAAACTCCCATCAGATTAACAGAGGCATACTGGATTAATGGTGTCTTACATAAACTAAACACAGGCAGTGTTACATCAGCTGTTAGACTGTGCAACTTCATAAAGGAAAAGGCTCAGGCATGGAAGTGTATTAAAGACTAATTTCTATATATTTTAAGAAGGTTAAGAAGTAGACCAAAGGAACTCATTCCTCTCTCTCAGTGATGACAGTTAAATATCAGTAATGTTGGTTAATGAGGATAAAATTTCAGTTTGAGTTGTGGCTCATTAGCATCAGCAAAATACCTAAATTGGATAGGAAAGAATTTGAGGACCTCTGTCAGTGCTAACTAGCTGACCAACAACCTAATCTGTTTAGACTCACTGTTGGGGATTACAGTCACGTTGATGTAAGTGATCACAACAGCTACAGACTGGAGGATACTCCTTCCTTCTCTTCCTCTCAGGTGTCTCTTTATGCTTCCTCTTATGTCAGTCCTTCCCTTCATCATTCTTCCTCTTCCTCCTGGTGTCTCTCAGGACTCCAGGACTGCTCACTGACCACCTGCTGCTTGCTGCTTACTGCCTGACCTGACCTGCTTCTAGTGATTAAGGCCAACAGTGACTCCACAACTACTGTACATAGAAAATATATTGAGGAGGTTTTGCTTTATGTTGCACCTGTGAATCCACCTGCAGGCTAAAGCTGGGACCTGTCAGCAAGCATAAACTAGACTCCCAAGAGATATCCAAGTGAAAAAATCCCACCAAAAGACACTAAAGAGTCACTAAACATGTCCAACATATATTGAACATTATCATAATAAACAACCAAACCAACCGAAAACGTGAAAAGAACTATATAGTACTGAATTGTGGAGTTAGACCACTTTGTTGTCGACGACTTCTGTGCTCAGGATTTTTTGGGCAGACCTGAAACATGTCTCAGTGACGTGCCGGAGCCATGGTCATAGGCCCTACGAACGACACCACCTCCCCCTCCCCTCACCTTCCATAACTGTCAGTTATGAATGTACCTGCAGTGACTCTCAGTCCAAGTCAGCCCATGTGAAAAAAACATCCTGTCACTGTCCTCTGGCAGCTCAGACATATCTGGACGTGTCCAATACAGCTACGAGTATCTGTGTTTCAGGTCATAGCTGTGTTCGACACTGAGAAAGCTGAGTGGACATGCCCCCAGTAGTATTGGATGGTTAATAACATGTTTTCATATGCAGAAACTGTGTGAGAAATAAGCTAAAATAACTTGATAAAATCACACCAGTGTTGTCCTTCAAATGTGACCACTTTCTTTGTGTTTTTCAGTTGGAGAACGGTTGCCTCCTCAGTGCCACGAACGCAGCATACATCCGGACATGTCTGATGCCAAATGGGAATGGAGTGGCGACAGGCGACATCCCCGTCTCCTGCCCAGACGGACTCTCCGCCCTGCAGGACCCCCAGAAATCTGGATTCTTCCTCTGAGAGAGTGAGGATATCAGAGGAGGCTGGAAAAGAGTAGGTACAGAAGTAAAAAAGAAAAAGGACAAACTCTGTTAGATATGAACACATCATTTTTTTAATAATTAGAGGGAAGAAGAAAGAAAGTACTGTATATCAGGTTCTCTTTGTTTCATACTTCTCAGAGAATTGACAAAGAAAAACAATATGAGGGGAAGGAATTATGTTTTATCTGTCCCACTGCGTATTATAATGTTCTATTCTAGTCTAGTCGTGCACTCAGAAAGATTCATTTTCATGTTTGGATAAATTTGTTGTCAGTTGGGTGTTTCCTGTTTGCTGACTCACAGAAAACTGATTGGATTTTTGCTCCCGAGCCAAAACTCATCACTTACTGATGTGTATATACACTATTAAAGTCCCGAAGAGAAGAGAAGAAGAAAAAGAAGAAGAAGACACTTGAGGCTGGTTACTTTAGGAAACTGGCTTCTTTGGTCTCTTAGTATCTCTGCACTACAAAATGTTAAACTCTAACACTGACTTAAGATAAATTCCAGTTCAGACAATCAATATGTTTCAGTATAATATGATAGAAAGCAGAGTTTCATCATTGGATTGTTCAGTTTGCTTCACATTACTGCTGGCTGTTTCCCAAAGCAGACTGTAGATTTTAAGGTTGTTTCCTACTTTGCAAGTAGCTGTTAAAATTATATTCAATATATTATCATCACAAGGTGCAAACACAGACATTCTAATCAGTTTTAATAACAAAAAACATAAGGAGAAAATGACTGAAAATATATCTTCTTTTTCTCAACACAGCTATAGCCATAGCTCCTTTCCAACGTACATTCAATCCTAATGTGTACATTATCTATAAATACAGGACCCCAATCAGATCTGACAGGCCAGGCACATCTGCTTTAAAGGGGATATGATGCCATTTACAAGCAAAACAATAAAACAGACTTTGAATAAAATTACAGATTTTTCTGGGTTGAGCATTGTAAGAAACATTTGGGATAATGCAAGTACACAAATCAGAAAAATATATGACATAGTTCTAGTCATTTTTTTGCCATTTTAATGCAGAAATGTTACATATGACATGTTTAAGTAAACTGTAACCAGTGGCTGCTTGGAACGTATGGAATATTCTAACTAAAATAATTATGGTCTGCTTTGGAAAAACGGTCTGCAGTTTTAATGACACAAGCCGAAACATGCAAAACCACAGACATGTTAAAATAACACATTTTTTAAAACTTTCCAACCAAGACAATTGTTACATGGGTATAAAAACAAGCTGCTTTCATCGGTGTACTGACCACCCGACATGTCTGCTTGTTTTTCCTGATTGTGAATCCTGCTTGGTCTGTGAAGTGTAGAGAGAACTTTTATACAAACAGCCTCGAGATTTGGACTGAACACACCAAGTTATTTAAACATCCGTATTTGTTTGTCACCTAGATGTAGAAACCAGTAGGGTTAGTCGATGTCGTCCGTTCTGGTGCTTTACATGTCAACAAAACAGCATTTCATTCTTATTGTTATTCTTCTTGTTGAGATGAGATTTAAACAGATGGTAAAAATCACAAAGGAAGAGTTTTTATTTATTCACGTCGTCATCGTCGTCGATCCTAATGCTGCATTTTAGCCTATTTGAGGTTTACAATGATGTTGTGCACTTACATGTACATTACAGACATAATCAGAGATGATCTGATTTGTCTGTCAGTGGCACTGAAATCAAACATGAAAAAGCATTTTCGTTTCCTGACCGGAGACAGTGTGAAAATCTCCCGTTAATGCCTTGTCTCGGCGGCCTCGGCCCGCCAGACTCCCGCTTTCTTTATCCTGCAGTCGTGTCGTGTGGGAAACACTGAGTGCTCTTACATGCACACAGTAATCCATTAAGGACCTAAATGTAAATAATAGATTACAACCGAAGGCCGAGGAGGAAGTGCATGTACGTATTTCTCAAGTTTTGTTTCCCTGTGATCACAAAGTGGTGATCTTTCTTTGTTTTCATATCTGGCCGTTGTGTTTGTGTGTTAAAATAAATCTAAAGTGAAAATCAGAAGCTTCCAAAATACTTCTTGATCAGTAGTTTATTAGCTGGAGACTCAAACCAAACCATGCTAGCCTGGCCAGATTTAACAGAGCTAACAGACACAAGCCTTCTAATGTACAGTCGTCCCAGTGGTTTTCATCCTTTGATGTGTTTTCCTTTACAGGACTGTGAAATGCTCAAATGCAGAAATGAGGCACTTTGAACATTTAGGGTGTGAACATGTCCTACTTCAGTCGTAGTATCAGAACAAACACTGTGACAGACGATACCATACACGCTGCTCCTTCACTGAGACTTTACTGCAGCTGTCTTCAAGACAGTTTTGAGTCTTTTTTGTTGTTGTTTTGTTTGAATGTTTTACAGTCAAACAAACTGCTCACCAGACTTCCTCTTGTAGCCTCTGAAGGTTAAACAACAACAGAATCGTAACCTGGACGCCTGAGAGCTGATGCTGCATTCATGTCATATCAGATTTACCCTAAACAACAGATTTACGTTTTTACTTCAACTGATGTAAAGGAAATTGTAATTGTAATCAATTCAGTTTCCTGAGACAGTGAGCCAGAGAGAGATGCACCATCATCAACCCACTTTGATTCTGCATCAGTCCACATCCTCCTCCTCAAACCCCCACAGAACAAATGCAGATGCAGTGGGATCTAACAAGTTTGTCTGGAGGTAAAGTTACTGCAGCTAGTAAGCTAGTGTCAGTTAGCCAGACATGCAAATGTTCATAGTTTGTGTCAGAGCAGATGAATGATTGATGATGATTGTGATTGTGTTTCACATTTTTGAGAGAATACAAAAAGATGCCACCATCCAGATTTATTAAACGTCAAGTGTCACTCTTCTCAGAGCCTCCTGCACACCTTCAACATGAAGAGAAATGGAAAGCTTGTCAGCTCTAGTTATGGTTGCTAAGCTATGATTGATTGACAGTTGCTGTTTGAAGGCAGGGCACAGCAAAGGGTCAGTTTTTTGAGAATGAGTACTTTTGATACTAAAGTAAATTCAGTTATTGCTTTGACTGAAGCTGAGGATCTGAATACTTCCTCTACCACTCCCAACTCACTGCTAAGAAGCACTACTGTAGCTCTACTGATAAACTTTTCGCAGGTGACACTAGGCAAACATGACAGGGAATGAAAGCTTTTCACCTATAACCCTACATATTTTAATATGTAAACTAGCTCAGCACTGAAATGACATGAACACAGTATCACTCACACTTAAAAGACCTAAAAGGTCAAAGAAAGCACGGAAGCTGGAGGGTGGATGACAGACTGGACAGCATTTAGCATTTAGCACCGACTCAGAAACCAAATGAGAAACATGTGAACACACGTGTGTCTGCAGTTGCTCCATTGTTGAATGTCTTGTGTAAAACTGTAAAGGCGTTTGAAAACATGAAGCTTTTATTTCACAACATAAAGGTGCTTAAAGGTGATTTGTCGATATTGGTAGCATTAGCTAATGATGACAAACGTCACAAAATGCATTTACAGATTTGTTTGTTTTCATTTTGTTTTTGCTAATTTTTTTGTAAACTGACATTTTCTTATAAAACAGATTATTTAAACCAGTTAGAGATCAAATGCTGTATGAAAGAAAAAAAGATTTATAAAGTGACAATCATTTTCCAAGGCGCTTTAAAAACACAAAAAATGGTTGTGTGTGTGTAAATAACTGTGTTTTTTAATGGTGTTGTTGCAAGCACTACTTTAAAATCACTTCTCTAACAAACTCTTTCTCCAGCACTGAAAGTAGTCTTGTAGAAAAAGGCATTTTATGACTCCATGTTGTATGAATATTGTTCCCAAGAGTCGTGTTTTATCTTTATGTTTGAAGACACTTTAGCTCAAAATAAAATGGTGCCATAACAGTAAGTCAGTCCATCGTTCAGTGTATGAAGAGATATTTCAGAACACTTTTACATAAAAATGTAAAACCTTTTTCCTGATTTTAACATTTTAAAATCCACTTTGTCCACCAGACAACATTTAAAATGACTGTTATTTAATTTTTTTTTCTTTGTATTTTCATTGTGTTATCAGCCATTTTGTCAGAGTTGGAGTCAAACTCCACTTTGGAACCAAACTCTCCATAAGCTGTTTCATTGTGGTTCATTTTTTTTAAAGGCACACAGACTTTATTTTGCTACTTTTATCACTGAAGGTCTTAGCTGTATGTAAACAAAATTTTTTTAAAAATGCAGTTTGTCTTCGAGCCGTGTGTTGAAATGTGCTCTTGGATCCTCGAAATAAAGGATTTTGTGCAATCACACTGAATTGCCTCCTCTTTTCGTTTCTCACTGTGCTAACGTCTTCTGTCTTTTCAGAGCCTGACATCCCTCATCTGTAGTTCCCCTCCTCACCTGTTCTCCCAGCAGTTTCCCATTCCCCAATCGACCCCTCAGGCAGCGTGCAGAGTAGCCAGCCAGACAAACTTACCTCCTGCTGAGTCTGCAGACAGCCATGACAGGAAGGTTGGGTAAGACATTCACAAGAAGTCAAATGAAAAATCTTTAGAAATGGGTAAAGGTTAATTAAAACAAGCAGGTTTTAACAGTTTTAACAATTCCTTCCCTTACTTCCTTTTTTCCTTGTCTACTCTTTGTGTACTTCCTCTTTTCCTTGTTTAATTCCTCAATTCTTTGTTTACTTTCCTTGTTTACTTCTTCTTTTCCTCATTTACTTCCTTGTTTCATTGTTTATGTCCTCATCTACTCAATTACTTCCTTGTGTACTTGCTTGTTTCCTTGTTTATTTCCTCTTCTCCTCATTTATGTCCTCTTTTCCGCTTTTACTTCCTCAATTCCTGGTGTATGTCCTCATTTACTTTCATCTTTCCTTGTTTAATTCCTTTGTCTTTGTTTCTGTCCTTGTTTCCTTGTTTACTTCCTCAATTCCTTGTTTACTTCTTTGTTTACTTCATTCTTTCCTTGTTTATTTCCTTAATTCCTTGCTTACTTCTTTGTTTACTTTGTTCTTTCCTTGTTTACTTCCTTTTTTACCTGTTGACTTTCTTTTTTCCTTCTTCACTTCCTTGTTTACCAGATCATAGCATGATTTTGTCTGTGGTGTTCCACTGGGTCTTGGTGCATTAATATGATATTTTATATATTTTAATAAAAGTGGTCAAAAATGCTTAAGTCTTGCAACAAATCTCTGCAATAAATTGTATCAACCCAAAAAGACTTCTGAAACATGATGGAGCATCATGAGATTGGCCATCATATGCATCCATCATAATGTTCTCAGCGCTCACACACATACATACATAAACCTTCACATTTTGAATAAACATCTAAAGAAAATACAGTGTTTATTTCATATTTAGGATTTTTTTTGTTTGTTTGTTTTTAGAAAAAACTTGACACATTGCTGAGCTGCATCTCTGATCTTCAGGTCCACATCTTTCAGATTGTTCGTTCTTCTTATTTGCTCTTGCTGTGTTATAAATGTTTATTTTTTATTGATTTAGTTGAGTTTAGTGAAAATTGGGGCAAAAGGTTGGAATATTCAAGAATTGCAGATATTTTATCAATGAAATATTAAAAAAGGGGATAGGAACGTTTTCTGTTAAATTTATTTGATACTTTTGTTTTTTTTTGTACTTGTATATTTTATTTTATATTATTTTAGCATGCTGTATCTAAAATCTGACAAAAAAAAGAAAAAGAACAAGGTGTGGCATGTATTACTGACCTGTTATCTCCCCCTAAAGATCTCCTGTTCCCCCCTAAAAATAACAAAAATTGTGTCTGTGGTATGGAGGGAAGGAGTGTAAGAGGTTAAAAAAACACACATACATGAAGAAGTATTAGCTGATGTGTCCATTGAGGTAAAATCCACCCTGAGATGCATCATGGGACCTCAGAGGTTTTAAAAACTGAAGTGACGCACGCCACCAACAACCCGAGGAAGCTTTTAGCTGCTGCCACTGAACCGTCCACAAACACACACACACACCAGAATTGTCCATTTCCACACCTCCGTTCTTACGCTTTTTGCACCAGCAGATGTGTGAAGTCGCGCCCGGCCAAAAGCAAACAAACACACACTGATACCAGAGGTGATCCGCCGGAGACTAAAACGACTATTACTGACCGACAGCTGACATGAAGCAGAAAATGTCTCCAGAAAGTGGCTCTTAAATCCCATTTTGATCTCCAACTTTTAGTTACTTTACAAAATGAGAACACAGATATTTCATAATGCATCACCTCCTGTCAGGAGGGAGTCAACATGATAATAATCCCTCATCCTCAGAGAGAAAGACAGAGGTGGGAATCACAAATCACAAATGCTTTGTTGCTGCACTTAAGTAGATTTTTCAGGTAGTGCACTTGAGCACTACAGATACCTGATACAGAATTTTTTTCTGACAGATCAATCAATACTCTCAAGTCTTTTTGTACACAAGTATCTGTACTCACATTGGAGTAAAGAGTGTTCTTTGTGCACTGAACCTTCTTAGCTCTTCTGAAGAGCTTTCTACCTCACATTTATCACCTCAGGCTCAGACGTCTGCCTTCTCATTAAGAACTTTAGTTTAAAAATAAAAGCCTTACTGTGAAGGTGTTTAAAACCAACACATTCCAGAAAGCTGCACACAAAGTGAGGACTTCCTCTCCCGAGTGCAGAATGCTGTCTGCTGCTGACTTTACATCTTTAATGAGCCGCCCCGAATCATTTATGAGAGTTTTTCTTCTCCCGCAGTCTTCAGCCGGTTAACTTTGCCCGCTTGTGACGTGATCAATCATCCAAGCAAGATGTTGTGTGTCCCACTTTAGCTTCCCTGGGCCGCTGCGTCACACAGCCCGCCGTCGCGAGGCCGCCGGCGAGGCCCGCTGGGAGAGCTCAGACCTCATGGAGGCCGACGAGGCAGCAGCCGAGGGCAAAGATGTTGTTGTTGTGTTGGTCATTGAGATCATTCATTACAAGCTGCTCCTAGAAACCACAAGGAAGACGACTGGTGTTAATAGCAGTGCTGAGGCCTGATCATCCTGACTGTAACAAAAGACAAAACAAGCTGGACGTTTAGATCTGAAAACATGTTTGACTGCAGAAAATGATGAAATCTTCAACAGATTTTGGACTAAAACTTTGCTGTTTTTAGAAGAGCATCAAGTAATTTTTATCCTCTACCTCAGGAGCTCAGACAACACACTTTTTGGACTGTACTGACACCTATTGGTGTGTTTTCTGTCATGATCAATACTGATTTGGTTTTGTCTGCAAGCTTTTATGCTGCTGTCTTCATCAGGTCTTCATTGGGCCTTACATATTTAGACAAATGTTTGTGAACTATTAAATTAATAGACAACTATTTTGAATTTCATTAGGAAAAAAAAGTCAAAATTCTCTGATTTCAGTTTTTTAAAGTTCAGCGTCTTCTCCACTTCTGATTTCTCTCTGACAGCAACTGAATACCTTTTTGTTGCAGACAAAACAAGGCATTTGATGACATCATTTTGGGCTTTTCATTAGAGCAATCAGTTTATTAATTATTCGAGAAAACAATCAACAGATTAATCAGCAAATGATCAATAGTTGCAGTCCTAATTCAGTTTTTTTAATACTCTGGTATTTATTTTAAAAACAACTCAAAAGAAACAATAAGTGGCATTAGGTTTAGGAGTCTGCTGGTCCTTCACACCTGATCCAAACCAAAATTACTGGTGTGACACCTCCCCGTGGACCCAACAGCCAGACCTCGGATCGTCTCGATCCAGATCAAATTGAACCATGGTTTCATTTGCTTCCAGTGTGAAAACATTTTTGGATGGTTCTGGCGGTCTATTGTCAGAACTGGAAAAAGTAAAACAACGCTACAAAACAAAAAAAGAACAGACCACATGTGACCAAATGCTTCATTAAAAATTTTATTAATGCACTGCAGTTAATTTCTTTACAAGGAAACTCAGTGTGTTTTATTGTGAATTCATTAAATACAGACAGTAGTACATGCTCTCTAAAAAATATGTTAAATATATTTATAAAGATGCTGTGGTTCTGGTTTGGTCAAGTTTAGATCACTAGAACTACTTGATTAAGGTTGGAGAAAATTGGTGGTCATGATCTAAAGAAACAGCTAAACATGTTGTTTCATGTATTTTTCCTCCCCTCTCTTTCACTGTGGTGGCCACACGTTTGTCAGCTCCACCTGCATGTTTTAATCAACTTTATACTAATTGTTTTATCATATTTAAAACCATATTTCTGTGCACAGTAATGCACTGTATATTGACTGTAAACGTCTGATATTTAAACACCTCAATCAGGACTCTCTGCGGCGGTGCGGCGCTCCTGCTGCGTTAAAAAGATATGAAATATTTAATGACCATCTTCAAACCACTCAGGTCTGTTCCCTGATGGAAAATATGGACACTGTGAGCGAGTGCAGAGCTCCTGACCTGCTTTCAGACCACTCAGGACTGAGCATGTTCAAACAGCTCAAATACGATTTTGTAAATTACTTTTTTATCGATATAACTGAAGTCAGACTTTTTCTTTTGGTTTGAGAGTTGAAAATGAACTCCAGCAGGTATTTTCATATTTTTGATGAACCTGTCTTGTCTTGTTTTTATTTTAGGCCAGGTAAGGGTCATATAAAAGTATTTATCTTTATTATTTAAGCGGAAAGCTTTGCCTACAAGAAGAAAATTCAGATATTTTTAATCACAATTATCTCTCTAATAACTTTTCCCATCAGCTTGGAACGACTGACACTCTGATTGATTTCTCCCAGATTGATTTTTCTGTCCAAGTCTGTTTCTCTTCATTTATTTTTCCTCTTATTGGTCCATATGCAGAGCTGCAGCAGGAAACACTGGTCTCTCCTTCTGTGTCTGTGCACACACCCCGTCTCCACCCGTCGGGCTGTCAGGGTGAATTAGCTCCAGCCCAACAAACAGATACTCCTGCACTTCCTCTGCTCGCCTTCCTGCAGAAAGGTAAAACACATTCCTTCACTCATAGAAAAGACAGGAAATGGCAACAATAAATAATGAACATGAACTTTAACACTGTTTTATAGACAATAAAACATGAACAAAAGAGTCGAAACAAAGAAATTGGACATTTATTTGGAATTTGGAGTTAAAATTTGAGGTTTATAAAAGAGTTAAATTGAAAATCTGCTCACCTTCTGTTAATTTATGACCACAGAGTGACACAGAAACGTCCCGACGGCCGAGCAGAGCACAGTGTAAGCTGTCATAAAGGTTTAAACAGAGAGCTAATGGCCGGTGTTAACAGGCAGGGAGGCTTTTAGGGAGGAAACACCTACCACACCACCTCCACCTCCACCTCCTATCACTGTAACCCAGATCTGAGCTTAGACTCCCTGCAGGCTGCTCACACACACACACACACACACACACACACACACACACACACACACCTACAGTTTAATTTAAAGATGCAGCAAGTGATGCAGGAGAAAGATAGCTGATAGTCTGATTCCCTGATTGTCAAATACCGAGGCTTTGTGAAGAGACTCAAAAATCAATAGTTTTGTTGTCCTGAGACTGGATAAAGTCTCCCAGAGGCTGACAACAGAGCAAAGAGGAGAAACAGAAGTTGAGTTTTCTTTCTGATAATTTGAATTACATAATGAGTAAAGGTTTTTATGGAATTTAGGTCGAATTATGCCAAAAATAAACTGCCTACCTCAGCTTTAAATGTCCTTATTTAGCATGAAAAGTAATATGTAATCTAGGGGTGAGTAATATGACCAAAATCTCCATTTGTGTTTTTCATCCATATATCCTGGTTTTCATTGGCCTGTTTGTGATCAGATCATCTGATTGGCTACTAAAATGCAGATTAAAGGTTTGGATGTTAATTCAAATGTACTCAATGTACTCAGTACTCAACTATGATTTTAAAAGTAACTAAGAGGATTACATAAACCATCATTAAACATAATCAAATTTAATTATTTTTTTTCCTATTTATTTTTAAGGATTTTGAAGGCAGCACAGTGGAAAAATAACTGATGATTCAGGTGCAAACAAAATCAAAGCAAAATCATAATACTAACTTTTATATTCAATTTACACTCAAAATAAAATAAAAATTACAAATCAATCTTGAATCTTTTTTTAATATCCATGACATACACAGTGAACCAGAGCAGCCTGTAGGGGGCCTTGCTCTGCTGGTGTCTTTAAAGACAACACGTCCTCAAGCAGGATTATATAGACATCCAATAGATTTTTATAACTTTTATTAGATGTTTGATCTGTGAATAAATATCTGAAGTGCTTGCAACACTCAGTAATCGACGGCCATGAGCTGAAGCAGCATAACCATACATGAAGAAGAAGAAGAAATACATGAGCTGATTCCTCCCAGAAAGTCACGATGAGGCGAATAAGACAGTTCTGACAAAAAGAGGAAATAAGTGTACGACATATGTATAGTTGTAAAGGCTGAATAGCACTTGTCCTGGTGATTTTAATTATTTCTAAAGGCAAACCAGGAGAATACAGTTCAGTTATTCAATAGATAATCAATCAAACTGCAGTCTGCGTTCAGTTTGACAATACAGGACAATACTGTCCCAAATACAGACTGAACATTTCCTAAAACCTGGTTCAGTAATTGCAGGTGGTCAGAGTCAATGTGTAGGAGTTAAAAGGTCACAAATACTCCAGAGGTTGTGTGTGTGTGTGTGTGTGTGTGTGTGTGTGTGTGTGTGTGTGTGTGTGTGTGTGTGTGTGTGTGTGTGTGTGTGTGTGTGTGTGTGTGTGTGCCTGCAGGAAGCTGCCATGGGTTGAATGTCCTGACCTTTACTGAGTGTCAGCGTTCTTCAGCCTGCAGACTTCGACCTCAGTGTGACGTTCAGGTCAAACCACCACAGAGTTCCTGTGAGGATCAGAGGTTTGACTGACAGCTCTCTGCAGCAAACACCAAACTTGAACACAAATTATCACTTAAATATCACTTAAAATACATATTCACACTAGTAAAATCAACAGTAGGACTCACAGCTATGTTTAATGGTGAAAGTAAGAGCTTGATGCTAAACATGTCGAATAAATACATACAATTAATAGTAAAAAGTATTGTCATAGTTTTGGATTTTTCTGTATTATAGTTTTGCCTTTTCCTCGTTTGTGCTGTTGTACTTCCTGTCTTTGTCCCTAACCTGCTCTTTTGAGTCCTGATTAGTTTCACCTGCCCTTAATTAGTCCTTTATGACCCAAATGGTCACAATATTTCTCATATTACAGCTAAACAGTCAGTAAAATATGTTTCTGAAAACATTTTTGGCAAGAAAGAAGCAATGTAGTAACAAAATATTTTAATATTTATTGTAATAGTACTAGTAGTACTAGTAGTATAGTTTCTTTCTTTCTTTTTTGTAAATTAAGTGTGTATTTGTTTTGGTGTGCAATGATGTTGCTCCACTGTGACCTCTAGTGGCAGTGAGTATTGCTTACAGCACCTTTAACTTAACCAGCAAAGTCAACAGTTAAATTACAGTAAAAGTATATATTGTCATGAACTTTTCAGTAAAAGAGAAATGATATATAATATGAATTATTAATTGATCCAACTATGACAAGATTGATTTAATTATCCAGGATGTTGGGTCAATTATCATCCCAAACTTTCATCATGATGTTATTACAGTAAAAAAAAAGACCTTTCTCCCATAGTTATCTCTATATGAAATATGAAGCAAAAGTTGTTTGTTTGTTTACATGCTGACATTTTTACATCCAATGAAAACAGACGTTCGGTGCAGCTGCAGACTTTAGTCACTCTGTTTACTTTCTGTTGTGATTTTGTTTGACAAGAAAACGGTTTTGTCTGTTTTCTCTCCATGTGAAGCTTCACTGGACTCCTTCACCCGCACGCTTTGACCTTTAACCCCCGCCCTCAGACACACCCCACCCACCTGTGTGTGTGTGTGTGTGTGTGTGTGTGTGTGTGTGTGTTGTCGGTGACCTGGCTGCCGTTGCTGTGTCCTCCATGTCAATATGCCAAAACAGGTTGCATCAGCGCGCTTGTTTTGTTGACCCCAGCAGATGAGGCGGGTGGAGAGGTCATCAAATATTGATGCCAGAAGCTGAAACACACAACTGCTCCCCTCTGAAGGAGCAAGAAACTTTACTTTGTTTGTATATTTACAAAAAAAGCGAACCATAAGAACAAAATCCTGGTTAAAATCAGTTCAAACCGATCTCCTTTGTAGAGGTTAAACTTGTAACTTTATATATTTTTAGGTTTTTAAATCATTTTGTAGCTTCACAGTTGTCTTCCTTATGTATTCAAATCCAAACAATCAAATTTTGGTCAAAGTGTTTTTTTTAGTATCAAAATGCTATTTTTTCCAGCCCTTCTGAAATCTTTTTTCCCACATGACCTGATGAAGGTTTCAGACTGATGACGTTGCTGCGTATAAACCCTCCTGTCTGGGGGAGGTGATGCAACAGCACTAACCTACATGAGGGATTCCCAAACGTGGTTTGAGAGGATTTAAGGAATTCCCTCTGAGTAATTTCTTTTATTTTGAGGTTTTAAGAGGACTAAATTATGATCACACAATCAGTCAGAACTAGTCATTTCATTGTGATAGAAGTTAAAATGTTCTATCCATCCTGCTACTCAGGACCTGCTCCAACCTTCTGAAGGACCCCTGCTGGTCCCCCAAACTCAAACATATGTGAGAAAAAACTGATTTATTGTCATTTATATTGATTCTAGTCTGATCATTGATTGACTATGACTTTAATATCTTCAAACCTCAAAATGAAAATCCTCTCAAATTTTGGGGCCTGCAGTCTGATGGCTTCTATTTTGGCATGAAAAGGTTTGAGTGAACATTTGGAGATTTTAAAAGAAAAATCACATAAAACAATCATTGCCTTTTGAGTTTCCCTGACAGAAAATGTGAACAGACGTGTGCCAGCCAATCAGAAATAAGTATTTTCTATCATAATGGAGTAAGAAAAACCTGTCAGAGGACCAACAGGTGAGGAGGCTGATGAGACATAATCCTTTAATGCAGTTTATGTTGGGGGAACAGCGTTCTTCAGCCTCTCGTTGTTTGTTGTGTCGACTTTGACATGATGATGCTGAATAATTCAGAGTATTTTCGGCGTCCTGCTGCTGCTTTTTTCAGTTTTTCCAGGAAGCTGCTGAAGCTCACAGATCTGCCTGACCTAAAAGCTCTGACATCTCAAGGGGCGATCACACACTGAGCTGCCAAAAATACTCTGAGTGTGTGTGTGTGTGTGTGTGTACTCACCAGTCATCCAGACTAGAGAGCAGAAACACAACCTCGACCTAGATACTGAAAAAACAACCAGAGGAGGGTTCAAGGAGACTAAAAGAGGACGAGAAGAGGACAAAAACAAAAAAAAATGAGGAAAAACATCAAAGACAAGACAAAAGAGGAGGAGAAAAGATAGAGAAAAATATTGGAAGAAAAGAGGATGAAAAACATTTTAAGTTAAAAAAGAAATGTGAGGAAGACAAATGTATGACAGCATGGGGGGGGGGGGATTATTCTGAGAAAAATAATAATTGCCACCTCAAATTGTAAAATCATGAGAAAAAATTCCATGAAATCAAAGTGGTGCATTTTTTGAGAAAAATATTCTTGGAGATTGTGAAACTGTAAATTTAAAAGCCAAAAACAATATTTGTGGAGAGTAAAGAAGTAATTTTACAAAAGAAAAAGAAAAATTATCTATTCTCTGAGATGATTAAGTCATAAATTTGTGAGGAAAAAAAAAACTAAACATTCTCTGAAATTAAAGTGGTAGATCTCTGAGGAAAAAACTCACATTTTCAAGGGAAAAAAAAGTCTTGGAGATTATAAAGTCAAAATTTTACTGACAAAAAAACTCAAATATTCTCTAAAATTAAAGTCCTAAATTAAAGGGGGAAATTATATTAAAATAATATTCTTGGAGATTGAAGGAGTAAATTTACAAGAAGAAATTCAAGCTTACACGAAAAAAATCACATATCCTCTGAGATGATGAAGTCATAAATTTGCAAAGAAATGGAAGAGGGGAGGAGGAAGAGAGGAGCCGGTGAGGAAGAGGAGGAGAGGACAGTAAATAAGAAAAGATGAAGAGAGCAGAGTGTGTTGGTTTGGAGGTCAGGGTCTCCCTCCTGTTGGTCTGATGGATCCACACTGACAACCAGAGACCACTGGAGACTCTGTGTGTGTGTGTGTGTGTGTGTGTGTGTGTGTGTGTGTGTGTGTGTGTGTGTGTGTGTGTGTGTGTGTGTTCCCAGTGTCCCTGGAGGTGTTTTCTTTATCGACTGTGGCTTCGTCTGGACACACACACACTCTTAGATGTAAAGCTTTCCAATAGGTTCCTCAAGATAGGTCTGATCTTCTACCCAGAACCATTTACTTCTGAAGAACCCTTTTTAGAACAAAGAGTTTGTCAAAGGTTCTTTGTAAGACTAAGGGTTCTATTAAGAACCCTTTATGGACAAAAGAGTTCTTCAGAAATTTTTATAATCCTTGAGAACTCTTTCATCAAGGGTTCTTTATAACATAATATATAAGAGTTTTCAGTAGAACCACCTGGGTGGGTTGGTCAGGGTTCTGGGTTGTAGTATAAAACACGCTACAAAACAAGTGATGTTGATGGCGATGACAGCACTGATCCTTACAGTGATGATGAGGATGATGATGGTATCGACAGCAGTGATGATGTTTATTCAGATGAATTGGTTCACACCCAGTCAGGAGTCTTTATCACAGTGTTTAATGTTAAACAAACTCAAACCAATTTGTACTGGAGGCTTTGGTCAATGTTTACTGTATTTGTAAAATTTGACATGATAACTCTTAATAAAATATTTTATTCTGTCATAAGTTTAGTTTAAATGGTTAAATCAGCTGAAAAAATGTGTTCAAACTGACAGACTGTTCAAAAATTTGTTGTGGAGTTTCACAAAGTTTAGAAGTTTCTCCTCACTCAACAACCCATAAAACTGCACAGTTTATGAAGGTAGAAAAGAAAAGAAGCGGCTTTTATTGTTTATTTTCTGCCTTATTCGTTTGCTTGCTTGAGAAGCTGCCTATATTTGTATTTGTAAAATTTGACATATTTACCATCATAAAATGTTGTTTTCTTTTATAAATGTGGTGAAAATAGTGAAATCAGTTAATGTGTATTCAACTGGATCAACAAATAATCATAAGTTTAAAAATAAAAACTAAATCTTATAATTTAGGTTAAATCAAATCTATGAACCTTAACATGTAAAGTTGAAGCTGAGTTCACACAGTCTGGCTGTTAATAGCAGCAGTAATTAAACATCACACGTGAGACTCGTTAACACGTCCTGGCTGTGACTGGCTGTCAGATCTGAGGACCTGATTGAGGACTTGACAGCGGCAGGGACAATCTGTTCCAGCCGACCTGCTCTGTGTGTCTCAGACCTCAGTGAGGCTCCTCCTGTCAGAGAGCCAGAGCTGCCATGTTGGATCTGAGGAGCGGTGTGAACGAGCCGCCATGCTGCACCGCCACTGTTGTCTTCATTAACACCTCCAACCGTCACACACACACACACACACACAGTGTATAAGTTTGTACACACACCTACAGAGTCACTGTTCACAGTGCTGCTCTGTAAAGCAGCTTTTTGTCAACTCTGATCCTGTCAAAAATGGTTATGTAAAAACGTTTGAATGGACTTTATTAGTCAGAGGTGTGAGTGACAGATTGGGATGATTGACAGTTGATGGGCGGGGCCTGTCATCAGCTTCTGTAGTAGAGTAAGAGTGTCAACAGGACCATAATCAAGATATTTGAGGCAGAAGAACTCAAATTATACACAGTTGACGTATAGTGAAAAATTCTCAGAGTTACTGAGTACTGGGGCTGAATGACAGAAAATTCTTATCTTGACTCCTGACTTAAAGGGATAGTTCACACAAAAATCAACATTAAGTTATTATGTACTCACTCTAATGCTAATTGGAGGTCGGATTTAGTTTTTTTAGTCCACAAAACACTGCTGGAGTTTCACAGGAAAACGGTGTTGCAGAATCTCCCAAACAAGTGAATGGTGACCAGTTTTCAAATGTAAAAAAAACAACTGAAAAAGACATCAAATGTCTCCATTCTGCTCGTCTGGTGTAATCCAAGTCTCCTAAAGCCCCAATATGCCATTTGCACACCGTCACAACACACACACACAGTTCAGACAGTGTGCATGTGGCTCCAAGCTAAAGATCTACAGTAAAGATTCAGGATAAAAACATGCTGTAAATGTCTTACAAGTCAGCTTGGAGGCACTTTATATTTTGGTTTTTTTTGTTCTGTTGTTTTTACTGTTTGCAAACTAGCCACCATTCACTTCAATTCTTTTCCTATGAAACTCCAGCAGTTTAAAAAAGTTTAAATACCCGACCTTCAATCAGCATGAGGGTGAGTAGATAATGACTGAATTTTTATTTTTGGGTGAACTATCCCTTTAAGACAGGAAGAGTGTAAGATAGGATCCTATTTGTCCTATCCTGTTTTAACTTACTTCTTCCTATCTCAGCTTAGGAAATAAACATAAACAAATTAACATATCGATGCAGTGATAGTTGAGCAACTCCTGTGTTCTGTGAGGTAAAATGACTGATTTCACTGATGGAGTTTGGATTATGTGAAGTATGATTGTATGAGGTTCTCATTCATAGTCATGTTATATAAGCCAAATATCACGCTCTCCAAACCAACCAAACTTCCCTTTAACTATCCCTTTAAGTGTTACAGCACATTAATACTGAGTTGCTCAGTGACAGTTTACATTGTAATCCACAGCAGCATACTGCTAAATTACAGTAATGTAACATAAATTTCACAATTTACTGTTAAAACAATACAAAGACTGTGAAAGTAATGCAACGAGTTACCAGTAATGTACTGTATTTTAAGTGCATGATAATAACTTTAATGTGTGAAGCACTTTTCAAAACAAGACTTTTCACAGCTTCTCAGAGCAAAATTAAGACAAGATTATCAATACACTCAGAAAATAATACCTGAAATAGTACTAGAACATACAGTCCTTAATAGCAAGGTGGAATTTATGCCTTATTCCCTGTTAAACAAACCACAAAATATATAAATATTTGCTGTTATACTCCTTGTACTAGTATTTTCTTTACCTAATCTGGTCTTCCTACTGCTGCTACCACTATTATTGTCTGTGCTAATATAAGTTGTGTTATTTCTGTTAATACTTCTACTCTTCCTGTCACTGTCAAACCTACTGCTGCTGTGGAGACACAGATCACTAACATCTTCTCTCCTGTTGTAAATATCTGTTTTTAAATTTCAGACAGATCTGTTTCGCCCCCTGCTGGATGCTTTCAATACTGCACACAGGTCAGACTGACAGCATCACTACTGCAACCTGACCTGCTGTCACACGGCCTGGTGTCAGGTGAGACACACATTTATTGATCTTTGAACACAAAAAAATCAAAACAACACTAAGGTCAGATTTAATACAGATTAGTATTAGATAGTAGTAGAAAAATATCATGGTGTAGATTAAATTGTTCATAAATGTGCTGATTATCTTCAGCCTACACCTAAATATGTACATTTATTGAAGTACTGTACTGTTTTGAGCTACAAGTTTACTTAAATATTTAAATTTTATTCTACTTTATACTTGCACTCCACTACGGTACACTTATCTGACAGCTTTAGTTACTTTACATTTTAAGATTAACTGCAAAAAGTCCAGCAGTTTAAGAACAACGTTTCTCAACACAAAACTGCAGGAATTTATAGATTTCACCATCTACAATCTATAATATCATTAAAAGATTCAGAGAACCAGGATGTCGAGTCCTCTGGGCTAAAGAGAAAAAGGGCCATCCAGATTGATACCAGCGCTAACATCAAAAGACAGTCTGTGATGGTATGGGGGTGTGTTAGTGCCCATGGCATCATGGGTAAATGTCACATCTGTGAAGGCTGTGAAAGGTACACACAGGTTTTGGAGCGACACATGCTGCCATCCAGATGACGTCTTTTTCAGAGACGTTCCTGCTTATTTCAGCGAGACGATGCCAAGACACACTGCAGACGTGTTCCAACAGTGTGTCTTCATAGTAAAAGAGTTCAGGTACTAAACTGACCTGCCTGCAGTCCAGACCTGTCTCATATTGAAAATGTGTGGTGCATTATGAAGCACAAAATACAACAAATGAGACCCCGAACTGTTGAGCAGCTGAAGTCGAATATCAAGCAAGAATAAGAAAGAATTTCACTTTAAAACTTCAACAATTAGTGTCCTCAGTTCACAAACACTGACTGAGAGTTGTTAAAAGAAAACATGATGTATGACAGTAATAAACATGATCCTCTACCAACTTATTAGAAACATGTTACAGGAATCAAATTCAGAATGAGTGCATATTTACAAAAAATAATAGACATTAAGTATCTTGTTTTTGACCTGTATTCAGTTGAATGTAGGTTGAAAAGCTTTTGCAAATCATTGCAAGTCACTACTGAGTAACCTACAACTTGAATTACAAACCCCAACTCCAAAAAAAGCTTGAATAAGCACAGTTAATTTTAATAACTATTTTGTTTTTTATGCAAAAACAATTTTTCCCACTAAATGTGAATCATATCATATTATGCAGCACTTTAAATCTTTAAGTCTAAATGAAAGCGCAATGACAGAAATAGGAAAACAAAAACAGCAAAAACAAGTACTAAGTAAAGCAGATGAAGCAGTGAAAGTGAGAGTGTGACTTTAATGTTCCAGCAGCAGCATAACATGGAGGTAATCCTCCTCGTCCACAGAGATTAACGATTAGCGTCTTCATCGAGACTGAAGCAGCTTTCATGTGCTTCACTGTCAGTGTCTCTGTCTCACTGTAATCCTGCTGCTCTCTGATAGTCTGATAAAACACTGTCCCTGTACTCGACGTGCTGAGTACTGCACATACATATAGTCTTTCTGCTCCACAGACAGACACCGAAATACCACGCAATAATCAACTGAAGTGTACAGTGGAGAGGTAACTGAAGTCGTTTCTAGTTGCTGTCATTGTGCAACATAATTATCCAGGTCGAGTCAAAGGCCGCGGTGAAACTGGAGCTGTGCAGACACCCAATATCTGTGAGAGGAGCAACACTACTGTACCATCACTGACACTGTCTGAGAGAACAACTGAAGAGTCTGCACCTCCAGGGTCACGAAACACTGGCTCAAGTGTTAACAACTGCACACCAAATGTCAACAAATGGTGCTTCTGTGTGGAGGAAGGTGACTATTCATTTTTCATTTGCTCTACGTAAATGTTTAACTGAGAATGAGCAGCGACGGCTCAGCAGATGAAGAAGTCACAGTCCTGCTCACAGTGACTGGTGATTTCTGAGAAGTGCATTTGCAAAAAACACCACAGTAATGAGCAATAAGTACCAAAGACAGACACTAATACACTATTCATTGTTTATGCAGCATCTTGCACTTTGCTCAGGCAATGAAAAAGTCTGGGACATAACCAAAAAGATACAGGCTGTCAAATATAAAAGTAAGAAGAATCCCTCTGAAGGACATTTCTGTTGGCTGTTTCTGTGCAAAGATAAGTGTTTTTTAGTCTTGTTACATGTCTGTCATCATGTTACGTTGATTTTTGTCTTTTTTGTCATATGTCCTTTACATCCTTTTTCATCTTGTTGCATGTTTTTCATCACGTTATGTTGTTTTTCTTCTTGGTACGTGTTTTTTGTCTTATGTCTTTTACGTTGTTTTTTTGATACCTGAAATCTCTACTTAAGAACAGTAACAAAGTATTTTTACTGTACTTAGTTACTTCCCACCTCTGGTATCTATGTAGGTTCCATATCATTTGTAATTTTTCCAAATGAAACAGGATAAGCCGGAGGGGTAGAACTTTGTGAGGTATTTCATTTGAACATTGAAAAGCTGGCGTCTCATAACTTAACATACCACGCTGTTGTTGGCTAGCTAGTTGATGAATCTTAACTCTGTGCCGTAAGTTAAGCATTGAAAATATTCTAAATATAATGTACACTTCAACTGATGTTTTGTGTTTAAAATACATCCTGCTGCTGACCCTGTCTGCCGCCATCTACTGTGGGTAAAACACTGATTATGGACAGTACAACCCCACTTCAAATAATCTGAACTGTCCCTTTAAGTAAAGGGCCTAAATACATATAAAAACAACAACTGATATCTTGAACACAGTCCAAGTTTTTTTGGGAAAAATGTGAACCAGACGTGGGCAGACAGATCTTGACATTAATCTCTGTGTCCTCCTCTGAGCATCGTTGAGTTTGACTCAGCTAAAAGCCAAAAAGGCCAAACAGAATTTAGGTTAAAGAGCGGCAATAAAATCTGGGCTACAAGCTCTGATTCCTCAATTAATGGAGGTGGACGGATGACGGCGCCGGCTGCAGCAGCAGCAGCGGCGGCAGAGAGTGGTTTATCTGGGCCGGGGATTTGGACGGTATTAGTGTAATCTTTCTCTCAGTGACCAACAGGTCCGCTCATCATCTATCCAATACATCTCCACGTCATCCTACAGATGAGAATACACAGTGTCACATCTGGGCTGCAGCTCACCGCTGTTGAGACAGTTGACAGACAGAAAAAAACAAGTTTTACCTACTTACATTTTCATTTCAAGTTATTTCTGCAAAAGAAAGGGTGTGCAAAACTTTGATTTTTGTTTTAATAAATCCCTGTCTTCTTTTTAGATGTATGACTATAAATTTGCTGTCAATTTCTTGTCCTTAATCCAACATAATCACTTGAAAATCACCCAAAAGAGCAGCTCCTGACACTGACCTCTGTAACTGTGGTCACCTGTTGTGTTGTCAGATCGAGGAACTGGAGCTTTAATCATCCCACTGTGCTTCAGGTGTCAACCTGAGGAACAACATTCAACATGTAGCTCACATTTTTAAAGTGCCAGCACATTTTCTCAAGTTTTTAGCAGAAAATCTTCCTTTGTGACATTTTGGAGCAGAGATTTCTCTTGAAAAAGCAAAACAAAAACCTAAAAATAAGTCACACTGGTGTATAGACAATGGAAATAATAATGATTCCATCAGACAATAAACAGTCCCTCCAGGATTCTGTGGACATTTTCTGGGATTGTTGAAGCCTAAATTGCCTGATTTCACAGCAGCTTTTCAATAAAATTGTAATGCATGTTGCAATGCTTTTTGGTACTGTTTGCAATGACAAAATTGCAAAAGAAAGTTGGATTCTTTTTTATTATTAATTCATTAAAGGCAACATGTTCTTGGGAGAAGACCATATCTTTTCGAATCAATTAGTGGAAAAGTCTTTTTTTCAACAACAATTAAATTATAAGAATATAACTGAGATGCTACTAAATTTCCTCCATAGTCTTTTATGTATTTGGCGACCCAAATAAAATCCCCTGTGACCCACCTGTGGGTCCCGAACCAGTGTTTGGAAATGACTGGAAATACATTTATGTGTATCTAAATCTAATATTAAACCAAAACATCTTGACAAACCAATTTTAATTTATTGATATGAAAAGAAAAAAGCTGATTAACTTAAACAAGTTCATCACAGTTGCTGCTCACACAGTAGACATAACATCATGCATGACAAGCACATTAATATTTCATGTTATTATTAGCTGCAGCAAATACAGTGAACAAAGTGTGTTTATTATCTCACTTTCGAAGAATTTCCCAGCACACAAACTCAATATGACACTATAAAAAAAACACATATTCACCCTGAGTTTCTTTTTCTTTTGATTAAAGATCTATAAATAAATCCATAAATAAACCCAGGATCAACCTGGAGATAAACAGCCTCTCCTCCACTCTGCCTGCAATCAATCAAATCTGTCCAGACCTTCTAATTCTCAGCTCTGTGGCCCCGTTTGGCTTCAATCTCTTAAAGCTCCTGATCCCCCTCCCACTCCCACTCCCACAACCAACAACCACAACCACAACCACCACACTGCTGCTGCTGCTGCTGCTGGTGAATAATTGACGAGTCCTCCCGCCCCTCTCCTCTCTTCTCCTCTCTGTGTCTCTTTCCATCTCTCTGTCTTTGTGGTGTCTCTCGTCAGCTTCTCCGCCCTCCCTCGCCTCCATCATGTCCAGTTTCCACCTGCTGCCAGCTGCTTGTTGACGACTGCCAGCAAGTAAAAACAGACGGGAAACAACGGAGCAGCTGCTGGTAAGACAAAAACTTCAACTTTATAACAACAGAGGAGGATTGAAAGAGTTTTGTGAGAGAAAATTTACAGGAAATCAAGCAGTAGTTTTTCATCCTCATCTTTGATGTGTTATCAAAGATTTTATGAAAGAAAAAGGATCAGAAATATTAGAAGGAGTTGATGAAAAGTCTTTATTTTGTTGGTTTCAGACTAGTTTTGACCTCACTAGCAATAAGAACAAGAAGTTTTTATGACCTCCACCCTGATGGAGATCATATGATGCTGCAGCCTTTTTGTTTTTTAAAACCATTAGGATGTTCTTGCAACAACAAATGGTTCATGTACCTCATCAAAACCAAACTTTTGGTGGGTAGTGTCTGTTTTTCACAGCAAACTGGACAATAAGTTGGTGTTTAATGGTTTTAAAAGCATGATATTTTGCATGTATGTTGAAAAAAAAAGCTCAAAAGTACAGAAATGTATCTGTTAATGTCAGAAAAATAAATTCTAAACTGTTTTGTTTTACTTTTTATGTTGGTCTAAGTTACAGTCAAGTTAGTCTTGGAATTAACTTCATTAAATCAGTCAATAAATAAATAATTTCCATGTGATTAAATTGCTTCTTTCAGCATCAAGCAATTATGCTGGGCCAATTGAATTTCCTCTCCTCTCCTCTCCTTAATTTATTAGGGTTAATTCAACTTATTTATGAGGGTTGGTCTGACTTAATTAACCTATTTTAGCATTGTAAAATTGCACCAGCAAATGAGGTTGATCCAACCCAAGTAAAGTAAGGTGGCCCAACAGAAAGCCATTTAATGTTCCATGATTTAATTAACTTTATTCATTAATTTACTACTGAATTTTACCACTGACAAATTAGTTGGACCAACTCAGTTAAATTAAGTCTTATGTTTATTCTCCCATAGGGGCATCCAAGAAGACACTTTTGTGTCACTTTTCCAAATGTTAAATTACAGATTTTTCCAGTGGAGTTTGGTTGGTTTGGAGAGAGTGATATTTTGCTTATATAACAGCGGTGACTAAAATAATTTTCGCTGCTGACCCTGTCCACAGCAGTACATTTATTAGCTTCCTCCAGTGACACTCCTGCTGCTTCTCCAAACTGAGCGTGTCAACTATGAATAAGTACCTCAGACAACCCCAGTTCAATTAATCTGAACTATCCCTTTAATTCTGCAAAGCTGATGAGTGTTGTGAAGTGGAAACTTTTAACTTAATTGGAGGTGTTGTTCATCAACACAATGCAGCCAGTCAGTCCACTGTGAGGTGACTGGTTTGGATCGGACTGGACTGGACTGGGTTGGCCTTGAAGACATTTAGTTGACATGTTTTGTTGGACATCCTGTCTGTGTTGGTTTCCAGAGAGCTGTGGAGCCATGAAGGAGCTGCTGTTCCTCCTCGTGGTGCTGATGGTGGAGGCCTCGCGGTCTAACAGCAGCAGTCGCTGCGAGCCAGGCTGCGACTGTCGAGGGGACCTGAAGTTCACCATCTGCTCCCGGGCGCTCTTCACCCACCTCCCCGCCAGAGTCCCCTCCACCACCGAGCTCCTCGACCTGACCGACAACAACATCTCCGTCATCCCCGAACGCTCCTTCACCAAGAACCGCAAGCTGCGCATCCTGCTGCTGCAGAACAACCACATCAGCCTGGTGGAGGACGGCGGCTTCGCTCAGCTGGAGTTCCTGCAGAAACTGGACTTGAGCTGGAACCGGATCACCGCCCTGACCGAAGGCTTCTCCGTCGGCCTCACCTTCCTGCGGGAGCTGCAGCTCGCTCACAACCGCCTGACGAGCCTGGACAGCCGCATCTTCCTGCACCTGGACGGTCTGCAGAGGTTAAACCTGACCAGCAACATGATCTACACCATCCAGGTGAGCAGCATCTATCAGTTATGCAGGTCCTCCAGCAACATCTTGTCTTCAAAATGTAGTTTTCATCTTTTTAGATGAGCCAAGCACAGAGCAGATCCAAGAACATGAAAGGAGAAAGTTCATCGAAGCTTGCTTACTCAACTGTTATTGGAGCACAGAGCAAAAAGGGGCGGGACTTAGGAAGGAAGGAATCCATTTTGTTGTTTCTATGTAAAATACAAATTGAAAAGTATTTTAATTTTAAACATATTTAATAATAATGCTGGCCACATGTGCAGGTGAGGTCATTCTCGTCCATGAGCACTTTGCGGCAGCTCCACCTGGAGGACAACCAGCTGACCACTCTGAAGAGCGGGATCTTTTCCATGCTGCGCTCGCTGGAGGTCCTCAACCTGGCCAGCAACAACATCAGCGAGACGGAGGTGGGTGTCTTCAAGCCGCTCACCAGCATGACGCTACTCAACCTGGCCAACAACCACATGTCCAGCATCTACTTCAAGACGTTCCTCAACATCCACACCTACAGCACCCACATCCTGCTGGAGGGGAACCCGTGGAACTGTGACTGCGACCTGCAGAGAGTCTTCAGGAAGCTGCGGAGCATCCAGAGGCTCTTCCTGGACGACTACTACAACCTCACCTGCAAGGTGCCAGCTGTCCTCGAAGACTACCGCCTCATGGACGTGGACACTGAGCTGTGCATCGCTGAGACGGTCACCGTGCTCATCATCACCGTCACCGTGGTGATAACTGTGCTGGCCGCCATGCTGATGGGTGAGAGGAAGAGGAAGAAGAAGAAGAAGGGGAAGCACTGGACGCAGCAGGAAGAGCTGTCAGATGAGTCGGACTACTGAAACTTTATGAATCTTTCTGTCGTCTATCATGTCACGATTCTTTCTCTCTTGCTTTTATACACAGATTAAAGTTGAGTATTTTGACTTTCAGGCAGGAGTGACAGTAGACCGGTACAGTCCACAACTTCACATCAGTAACAGTAAAGAATAGCAGCTGTCTGCCAAAACCCACATACAACATTTCATAACATTCTGTCAACATAAACTAGTGGTTCCCAACCCCCTTTTCTACTCTCTGAGCAAAGATACATCCAAAAGAAGCTTTTTGAATGTCTTGCCATGTGTTGAAAAGACGTTCCCTGAGAAGCTGGGTTTCTAAAACTCAAAGATTCTGATTTATCTAAAGAAGAAAAGTGAATCTCAACAAAACATTATTTGTTTGAGTTTGAGTGGAGTTCAGAAATCTGTTGATCAGTTGTTGTTTTTTTACAGTAATTTGGTTTAATCTCTTTGAGAACTAAAGGACCCAGGAAATATTCACATCTGAGGAGCTGAAATCAAAGAACTGTGACTGTTTTTCTTTAATCAGTTATCAAAATAGTTCACAACTCATAGATTAATTGTTGTAGCTCCAGCATTTTACTTCTTAAACACACACACAGTGCCTGGAAGGGTGCATTTGGGTTCGATTTATTGTTCCTGTACTTTTTTCACAAACAAACACCAGAGTCTTTTGCTGATTGAAGGTCAGGTTTAGTTTTTCAGTCCACAAAACACTTTCACAGGAAAACAATGTTACAGAATCTCCCAAATTGTTGATGAATTTAGTTATAATTTTATTCTAATTTAAAACAAAAAAAGTTGATATGATTTTGATTTTGAAAGTTTTGTCAACATTCAGAAATTATTCTGTGGCATTTACACAATTTAAACAAATACATGTGTTCATTCTGCACTGTACAGACTATAAAAAATCAAATGTGTGTGTTGTGGAAGCTGGAGGCGGGAGGAGAACAGTGTGAAGGGATAAAGGTTAATAGTACCAGAACTTAAATCTGCTTTCACCCCTGCTTTCAGCCAATATTTTCAGGCAATTGTTGCCTCGTGGTTGTTGCTTAAATCCCTCAGGAACATCTGCACGCCTGGAAAGAGATTTCAGACTTTGCAGTTCATTTTGTCGGATTTTCCATCTGCTTCACATAAAAAAAAAAGCTTCACTGAACATCTGCTTCATAATAAAAACACTTTCACTTCTTGATATGCAGTATATTTGTGGAGCTTTTTCCTCATAACTTAACTGATATATTATTTAAAAAGATTTATTTTCTCATTTTAAATGTTTGAATGATGGATCATCATTTTTTATGTGAAAGGATGCAGAAGTGGTCATGTTGTTCACGTTGATTAAAGGGATATTGTGATATTTTATCATCTCATGTCTCATTAAAGCAAATTTTTGCCCACACTATAATTTTTTGCAATGAAAAAACACAACAGGAACGTTTTCAACCCAGGATACACATCAAATGTTAAATACAGGTCTGTGCTGCCCCCTGCAGGTGAACAGATGCAGTGCTTGTTGAAGCAGCAGATGGGTGGGGTTTGTTGTTTCCTGGTGCTACACCCATGTTAACATCAACATACAATACACTCAGCTGGGGAAGCGGAAGAAGAAAAGAAAAAAATGTTTTATACTACTACTACAATATTGCAGTTATCAGTTCTGTCTAATTGTTTATCACACCAAAGCAGTAAAAGAAACTTATATTTATTTTTTTTTTGTCCTTTTTGACTCATTTTTTGTAGCAAATTGTGACCTCTGCCTGGGAAAAATAACATAAATGACTGGATGAGAGCTTCATCACCTCTTAACATGTCAGTTTAGCCTCTCATATGTAATAAAAGAGAGTCAAAATTGATTTTAAAAAATGACATGTTAAAATTGTGCCAGAAAAATACAATTATGCATGTTATATTTTTAAAAGTGCAGAGATCTGATATTTGAATATCTCTCAGAAACAGAGGATTCATTTTCTTTAGTCATCATGAGGTGAGATTTCTGTCTGATGAATAATAATGTCATAATAATAAACATTTGTATTATAGTTGCTTTAATATCATCATATCACTATGCGGTCGTCTACTGCTGCTGTACTCCCTGGCAGTGTATTTAATGCTCTTTATGTTTTATCTTTTATTCTCTATTGTTCCCACAGGAGGTCATATCAGACTCCTACAGTCTGTAATGACAATTTAAAACACATTCATTGAATGTTTTTCTATTTGATTATAAGAAGTTTCCCCTTTAATTGAGACACGTTGGAGACTTTTAGGCGGAGTCGCTGTGCTGCGTCCAAGTGCGAGAATTTAGTATATGATGGATACCGGATATGAACAAAATAAAAGCATAACGTTTGCCTCAAAAAACAAACAAAAAACCAATAACAAGAATTGAATAAATACAAAATTAACACGTAAACAACAAATATGCAAAATACAGCTGTAATCAGATGTTTGTTTGTTTAATTTCACCATTCCATTTTGCATTATTTTATTTAAACAAGAAAAAATGATCAAAATTGTTGACTATTGTTTTGTGAGCAGTTTTTTCAGCTGAAAATTAGCTTTCATTTTCAGTTAGATAAAAAAAACTCCAATAATAGTATATGGTATTAGGGCCACATTCTTTCACAAATAAATAAATAATAACCTTATGACTGGCACTAATACTGAAAGTTAGACTTTATCCTTGACATTTAGACTTTATTCTCGACAAATGGACATTATTTTTAAAACTGAAAATAGAAGCAAAATCTTCCTCCTTGCACTTTCCTTGTGTCTCATATTGTTCAATCATAATAGAACAAAGGATTTTATTTTGGAAGGAAAGACCGGAAGCTGACGCTTCCATATTGGCGGACTTGACGGTTGTGTGTGAGGAGGACAGGTGGAAGCTCCGGTTTGACGAGCTGCTGTTGTTCTCAATACAAAGAGAGCAGAGCAGGAGAAACACTTGAAATTCATATGAGAATAAAAACATGAACACGTTACGAATAATTTAAACATTTCCCGTAAAATAAAAGTAATAATTCTAGCGGTTTTTGTGTGAAAAATGTCCGAATGAGGAGAGAGAAATTGAACAGAAACTGCGCAGTCATAGTTTAATGGGAGCGGTGACCTGAACAGGACAGGTAAGTTGTGTTTAAATTTTGTTAATTTACGTTAAGTATTTTTTCAGTGTGTTTAAAATAGTTCAATTGAGGTTATAACGTTAGAGTTTCAACGTTAGAATGATTCATGCCCGTTTGACCGGTTTACTTTGTGTTTTGAATGACTGACGCCATTTTAGCTAATTAACTTCATTTGTCCATTTGAATGTGTTGAATTTGGTTTGTTTAACGGCTGAAATAATGTGGCTTTGTTCAAAATGCTCGTTACTTCCGCATAGGACCGTCAGTGACAGTCAGTGACAGACAGACGGGGTTCAAACGGTGGTCCGAGGACCTCCAGTGGTCGTTGGAGGCTTATCTAACCAGATGTCATTAATTTCTTTGATGTTTCATTGACTATGAGGAAGTATATTTTTTAGGGGGGGCGGGGTCAAGGCTTCATAGTGAAATTATTTTTTTTTATATGTTTGCCTCAGTTTTAATAAGATTTATAGTTTAATTTTTAAGGCTTCATTGTTTAATTATTTTATTTAGATGTCATGGATTAATTTTTTAAATGCCTCATACTTGATTTTTTTTTTAGAGCTTCATAGTTTATTTTATTTTTATTTTTAAAGGCTTCATAGTATTTTTAAAGCCTTAATTTTTTAGTTATTATTTTTTTCAAGGCTTCATAGTTTATTTTACTTGTATGGAAGTATGACTATGACAGGAAATGGGGCGACAGAGTCAGGGGCTGACATGCAGAAAAGGGCTGCAGGCGAGAGTTGAACTCACAGCTGCTGCAGAGGATCACAGCCTCAGTACATGGTGCAAATGCTCTACCGACCAATCAGAATCAAGTCTTTAACAAGGCTGTTTAGTAAATTATGTTCACTGATTGATTGATGCCAGACTAAGAGAAGTATTGATGTTGGAGACAGAGACAACAGGTGAATCTGTTATTTAAATACAGGTTTGATGTTCACGTTTGGTTTCCTGAGCAGCAGAGAAGACCAAGCTGCCGTCTGCAGATTTGGTTATTGTACGTTGGCGGTGTCACGCCCTGCCACCACGCTCACCCTCATTTCCTTATCTTTTTCAGATATGGCAGCTGACGACAAGGTTGCCATCCTGACAGACGATGAGGAGGAGCAGAAGAGGAAGTATGTTTTGGCCGAGCCGTTCAACACACTGTCGATGGATCGGCAGGTGGGTGTCTCTGCCACGCCGGCACCTGCTTTGGACACACCTCCAGACCAGCCTCCGACCTCGCCGTCCGACTCCATCGACTGCTGTGAGAGGGTGTGCCTCCGCATCAACAGCCACCTCCTCATCTCCAAAGTCTTCTACTTCTTCTTCTATGCTGCCTACGGCTCGCTGCACCCTCTGCTTGCCGTCTACTACAAGCAGCTGGGCTTATCAGCCAGTCGCAGTGGGCTGCTTGTCGGCATCCGCTACTTCATTGAGTTCTGCAGCGCCCCCTTCTGGGGCGTGGTGGCAGACCGCTTCAAGAAGGGGAAGGCGGTGCTGCTGTTCTCTGTCCTCTGCTGGTTGGTGTTCAACTGCGGCATTGGCTTCGTCAAGCCGGCGGAGATGAAGTGCGTAGAGAAAGGTGCTATTCTGACGACGGCTGTGCCTGTGACCACGACTCCCCCACGGGGTGATGTCACTGCACAGATGAGCAACTCCACCAACCACACCCGAATCCGACGGAGCTTCCTAGATTTCCCTGGTGACTCTTATTTCAGCGAGCTCCACAAGCATCGGCGAAGCGTGGACACCAACGTGACTTCAGCTCCCTTAAACACCACCCAGCACACGCTAAACACCACTCAGCACTCTCCAAACGCTGCCCAAAATACGCCCAACATCACCCAGCATGCGCCAAACACTACGCAGCACACACCAAACACCACCCTCGCCACAACGACCACAACCACCACCTCGCCTGCTCCCACCAAAGCGAAGGAGTACCAGATCATCTACAACAGGGACCAGGTGGAGACCATCTTCCTCCTCATCTTGCTCGTCATCATCGTGGGCGAGTTCTTCAGCGCCCCTGCCGTTACCATTGTGGACACTGTCACGCTGCAGTACCTGGGTAAAGCCCGTGACCGCTACGGGCTGCAGAGGATGTGGGGCTCGCTGGGCTGGGGGCTCGCCATGCTGCTGGTGGGCATCTGGATTGACCACACCCACATCACAGTCCTGATCGAAGGCACGGGCTGTGCCCGGGATGTGCCCGATTTTCGCCTCCACAACTACCAGATCGCCTTCATCGTGTTTGGCGTGCTGATGGGTGTGGCATTCATCGTCGCCACACAGTTCTACTTTGAAAAAGGTGTTAACTACCGGCAGGAGCTTCCAGAGGGTGTGGCGGCAGACGTGGTGGACAGCCCGAGAGCGTTACCAGAGTCCGGCTCGTCGGACCAGACTCCCATTAGTCCGGACGCTGCGGAGGAGGAGTTCCACTACAGCGACCTGCTGAAGCTGCTATGCAGCGTGCGCTACAGCTCTGTCCTCTTTGTCGCCTGGTTCATGGGCTTCGGCTATGGCTTTGTCTTCACCTTCCTGTACTGGCACCTCGAGGACCTGAAGGGGACGACCACGTTGTTCGGCGTCTGCTCCGTCCTAAGCCACATCTCCGAGCTCGCCGCCTACTTCACCAGCCACAAGTTCATCGAACTCGTCGGACACGTCAGGTAAGACTCACACCTGAGAGTTTTAGGAGCACTTTGGCTGCATTTAACTGTTACTATTATTGATGAATTAGTGCTGGGCGACATGGACACAATAAAATATTTTTGACCAAATACCTTGATATTTATCGATATTGCAACACCTTTTTAAGGATAACTATTTGTGCTTTGACAAAATATTAACAGAATGAAAGGCAGATTTTAGATCAGCTCAGAAAAATCTATCAGTTTACCATAACTCAGCCTTTAAAACCAGGAAAAGACAACACTTATGACATAAGACGATATCAAAGATCAGAAATTATGTCTTGTCGCAGTTTCAGTTCAGCCCAGAATGGACAAACTAAACACTGGCTCTAGATACGACCTTTGCGTTTTGTGGCCACTGTAGGTTCTCTTACACTCTCACTGAGATGATGTGTTTACAGTCTGACAGCTCATCGCTAGATGTCACTGAATCCTGCACACTGCGACTTTAAATACAAAAGATATTTTAAAATAATTTAAGTCCTGTAGTTCATGAATAAATTCTTGAGTCCTGCATCTAGTCTAGATTCTGATTAAAAATCAGAATCTAACATGGGAACAGAAACTAAAAATCAGATCAGTGTTGGTATCAACATAAAAAAAGCAGGTCTACTTCCTCATCTCATGGGACCTTACTTGTCGTGTCCCAGTCCAGTCTGATGATTAACTACAGTACTTAAAACACACGTGGGTCACAGTAAATCATCATTTTGCATGAAGTGCTTCAGACTGAGCAGTTAAATCCGTCCTCCACTCTGCAGTCTACAGACTGGATGTTTGAGACAATGCTGTCATTGATGCTGTGGGTTTCAGTCTGAGTGACTTCAGGGGGCCGGACCTCACAGGCAGCGTGGACATTCGAGAGCGTGGTGTTAGATTTCAGCTGCGAGGCCTCCAGGCTGCGGCAGGAAACGCACAATGAACGCCTCTACTGTTGACTCTGAGACAACTCGTGAGTCAACAGCAGGTGAAATTAAAGAGAGGAGGTCACTTAAAGGATTTTAAGTTCATTACTTACTAAATACACCTAACCTCATCATATAAGTAAAAGACATTACTGCTGTTTAGGAGCTACTTTTACATTTTATTATTAATGTTACTGGTGCTGTCTACTTGTGATCACTCCTCAGCTTTGTTATGTTATTTTTAGCAGCGTAAGAATAGCTTCAAAAGAGGAAAGTTTCAGTCACTTGTGAGGGTCCTGAGTTCATCATTTTTAAGTATTTTCTCACACATTTCCTTGTTTAAATCATAACATTGCTCATTTTAGATTTTAGATATTTGATTTTTAGTTCTTATACAGCTGTTTGTGTTTATGGGTCTTCAGGCTCAACAATTTGTAAAGCATATCTAATCTAACTGATATTGCAATAGTGGTATGATTTGCAATATTAGAAGGAATGCTAATTTTTACATAATTATTCTCATTTACATTTAAGACATGTCATTCTGGTGAGATTTTTGCAAGGATCCGCACCAAAAAAAGTCTGTAAAAATATGTGCAGGCCAGGAGATTTTTACTGCATGATGATATTTAATTTAAAATAGTAGTTGGACACACATTTTGTCTGCAATTTGAAAATTGCCGTAGGCCATATTGTAATTTCGATAGCATGGTATCAAATATTGATACTGATTGACTGATGAAGTATTGTCCCAAAGTTAGGTATTCAAGTATTGTGACAACAATTATGTATAGAATAGTGTCATGTTATTGAAACCAAACATCTTGTAAGTTCACCCAAAAATCAAAAATATATACTTTTCCTGTAGTGTTGTCAATCCATCGCAATCAGAATCAAAACTACTTTATTGATCCCAAATTGTTTGCCTTACATTCAAGCAGTTTCTTTCCAGATGAGAGAATTTAATAGTTGTGGCTCTAGACAGATTTTTGTTGTTGTTGTTGTTGTTGTTGTTGTTGTTGTTGTTGTTGTTGTTCTTTGCCAAAATGGCTCTTTTGATTGCAAAGGTTGCAGACCTCTGGTCAAGTAGTATGTGGTGAGATTAGCTACAGACAGACAGACACACACACACACACACAACCAGCTGCCTGGAGTGGATAATAAACAAGACAAACAAAAGTAAAATAGTAGCAATGATCTAAACTGAGACCTCTACAAGACATTATTACCTGGCTTTGTTAAAAACTCAATTTTGTACCGTTGTTATGCAGAACAGACCGTTGCTATGGACACAGTTATATACAGTCATAGACTCTGGAGAAACAATAAAATCATTGTAAAATCACTAAAAATCATTTTAAAATTAATATTTTGTGTCACATTATTGATTTTTTTGCCATGTAAAAAGCAGGTCGTAGTTGCAAAATTAAGCCATAAAATCATTTTAAAATCAATATTTTCTGTAAATGTATGCCAAATATGTACAATGAGCAGGTTGTTATTGTGAAATAAACCCCTTCAGGATGATTCAAGATGCCTCCGCTTTGTGTCAGGGTCCTGCATTATCCTGTCAGGATTTATTTCACAGTAACGACCTGCTCACTGTACATTATCCTTTACATAATAAACAAGTGTTAATTGTTATTGCTTAAATATTAACGCAAGTGAAAATATTCCTGCATGACACTCTGCTGCCTCAGTCTTCAGCAGGTAAACTGTGATGAACCTTTATGTTTATCAGTGTCTCCGTGTGTGTGAGGACGTGACGCTTTACTGCAAATAGACTTCCTCTTCCTTTACTGGAAACTGTGAGGCTGAGAGCACAAACATCTTGTCTGTCTCTGAACAGATGAAAGGATGTTAATAAGTCACCTCAGGCTGCAGGTCCTGTGTTCACCCTCAGCTGTGGAAAAATCATCTGCTGCTGCTTTGACGCTTTTATCAGGTTTACAGTGAACGAACGTTTCTTCCTGTTTGTTTGATACGATCTACAGTGAGCAGCTGTTTAAGGGCATTAATAGTCATTTAGTTTCAACATAAAACTAGCCAGTATTACCTGATTATACCTGCCCTGCCCTCCAGTGTATCAAGTGTTGGCTTTATTAGCATTCCTTCTATCCACAAACTAAGAGCTGCATCTTGTCAGGACAGCTGACAGGAGCTGAATGACTACAGACTGAATCCCTTAATTATCAGGGAGAATCACAGAATGGTCTTTCCGTGAAGATTAAAAAAAATCTGTAAAGCTAACATTAGTATATAATCTGTTGTGAAATTTAAATTATTCCTGGTTTCAGACGAGTATTATGTGTCTCATCGTGTGTGTGTGTGTGCTCAGTAAACTGTCTGTGCAGAAGCAAACACTGAAGTAATCCTGTGTGCTGATGAACAAATGAATGTTTTGAGGGTGTGTCGCCTTCAAGTCTGTTTGTCTGCTTCACTTCAGCTTGTTTGTCCTGTTGAGAGCAAAGACCAAATGAACTCATCTCATATGGACACCACAGAAGAAGAGCACAAATGATCTTTGAAATAATGAGTTCATTAATTGATTATAGCCTGATCTTGTTTTCCCTTCATCAGTTCTCTTCTGGAGCAGCTGAAGCTCTTTTGTCTCCCAGATGAAGAATAAACCTTCAAGCTCATCTATTTAATGACAATTTTTTATAATAATTAAGATATTTTCAAGAAAAATAACCAAATGTGTTTGTAGCAGATGGTCAAATTTGAGATTTACGTGTGTTCCTCTTTCTATTTTAATTGTTAATTTTACACCTTTGGATTAATTTTACTGTTGGTGAAGTAAAAGAAGCACTTTTAATGCATCACATTAGACATGTTGTTGACATGTTGTTAGTATTTTTGACATTTTCAGTTCAGTTTTATTAATCATTATGTAGGTTAAAAAAGGGGCCAATGGTACAGCGAAACGTGTGGGGTGAGAAAACAAGGTCAGCTCTGCAGCGTTAAAGTTAAAATAAGATAAAGGAAAAGAGAAAAATGCAAATTAAAATGGGATGAGATAAATAAAATATGAATGTGACAAGTGTATGTTTAAGTACTAAAGAACTATCATTGTATATTTCTAAATACACTATATAACTATATATAAATAAAATTGACCTTATAGTATTTTATACAAACATTTTATACATCAAACAATAGCAAATAATGAATAAAAAAAACAAAAAGACAAATGAAAATGTGTAATAAACAAGGAATTTTTGAAAAGCAACAGAAACACCGACATGCAGTGTATTATGGGTAGGAGAAAAGAGCTGAGCAGAATCAAATCAACTGAAGGTCATCTTTAGATTAAGTTAAACAATGAGTCAGTTGGCCAAAAAAATTCTAGTTTTCTTAGCTGTAAGTGTTTTACTGCTGGTGGATGCAAAATCAGAAAGAAAGAGAAGGAAAATACATTTTCTGCACTAAACAAGAGTGAATCATTCTCAGAAATGCAAACCAAAAACTCTGTTACTCATTTAGGCATAGCTTTGTAATATATGATGATGAATTGAATATTTTTAAGTTTTGAACTGCTGTTTATGCTGTCAGCTGCCAAGTTGGAGCCCTAAAACAACAAACTATACCTAAAATTCCAACACGTTTTTATTTACATCCTGTCCTCCTCTGTGTTTTCCCTCACAGGGTGCTGTACATCGGCCTGGCCTGCAACACGGCGCGCTACCTGTACATCTCCTACCTGCAGAACGCCTGGACCGTCCTGCCCATGGAGGTCCTTCAAGGTAATGTGCACTCATTCCAGCAGGGAGGAAGCTTTTTTTGGAAGCTAGGACCCAGGGGACAGGACAGGAACCTGGGTGTGTTTGTCCAACGGGAGTCTTATCAGACAGCCGTTTTTCCTCCGACAGCAGCGAAGCAGGATTTGCTGGAGACTCACATGACCTTTGTGCTTGTACAGGACGCGTGTTAATGAAGTCAAACAGGGCAGTTTAACAACTTTGCCTATAGTTACTGTTTCAGGTTATTCACACAGTTCAGTTTATTATCAAAAGTCACTTACAGAAAGAGCAAGGTTTCATCCAGCACCTGAAATGACTTCTGACAACAGAGGATATCAAGAAAGTTTTTTGAAATGTAAAAGTTTTCAAGGAAAATGAGCAAACATTGAGATATAACTGAGTCGAATCTGAACACTCAGACATGATACATGTTTTTAGATCACACTTTCTCAGGATAGCATTATCTTTGTTGTGCATCATGACTAAACATCAATAAATCCGCTTAAAATTAATAGAGAAATTATGCTCCTTATTACTGCAGAACTTAGGGATGAGCATTAGTTGCAGTCCTATAAAAAAAAAGTTCATAATGAGCTCCAACACAACCAACCACAACAGTAAAATCCAGCTTTTACATTAATGCATAAGTCATAATAATCAAACCAGAAGGGGACTGTATCCAATGTTTGCAACAGAGCCGAACTTTTATTTTCATCGTTGATTAATCTGTTGTTAAGTTTACTGCAAATTATTTTGAGAGTTGAATTTTAATATTTTAAGTACAATCTCCTGATCATACTTACATACTTATACTTAAGTATTATTTTCAATGGAGGACTTTTACTTGTAAACTTCACTTGTACTTTTACCTAAAGGATCTGATACATCAAATAAAAAAAAGTAAAATAAACACAAAAGCTGTGACTTGAAGAAAAATGTGTCATAGAAATGAGAATAGGGTGGATGATGAACTGGAAGTCTGAACTGTCAGAGTCTGGGTGGTTTGTTTGAGCTGTCCACCCTGAGGAAACACCGACGCCTCACAGAATAAACAAGTTCAATACTTCAACTTCAACATCTGTTTTGACTGTGAAGCCGAGCAAGAAAACAGTTTAAAAATGTTTGAGACTCAGTGCATTCAGAATTTCCAGGAGCTGCCAACTTCCCGATAACATCAACACAGAAAACCTCAGGAAGAGCTTCAACTAGTTTTTGCTCTTGTTTACCTCGAGCACACAATGTGTGATAAGCTGCTGTGAGACGGTGTAGTCATCATATGACATGTCATGTTTCAGACTTCAGTAAAAGTGTTGATTTGTTTATTTTCAGTCAGAGATATGTTTAACCTCAACACCCAGCAGAGATTATCATTCACTAAGTGAATAAATGCTATAGAGCAACAAATGCTGGAAACAAGTATCATAATTTGAGATTTTACATAAACACAAACACATATTAGATGCTGAAATTTGATTATTAAATAATAGTGAACAGGACATAAACTCAGCAGGACATTTTACAGTTGAAAAATCAACTTTTCAGCGCTCTCTGGTGGACAAACTGTATATTGGAGACACTGTGTCTAATTTATTAACAGTAGGCTTGGGCGGTATCTATTTCCTCATACCTTCCTGACATTCACTGGACTATACAGTATTTGACAGTATTTATGTGAAAAAAAAAACTTGTTAAAAACTGGTGATAGAAGTTATTGACAGGACATGCATTGTCAAGTCTTGCTGGGTTTTATTGCTTGTGGCCCTTGTAATAATAAATACACAGGAAAATAGAATCTCGCTGGAGGACCTGATGACACTCGTTGCTGCAGATACCAGCACATCATTTGTCTGAATGGAGATGATTTATAGATGTATCATGTAGCTAATAAGCTGCTTTTGTAGTCTCAAAATAAAGTTATATATGGCAGTATTTTCATGTTGGAGACTTAGGCTGTAGAGCAGAAATAACCACCCAATTATTTCTCTCCTACCTCCAAATAATTCTTGTCTTGGCTGAGATCAGTATTGTAGTAAAATAATTTACAGTGGTATTTAGAGTTTGGGAACCACTGATATAAATCATGTGATTCTGATGAATGATGGAAGATGATTGTTATCAAAATTGAAGTGACTGGTGTTTTGAATGAGACATATGTTTGAAATAGTAATAGCAGTTTTAGTCTGCTAACAAACAGACCACATGCAGCATCAACACAGCAGCTGCATCGTATGGCTCATTGCAGTTACATAAATCATAATAAGTATGTTTTTACCTGGTGAGCTTAAAGGAGGCACAAGCAAAGACAATCACAATGTCTGTGGTGGATGTAAATGAGTACAGCTAGTTATTTTCTCTGCAAGATCAATTTATAGCCTTCATCTAACTTTAGCACAGATATATAGATTTATTTCATATAGAAAGTGTTCAGAATGAATAGAATATCTATAAAGTTTTTTAATCATAGCCATTGAACCTTTTCCTTCCTAATCTTGACCTCACCTCAGCTCTGTAATTCAGGTAATTAACACCCATATTAAAATATCAGCGATATTCATTTTATCCAACTAGAACCAAAACTTTCTCTGCCCTCTCCTTGCTTTTCTCCTGGAGTTTTAATGATTGATATCTCTTTAGTATCTGCAGCTCTGATAAAGACATCAAATAATAAATGACAGTGAAACAGAAAAAATGACAGTAAAACCACACAAATAAACTCCAACTGCTTGATTCACTTTTACTGCCATGATTTAGTTTAATGACAACAATTATTTATTGTAAACAAGCCAGTATTGGTTTTGTGTTATGATAGTCCCTCGAGCTACTGTTATAATGACAGTAGAGGTGGGTATATTACTTTTTTTATATTGCTGATTGGTTTTCAGTCACTGCAACATTGCGAAAAGCCATATGGAGTATATAATTATACAGAATTACTGTAATGACAGAAAAGTAGTGCCTTCACTGTGATATAATTCTTTAAATCTGGTTGTCTGTGGAGTCAAAACCTGAGGTTGAACTGAAAACCTTGTTTGAAAACATTTTATCTCAGAAAAGTTGATGGAATGAAGTTACCAATGAAGTTAACCATCTTTTTTTCAGAAGAAATACTGACTTTCACACAAATATTTTAAAAAAGTTCAGTTCAAAGTGTTTTACAAGTAGACATGAACGGAAGGTAAATGCATTTATGGCAGAACATATAATAAGATATGTGCAAATAAAAAGAAAAGTAAAAACGCAACAAGAGCCAAAAATATATTGAATTAAATATATTAAAGAAGAAGTAAAGTGCTATAAGGTAAATTTAAACAAAGCAGTATTTAGACTGTGTTAATAATGGTTCCACTGTTGGATCATATTTCACTTGGTGGTGTGTTGTGATCTCAGTTTCACTAACCCTGATAAATAAAGTGTGATTTTTACCACTGAAACTGGAGCCAAATTACTCAGAGACAAATGTGGAGACTGAGACTCTCAGCTGTTCTCTCAAAGACGTGAAAGTCTGTCCAGAACATGAAAAACGGCCAACAAAAACAATTTTCAACATGGCAGAGGTCGGCCATTTCACTACATTTTTCAAGTATTACAGCTGCAGGTTTCTCATATTCAGCATCACACATTTATATTGAACCAGTTTATAAAGACAAAACCAGAGCTGAGTGATTGATCGATATTAAAAAATATTATGCAGGATACTTGGCTAATATGATTTATGTTAAATTCTTTTTCTCTCTGATTTTTAATGGTGCTTAAATAACAGATAGACTTATCTGAGCTGCATTAAATGAACAGTAAATTCCTCTGCTGTGTGTGTTTATCATTTCTAGAAGACTGTCTTTTTTGCTCAAAAAGTAGTAAAGTATTATGTCTTGTTTTGTCCAAAACCCAAAGATATTCAGTTTACTGTCTAAGAGGACTCAAGAAATGAGAAACTGAAATGAAGAATTTGGATTTTTTTTCTTATAATCAATTTATCTATTATCAAAATAGATGCAATTTATTTAATAGTTGACAACAAATCAATTAAACAACTAATCATTGCAGCGTTAAAATGAAACAATCTTGTGGTCCTGTTTGCCATTCATAGCTAGATGAGTCCTCTATTGATCCCTTGACCTGAAATTAGGGAGCATTAAATAATTATGATGAAAACATGCAGTCAAAGTGATATGAACAGTTGGAGAAGTAAAGAAAGAGACAATTCACATTGATCATTATAGGCATAAAAGGGATTTGCAGCCGCATTTATAATAATTTAGATGTGATGATGAAAGAAACTTTTGTTTTAAGAACCTTGAAATGTGCTTGAATTTAACGCCCAAAAAGTTGCACAAACCCTTTCCTTCATTTTGTCTCCAGTTTATTTTGGAAACAGTTTAGTTTCTCTGGCATGTTGTTGTCTGTCTGGCTCCTCCAGCTGTGACCCATGCATGTCCCTGTGTCTCCTCCAGGTGTGACCCATGCCTCAGTCTGGGCAGCCTGCATCTCCTTCCTGAGTGCGGCGGTCCCTCCAGCCCTGAGAACATCAGCGCAGGGCATCCTGCAGGGCCTCCACCTCGGCCTGGGCCGCGGCTGTGGAGCCATGGTGGGAGGAGTGTTCGTCAACTACTTTGGTATGACCCGACCAGGAGCTGAAAATGTAGTACAGTAGACTGATGTCAAAATCTGGTTTCAAGCTGGATTAGTTGTGTTGTTTTGTTAACTTTGGGGCAGATATATATTTTTAAAAAGCTAAATATTCATATGTAAAACAATATCTTGGTGGCTGTTTATCTGTCAGCTGTCTTTATGGCCACAAAATAATTATTCCAGCTGTAAATAAAACTTAATACTGCTGCTTTGTTTGCTTTGAAGGTGCTGCAGCAACTTTCAGAGGAATCGGCATGGCCTCCCTCGTCATCCTCCTCATCTTCTCCTTCATCCAGTGTCTCAGTGGGGAGACTGAGGGCAAAGGTGGGAAAAACTTCATCTGTCCAAACTCTCTGTTTCCATTTTGTTCAGTGTTGCTGATGGGACACTGGCTCATTACAGCAGAAACAACACATACTAATAAGTGTACATTTATAGGACGTTTAAGAAGCTGGAATTGGAGGATTTTGGCTTTTTTTCCTAAAAATAATATACTCAAAACAATGAAATGATTATCAGAATAGTTGGTGATTAAAATAATAGTTTATGTTTAATCCATTAATGATTGCAGCTGTAGTTAGAGCTTGTTTCCTTCTGTCATTTGTTCTCTAATGTTCCGTCTGTCTTTGTCTTCCCTCAGAGGACAAAATGCTTGCTGAGAACATCCCTGTCCCCTCTAGTCCGGTCCCCATCGCAACCATTGACCTGGTACAGAGCCAGAATTCTGCCGGTAGCCCCGCCCCAGCTCGCCAGGCTGCCGCTGTGCCCGTCAGGAAGACCAAACACCAGGAGGAGCAGGAGGACGTGACCAGGCCGGCCTGGGTGCTCTCCGGCGCCCCCTGGGTCACCATCGCTTTCGCCATCGTCCAGATCAGGGAGATGATGAACATGGCAAAGGACGGCAGACAGCCTACAGAGACGCGACCACTGCAGGTGAACAAAAAGATAATTCAAAACATGCTCAGTGCAGCAGTTACAGAGACAATGTGTAAAACATAGCCAGAATAAAGGTTATTATCAAAATGTTAAGACTTTAAGTCATAGATTTATAGTGTATTAAGAGGCAGTGGTTTGATCCTCTCAGAGTTTGAGCTGGGAAATGTGTGTGAACGGAGAGAGTGCTACTTTCACAAGCTCTCTTACCTTTTTTAGTTTAATAAATTAAAAATAAAAAAAACACAAATTGTCAAGAAAGAAAATATTCTTACTTGTCTGTGATAATACACCTTCTGGATTTGAGCTTCTGAAGACGAGTTTGTTCGTAAAACACATTTAAAACTTGACAGAAACAAAACAAACTCACCAAATAGTCTTGATTAGTCCCTCCACTGTCTGGTTTGGTTGAAAATAAATCCTTAATCCACCGCGTTAGATGTGAAAATATTCTGGCTCCTCGCAGCCTCTCTGCTGCCCAGGCTCCCTCTTACTCCTCTCTGCTTCATGCCAGCTGTCCTCATTGCTCCCAGAATCAGAGTCCTGGTCAGAGTCGCTGTAAATGACCTCGGTACTGTATTCCCTGTAGTCTAACTGCCCTCTACCTGTTTTGGAGGCTGTGTTTGGTCCCAGTCTGTCTGATGCTCCAGGCTGCAGGTCCAGCCAGACTCAAATCAGCTAAGGGCCACTGACTCCACGGCTAACTGAGATAACAGCAGCTAGTAGCAGCAGTTAGTGGTTACTCTGGTGACATGCTACTTCATATTTCTTCAGATCTCTTCGACAGTTGGAGAGTTAAAGAGGAAAAGTCCCAGAAGTAAGATCATGTTTTTAAAGGGTTAATTAGATGATAGATTAATGAACAGCCTCATGGAAATGATTCTTTAAAGTCATTCTAATGAGCTGAGACAGAGTCAATATCCTGTCAATATCCACAATTTTAGAGTCAACCTAATAAAGTCCGTGGTCACTCAGAGTTAAAAACCCGAGCTCACTCACTTGGTGTGAAATTTCAGATGGATTCTTTTGGTTGTCTTTCTTCAGTGCTGCTCAATGCTTTGTTTAAGATCAAGGTAGAGACTGAAAACACCTGGTTAATTTGAATGGAAAGGTCATAGTTCGGGTTAAAATTCTCACTCTCCCACGACCTTTTGCAGGTCTGGGGTTGCCTTCCAGACATAAGAGCCAAGATGGCAGCTGCCTGGTTACAGTTTTTCTCATTTCACAACTAAAAAGTCACTAAAATATGTTTCTGAAAACATTTTTGGAAAGAAACTGGTGATACAGTTACAGAGTAGTAAGCCATTTCTAATCAACTCAGTTTTTCTGAATATCAGGAGTCTCCATTGGAGATGGTTGTATCTAGAAGGAAACCCTAGATTACAAACTAATTGTGTTAAATAATCAAACAAGACTTCGTTTAAGATCTAGGTAGGTTTACAGACATAAAACACGTGTTAGTTTTAATAGAAAAGTCGTAGCTTGACCTTTTGTAGGTCTGGGGTTCCCTTCTAGACCCAAAATGGCGGCTGCCTGGACCTCATGGTCGCAGAAGATACTTTCCACACAATGCAGGAGGCAGAAATCACATTGTGTTAGTCTCATTTACATGATCGAGCCATAAGTGACTGTGCTAACTGCATTAACGGCCTGAACAGTTTGATTTCATGGTGCTGTGTGCTTGTTCATCAGTCAGTTAAGTTAATTAAGTTCAGTGTGCTCCACCGACGCAGACACAGCTGTTGAATATGTTTTACCGTAGTCACCTGAGCCTACATATTCCCTAAATATAGTCATAGATAGATAAATTGTACTATGAATAACTGTACAGTGAATCTACAGTATATATACACAGAGCTATGTACAGCTAATAACATACAGTTCTGTAATTATAATGAAAATAAACCAACATTCACAGAAATGGTCAGTGGTGGAGGATACATTCAGATCCTTGACTGACTCAAAGTACTAATATAATGCTCTAAAAATACTGTGTCCAGGTCAAGTCTTGCACTTCGGATCCTGGTGATGTAAGTAAAATATTAAAACTTGTTCAAAAAGTTTGTGTCAAGGTGATATTCATGGGTATATTAACTGGAAATGCTGGTGTAGCTGCAGCAACATAATAATGATCATAATAATGAAACTATTTTCTGTCTGTTAGTTTAATGACAGTATGTGAAATGTTCCTTTAACTTTCACTAACTTGAACTTTCTGACACTTCCTCCTCTAACCGGCTGCCCACACACACACACACTCACACTGCAGACAGGTGAGACGTCTGTGCGTGCAAAGGTCGATGGAAAACTACCGGGTGTGCGTGGGGGTTGTCCAGGGTTTCCTCTGCGTGTGTGTTGATGCATGTGGTGATAATAGTGACTCATCTATACCAAAGTGTGTGTGTGGGGGGGGGGGGTATGTGGGTGTGTACATGCATGTATATGTGTTTTTGTGTTTGCGAGTCTCCCACGCCTGTCTAATGACGTCATTTGAGGTGCATGCATGCCTGAATTACTCCCCGCTCAATGATGTAACCCCCGACCCCACCCACTGGCGGCCATGTTGGAACTCCCGTGTGCAACAGACTTTTGATTTGAGGCTGAAGATGAAGATGTAGACAGAGTAGAGCAGCAGATCAAGTCAGACGTCAAGGGAAGTTTGTCTGTTTTTAAAATCTAAGTTGTAGTCAGAGTTTGCAGCCAGTTAGCACCACAGATATCATAGCTAGCAGAGGCTAACATGTTAGCATGAACATTATTGTATTAAAGGGATAGTTTGGATTATTTGAAGTGTGGTTGTATGAGGTACTTATCCATAATCAGTGTATTTTACAGTAGAAGCAGTCGACTCGCCCCCAGTTTGGAGAAGCAGCAGGAGTACTGGTGTAGGAAGCTAAGCAATATACTGCTGTGGACAGGTTGAATGAGATATTTAGAATATTTTCACCACTTAATTTTGCCATCAGACAGCCTTTACTGACTGGAAACTAGTGTTATACAAGACAAATCATCAAATTCTCCAAAGCAGCCAAACTCCATTAGAGAAGTCAGCAACTACTTCACACAGAACACAGGAGTCAGGAATCTGGAAACACAGGAATCTGAATCTTACTTTTTTAAAACACCAAAGTCACACAATAACAAATAAACTGACAGCGGTAGACCAGCAACTCCTGTGTTCTGTGAGATAAAATTGCTGATTTTCCTTTGGAGTTTGGAGTTTGGAGTCCTGCTGTTTCTCCAGACTGGGGGTGTATCAACTGCCATGTATAATATGATATAAAACACTGACTATAGATAAGAGTTGTCATGATATCTTAGAATTCTATACAATGTTAGTCTGAAAAACAGCACTGGATACATCTTTTGATACCACATTCAAAAAGAAAAGTCGAAGGCATGCAAAATTTTGCAGCCTAAAATGCCTGATTTCATGGCAGCATTTTTGTAAAAAAAAAAAAATTGTGATGCATGTTGCAATGCTTTTAGATTTTTTTGCCATGAAACTGCAGAAGCAAGTGAACATTGCAAAAATAGTTGCAATTTTTCAGTATAGTTTAAAATTTAAGTCAGCTTGTCTCAGGGAGAATAACAGCACAATACAAAAAACTAATAAGTAATTGAACATGGATTTGGTTCACTGAGACATACATGTAGGATATTCAAACAGGGAATTGTAGGAAGCTATGATGATTGGTCAAGTTTACAGAAAAGTTGTTGTGATTGGACAGAATTGCACAGAACAATGGATATGATCCCATTTCAAAACTTCAAAACTATCCCTTTAATGTTTTGTTGGCTAGTAGCCACAAAGCAGCTAGCAATTTGTTTTGTATCTGAGATAATTAGATGTAATTAGATGAAAAAACGGTTGTAAAATGTTCCTGTTTCCTGATGTGTCCTTTAGAAACAAGTGATTGCAGATCTGGCTGCTTGTCAACTGCCATCATTGTTTGTTCCTCTTGTTGCCAGGTACCTAATGAGCAGGCGTCGGCTGAGTACAAGGCGGTGGCCACGTCGTCACACAGAATGCCAAGCGATGACGGCACAAATCCACCACCACCCACCTCAGAAACACCCACACAACCAAACAGCACCCAACCCCCAGCAGCACCCACAGACTCTGACAAGGACAAAGACCAAACATCCTCAGACAGAGTCGGGCCACAAGAAAACCCCGCCTTCATGGCAGAAAACACAGACTGACTGCTCATTTAGAAACTCAGTTCATTTACATACACTGAGCTTTTTTATTACTGCAGACATGTCCATCTTAACAGATTCAGTCTTAAAATCTGAATCGTCTGCTGCTGTGGTGAAATAACTAGGAATCAGTCGGTATCTTGACAAAACACTGTATATATACAGATTTTTTTGGTTAAATAAGGCAGTAATAGCCATAAAATATTCTTTAATTCTGGTGAAAAGAAGTTGGAAATACTGTAACAAATTTTTAAAAATGGTTTTAAGGTGCAGACAGGACTTGTTTTAATGGATTGTTTTTGCAGCGAGGAGTTTGGGTTGAATGTTTGGCTGTTTTCCCCTCAGAGGTGATCGAATCCAACTCACCTCGGAGCATTGTGCACTATATTTACTGCCTTTTACCGGTGGAGTGTGAAGGAAAATCCTTCAAATGTAAAAAATAAGGTGCCTCTTGATAAGTTATTAACTTAATTTAACTTAAAAAGTGAAGAAAAGTGATGAAATCTGACAAACCGAGGAATTAAATTAGCACTTTGATTCCAGCATTTAAAAGAACTGCTGTTACGAAGTTACAGTTTTGAATTGCAATAGAGACTTTTAATGCACTGTAGTAACAGATATTCATTTTTTTGACACCATGGACCATTTTAATGTTGATTTTGTTATTCTAGACAAGCTGACGGGGGATGAAGGGTCATAATTGCTTTTATTGTGAAGTAGCAGAAGGAGATGTTGGATTAGCATTCGAGGTAGCTTAAACCAGCTCTAATGTTAGTTGAGAGAGAACAATAAAATTAGAATGATATCAATGAGATACAATTAAATTCAGGGTTTCTGCGGGTTCTCTTAAAATCCATTAATCTGAATTTTTGGCCTTAACAACATGTTTTTAAAATTGAATTATGTAGTGAAGAGTTCATTTAAAAAGTCAGATTTAACTTCAGTCTCACTTTTAAATGTGTTTTTGGGAAAAAAAAATTGTATTGATCATGCTGTAACAACCACAAAACTAAACCAACATTGATCCAGTGAACATTAATGTTCAAATTACATTCACAATGGTCTTAAACTGTTGAATCCTGCAGAATTCCCGAAAATCACTGAGATCAAATTAGAAACAGTAATTTTAGATTAATTAGTAATTAAGAGCAAGACTGGCGGACTCCGCCATCAAGACTAAAGACTACAATATAGAGTGTTACAAAATGCTAACCAACTAAACAGCTGTTGCAGGAAAACAAAGTGTCAGACAGAAATAGTAGCAAAAACAGGGTTTGATTAAATAAACGTATCTCTATAACTTTAACTGGGTTACATTCATCGTCAAAAGTTATGGAAATTTTATTAAACTTGTATATAAGTAAGAAAATTAATCAGTGAGTTGACAAGGATTCACATTTGGCTAAAGCTAAACCAAAACTTAACTTTATTGGCTGTGTCTTTCACTGTGGTTACTTACTAAATAAAACCAAAAATACCTTACCTTTCATACTGATGACCTACTTGAGTTAAAATTCAGTATAAAGTTGCAGGGAGTGCTGAGGACAGATGCAGTTTAGATAATGTCGGGTACAAGGTGCAGCCTTTGGTATGTACAGGTGTTAAAAGTTTTGCAAAGCACTTCCACCCAAAAAGCTTTAAAAAATATTGAATATAAAGTCTTAAATCTTATCTGTAGCCTGCTGTGGGTGGTAACATTTCAGTCAGGACGGTCAGCATCAAACTGGCACTACTGCAGCTGCAGCAGCTGGGAAACTCATATGGGCTCATATATCTTGATTTTACAAAAACTTAAATTAACTTGAATTAATTAATCATTTTTTGATTGGACGAAGGGATAGTTTGAGTTTCTTGAAGTGAAGTTGTATGAGATAACTGAGGTTGACGCGTCTTTTGTAGGAAGCTAAGCAATGTCCTGCTGTGGACAGGGTCTGCAGCAAAATGTATTTTAGACACCTGAAAATGAATATCAGTTTAAGTGTATGCTGTATTTAGAATAGCCTTTTCTGACACAAAACCACTGTTATGCAAACCGAATATCAATCTCTCCAAAGCCACCAGACTCTGTTAAAACACAGAGGTCAAACAACACCACAAACAAAATAACAGATCGTGGGAGCCACAGACCAGCAACTTCTGTGTTCTGTGAGCTAAAATGACTGATTTTCCTAATGGAGTTTGGTTAGTTAGATTTTTGGTGTTTATATCAGTGGTTTCCTGTTGGAAAAGGTTGTCTAATAGCCACCATACACTGACTGTGGTACCTCATACTTTAAATAATCCGAACTATCCCTTTAATCCATCCATTTTACGCTGCTTTTCCTGGTCCTGGTTGCGTTAATTTCATATTTATTTTATTTATTATAAATTGTATTATATATATTGTATTGTATACTGCTGGGAAATACTGAGAAATATACTGGTTTTCCATCATATTTTAAAAGTCTGCTCGGTATGATTGTGAAACAGGTATTAAATTGAATTTTGTGTGGTAGTAAAAAAGTCTTAAGAACTCTTAAATTTAGATAAACTCTGCAGAACGGCATCAAACAGTTTAATCTAATCATGAAGTTAAAGCAGTTAATGATATGATATTCTGTAAAGCTGTTTAATCATTGAGCTTCCTTCGCTGAATCACATTGTTTCCTCACGGCTCTTTGTGTTTGGACACCAACCTAACACTTTTATAAGAACAGTATTTGACTAAACATAATTAATTAATCTTAAATTGGATCACATTTTAATACTGGTTCACGTCACAAAAAAGAAGGATTTACAAAACAAGCTGACCTGTGTTCAAAAGATGTAAAATCCTCTCACCTTTTGTCTCAGATTTCATCACTTTGGTCAGTTTTGTGTATGTTTGATATAATTACTGAAGAGCGGTGATGAAGAAGTGCCTCTTTGGGTAACACTTAAATTAATAAATTAGCAATAAATGTTAAATTTATAGTTAATTAAAGTTAGTTGATAGTTATTGTGCTGTTAAACAATGATATATATGTTTTATTGTTGCACAACATGTCAATGAATTGACTATTAACTGAAATTTAATTAACCATGAATTTACCTTTTATTAATGATGGTTATTTGCAAGTGTTACCCCACTGTGAAACTGTTAATCATCATAATTCTTCTAACTTACTGTTACAGAATGTCAAGCAAGGATCCTTTACCGTCTCCCTCACTCCTACAGAAAAATCTGTCATGTTCAACGCGGCACACTGAGGGTCTTTTTAGATTCCAATATTTTTGTATCGAAGCTGCCAACAGCCAACACTCTATATTTACTGTCTTTGTTTTCATGCCAAACAATTCCCAGTATTCAGTGTTTCTGTGTCGTCTGGGTGGAGAAAACCTCAGAAACAGAATTAGAAGAAGAAATTCTGTTTACAGTAAATTGAATTATTAAATGGTGTTTTGAAAGAAGTGTAAAGAAAATGAAATAAGTTTTTCAGCCTGTTTTTCTTCCTCAAGGCCAATGTCAGCCCTTTAATACCACAGCAGTGTATCTTGATCTTACTGGTGAAACACATTAAATGTCTGTCTAACAAATAAGACCCAGGATTGAGCTTCATGACCTTGTGTTTGTTTGCTTTAATAGCCTTGTGAGGACCAGTTTCAGACAAAACAATGGTCTGTTATTCATAAAAAAGAGGTCTGCTTTTCATAAATAACACACTATAGAATGCAGAATTGACCAGTCTAATTTAAGTATTTAAAAAACTCTGACTGAAAAACTGTCTCAAAATTATTTATTGCTTGACGAACAGTTTAAAAAATAGAGAATAATTCATTTATTTTATAGATGTTATAAACAGAGTAAAGCAGTGAGCTACTCAGTGGGTGATGTGGTTCAAAGCTCCACATCAAGGCGATGTGTGTGACAGTGAGTGAGAGAGAAAAGACAAAACTACAGGACCATTGTAGGTCCAGAAATGTTCAGCTGGGGGAATAATAGAGAGAAAAAATAATAGAGAAAAAACTATTTTCAGGTAAAAACTAGCTGTGTTTTTTAGCACATATTTGCCACTTAAATCTTTGAAAATCTGAGTTCCTCCTTGGAATATTACCAGACGAGGCTCCTTTTTTTTGTTTTTAGTTACTTGCCGTCACCCCAATATGCCATCGTACAAAACAGGTGGATTTAGTGTCTGTTCAGGAGCTTTCAGTCATATCACAAGAAGGCAGTTAACAATGCAATGAGTAAAAAGTAGTGTTGTACTAGTGTCAGAAATGTATCCAAGGCAGTCTTAAATGCTGGAAATCAACAAGTACACAATAGGGATGTATGGTATGAATTTTTTTCAACCAATAACTTTTAATTACCTGCTTCTTATGCTTAATGCTGATAAGATAACTGATAATTTCACATTTTTGAATTTTACAAAGAAGCTCAGGTGTAGTTTATGCGCACAGAAAGGCTCAGATGTTGTGAACAAATGTAATATTCCATAAAATTGTGAAACTTCACAAACACACTGTACATTTTTCAGCCCGTCGACCCCTTAACTGATAGAGACACAGAGCAGGGACCCCCTGCTACATTACTAATGTTAGTCTGTGTTAACTCTCTGCACTCTGACCGGTGGTTTCTGAGGTGTTGGGTATGTCTGTGTCAGTATTGACAAGAGGAGGAGATTTAAAAAAAAAACATAATTTCATTATCAGAATAAGACATAATATAAGTTTCCCCTTATCTGCCCTGATATGAATAGCAAGAAGACAAAAATCATAATGGAGCATCTCTAGTAAAAAGTGTGATATATGCTGCAATAAATGCTCAAATAAAGTACGCGAACAGTAGTACAGAAGAGGGTTTAAATCCAGCTACACTCATGCTGCAGGATGATTTCCAGGCAGCTGTTGTGTGAGAAACCAGCCACTTGATGGCAGTAGCGTTCTGAGTGTGTCAGTGGATTTCTGGAGGCTTGGATGGACTAAACCAGTCTGTGCATGTGTGTGTGGAGGGTTATTGAGGTCGTGGTGCGCCTGCTACTGATGGGTGTGTGTGGGAGGACAGTAATAGGCTTCCTCAAAAACTAGACTATGTGCTGTCGTAAAAAAAAAAATAAAAATAAATAAAGAAATAAAATAATAAAATCAAAACCGTCTTGGCACACTCAGCCTGTCTGATATCCGTGGAGAAATTTCACCAGCCCCTCTGCTGTTGATGCTGTTGTTGTTTTTGTCTTGCGTGGTCCTTAATAATGAAGAGTATAATAGTGTTGTTTTCTCTGCGATGGTGTCATGACCGAGAGCTGCTGAACAATGCTACACATTTTAATTTAAATGACACAGAGGGTCGAGGCAAGACGGGCTCTTTATTCTCTGACACGGCTCTGAAAATTGCAGGGAATTACTGCAGCTCTGACCTGCAGATGCTTCCAATTACTGGAGCAATGAGTGACGTACATGTTGATCGTCTCAGTGTCTTGCTTGTGGGCACTGTGGCAGGACATATGGACAGCCGGTTTGATTATATGACACACCAGAGTTGACTTTGACTTTGACTCAACAGACTGTTCCTCATCTGATTAGTTGTAAAAAATGTCAAAAATACTCAGCATTTTATTTCTTATTTCTTATTTTTATTTCCTGAAAAATATATCACTGTTGGCACTTAGACTGGGCTGCAACAACAAAGATTACTTCTAATTAGAGTTTAACAAAACTAGATTAAAAATAAATAAATCTACATTTAAAATAAAACAGAGCTCTTTTACACAAATAAAATGTAATCTCCATTTAGTAAATCCAAATTGATGTAAAATCACAGAGTTTAATCAATATGGAGATGCTTGCTTACCAAAATTGAAATAAATAAATATGAGTGCTGTTGAGACCTATTAAGTATAAAAAAAAGAGGGGGAATTAGCTGCTCTGTATTCCTTGACAAAACATTTCAAACCATTACATTGTTGGCTAGTTAGCTAAAAGGTTAACAAAATGTTACGTTGTTTGATACCTAGCTTAAAATGGACAAAACATTAGGGTACGTTGTTTGCTAAAAAGTTGTTAAAACATTACATTGTTTGCTGGCTCACTAAAAAGTAAACAAAGCATTCCATTGTTTGCTTAAAGGTTAACAAAACGTTACTTTGTTTGTTAGCTAGCCAAACAATAACAAAATATTAGGCTGCATTGTTTGCCAAAAAAAACAAAACATTATACTTTGCTGGCTAACTAAAATGCTAACAAAGCATTACAGTGTTTGCTAGAAAGGTAAAAAAAAAAAAAAAAAAAACAACCTTACATTGTTTGCTAGCTAGGTAAACAAATTAACAAAATGTTACATTGTTTGCTAAAAAGTTCTCAAAAAGTTGCATTGTTTATCAGCTAGCTAAAATTTAGCAAAACCTTAAGCTACATTGTTTGTTAAAAAGTTAACAAAACATTACATTGATTACTAGCTAGCTTAAAAATGTGTTGGCCTACTTATCTATGATGGCTTAAGTTTTGGTGCAACAGAAATAAATGTAATGTTTTTAGAGTAAAAACTAGTTTAAAAATTTGGAGCATCATAATTTAAAATTAAACCCCGATTTAATGTGGTCTAAAAATGAATCCTCGCTGGTTTAACACAGCCGTAATGTTGAGAGGCAGAGTCAGGGCCGTGCATCACGAAAAAAGGACATTAAGGTCATCCTTCACCATCTCGGCTTCTTAGCATCTTTTCCTCTCTTAACTTTTCTCTTTTTCTTTCCTTTGAGCCAATCCTCCAAAACGGATGTCTTTTGCATCCACCTGAGCATCAGACAGATTCAAATCTGAGACACAATACAGCCTCACCCAGAGCCCATGTTTTAAACTATATCCAATTACCATCAATATTAAAAAGCATGGATATTATGCTTATCACTTGCTCCTGGCCAACCGCTGCCCAGATACAACCTGGAGCTATTTTTAGCTTCTTTTTTCCTCACTGTGCTGTGATGGAGAGGCGAGCCAGACGCCCTGAGGAGGCAACGTGGCAAGATCTGTTGAGTCAAGGTGATGACGGCTCCTCGTGTCCTCCCAGACTCTCTAGAGAGATCAGGAGCCAAAACAAGGTGTTCACATTACCCAAAAAGCACCTCGGGGAGCAGACTCCGCCATGGTGGACCTGATGTAGCCACCAAATGATGACAGTCCTACTATAACCCGATTTAACATCACAGTTTTCTATAAAACCTTTTCAACAAAAAAACAGCTCTGTTTTTCATTCTACGGCCTTCAAGCTTTTTTCCCAAAAGGAAATTCTAGTGTGGATCACTGAACATCACTACAAGGTCAAATGCAAGCTTAAAAACCTTACACAACTGCCCTTTCATGGTTCTTAAATGTCTCCCTAACTGGCTCGTAACTCGTGTGTCTTCAGCTGCAGCAGGAAAGCAACTATTCAAGAAATCTTTGTATTTCCCAGATTTCATATTTCCTAAATATTTTAGTCCGTCCATTTCCAATTTTGTGTTAAAAATACATGAATAATGTTCACCTTGATTGATCACATTTTAAACATTTGCTTCATCAAGCTTGTACGACAGTGTTAGGGCCACATTAAAGGAATAAAAAGAAAGGAAATTGTTTTTTTTGGGGGGGTTATTTTGCCTTTCGAGAATAAAGAAATGTTCATTATTAGAGGCAGGCAAAAGAAAAAATAAATACTATGTACACACTTCGACTGTATTCCCGACATTTTGACGTTATTCCTGACAATTCACCTTTATTCTCAACATCTCATCTTTATTGTCAGCAATCTAACTTCATCATTTTAACTTTGTTCTTGACATTTCGACTTTATTCACAACACTATGACTATTTTAAACATTCCAGCTATATTTTCAGCATTTTGACTTTATCCTTGACATTTCCTCTTTCATCTCTGCACTTATTCTTCGTTCTGGATATTTTGACTTTATACTGGTCATGTTACCTTTACTTTCAACATTCTGACTTTATTTTCAACATTTCAACTTCATTTCAACAGTTCAACTTTACTCTCAACATCTTGACTTTATTCTCATAATGCTTCATTTAAAACATATTTTACTTTGATGTATTTTTTCTTATGCCTGGCGCTAATACTAAAAGCTCAACTTAATTCTCGCCATTTCAACTTTATTCTTTATTTCTTTATTCAGAATTTAAAAAAAAAATCTCCTGCTTTCATTTTCCCCTCTTGCTCGGCCCTGATACTCTTCTGTAAGCTTGTTTGTCAAGGTGAAGTCGTTTTGTTTCTTGGTTGCACGAGTATTCCTAGTTTCTACATCTTCATGAATTGTGAGTGAGAGAATTTTTTAAAGTAAAGGCCTAAGGGCTTGAATTAGTCAACTTTGTTCCTGCTAGCCTGTAAATGTGGGACTGGGGGTCCAGCAGAGGCTTTCTGTTGAAATATCAATATCGATCATTGTAGTAATACCAGGATTTTTCAAAGGCCAAAGAAAGACAGAGTTCTTCCAGTACAACCTCAACCCTGAGAGTTTTTTCACATACCACCAAAGATAGTTTGTCAAATTTTAAGATTTTTTTCTCCCACATTTATATATTTAATTGTGCAATTCTATTTTTTGTACATTTTGTGTCCTCATGTTCGTGGTTTCCAAACTTTTTGGCTTGTGATTCCTTCAAATAAAGTAGTGTTTGTGTTCAGAGGGGTGAAGAGATTAAAATATTCAGTATTTCACACAACACGAAAGCTAAAATTTGAGAAAAGTCTGAAAGATGAACAAAATTTTTGTAAACCTGGAATATTTTCTTTCTCTTGTTACGCTAATCTTCTCATGACACCTCAGATTTATCTATCCTTACCCTCAGGTTGGGAACCTAAAATGAAATAAAAAGATTTCTTTGGCTAAATATACTTGGATGGACGTCTACATCAAGATATGAGTGTAATTGTAGAATATAAAGTCATTATCAGGTCATTAACACCTGTAAAGCCCCAGACTACTGTCATGTTTTGTTTTGACTGTTTGCTCACATTTTACAAGGTAGTGAAACTAGCTGCTTCTGTGTTTGCTAGTAACAGAAACCTGCAGACTCTTTGTCCCGCCAGGCGAACTGCTAGAGACCACCGAGCTAAATGACTAAACTGTGGAGTGTAACTGAGCTGACAACAGAGCGGGTCACGGGTTAAAGATGAGCGCGGCCGCCGACACTGTTCCAGAAAACCCGCAGACGACCCGGTTAGACCTCCTGCAGCGTTGCGATCGGGACCACCTGAGTCAAGTCTGAGTCAGACTAAAGATCACAGAGAGTCATGTTATTGGCAGGATGCTGCAGACTAAATATCACATGGCTGCATGCCTCTTACTCTCTTTTTGGATTGAGACATTTGTGCCTATTTTAGAAACACACGCTGATTTTAAAGCATGACACTAAAAACATCCTGCAAAGGCTTCATGTTATCATAACAGAGTTCCCATGCGGTGCCTTTCATTTCTCTACAGTTTGTACCACGGTGCTTTACAGTATCTTTAGGGCATTATTAAAGAAGAAAGTACTGCTTGTGTTTGAGCGCTGCTCCACAGAGAACTGATCTTAAATCCATCAGGGTTTCCTCGCAGCTTGTTTAATAAAGGTGGAAAGCCACCAGCATCTTCTTGTGTTCTGATCAATTTAGTTCCCCAAAACAAAATAATAACCACTCTTTTAAAAGAATGGCATTTAGTATTTGAAGTGGCACCTCAATATTTTTTTATTTTATTTTCATTTAAAATCTACAAACCCTAATTCTTTAAAAGTTGTGTAAAATGTAAATAAAAACAGAATGCAATGATTTGCAAACCCTTTTTCAGCTATATTCAGTTGAATAGTATGACAACATATTTTATGTTCAAACTGCTAAACTTTATTGTTTTTTGTAAATATACACTCATTCTGAATTTTGATGCCTGTGACATGTTTCAAAAAAGTTGAGACAGGAGGCACAAAAGACTGTGAAAGTGGTGTAATTCTCAAAAAACACCTTTTTGGGAAATTCCGCACCATGATTTGGTATTAAAGGGGCGTCCTTGAAAGTCCACCACTTTTGTCCAACAGTTTAAGGACAATGTTTCTCAACACAAAACTGCAGGAATTTACAGATTTCACCATCTACAATCCATAATATCATTAAAAGATTCAGAGAGTGCAGAGAAATCTCTGGAAACCAACACTGAACGTCTGTGACCTTTGACCCCTCAGGCAGCACTGCATTAAAAACTGCATTAAAAACCCACATCACTGTATAAAGGATACTACATGGGCTCAGGAACACTTTGGAAAACCGTTGTCAGTAAACATAGATAGATGTAGTCCATGTTGGAAAAATGTTGTCTATAATAAAACTGCAAAACCTCTGCTGATGTTTGATTTAACCCCGACATTCTGCATTGTTAGTGCCTTGCTCCCCCTGTTTGTTTTTACAGTAACATTAACAGTATGTGTGTGCAGAGCAGAATGAGCGCTGCAGTGTGAAGCGGGTGCAGCAGACTAAGATATATAAGAGCAGACAGCTGTCATGGTCGGTCTGGCATCACACGACTGCCTGTGTTCATACAGCCCCTCCTGTGTCAACACAGGAAACGCTTCAGTGTTACCTGTCCACATGTGCACCACACCACACTGACCTCATTTTAAATTCATGATCCTTGTTGGATTAAATTATGCTCATTGAGACTTTTTGTCCATGCAGGAAGGAGTTGGGACGACACATTCAAGCAGTTCATCACATTCATGACCACTGCTGTTCCACTGGACCAAAAGGAGGGGAAGTGTTTGGCAGATATTCCAGGTAATCCACTGATTCAGGCACCTGATTGATTTTAAGACTGTATATTTGCTCACAAACACAAAAATTCAATATTTGTTATGACAGATCTGATAATAAAAATAAAACCACTCATTACATGGTAGTGTTTATCTTTACAAAAGAGCCACCAGGGCATCTACATGAGATTGGTACTCATTTTTAAAAGATAAAGCAAAAATGAAATTAAATAAAAGAGAAACAGCAAAGAGATAAATTATAACAACACATTTTGGTCATATTTGGGGGCTCATTTAACGCCGTTATAACAGCTCTTGGAAATAAACTTTTGCAGTAAAAAATCTCCTTTTTTCTGAGGAAATTTAAATAATCACCTTCAAATGGGTTTCAAGGGATAGTCTGGGTTATTTGAAGTGTGGTTGCATGACTGTACTGTGTACTGTTGTGGACAGCATTGGCAGCAAGACACCTAAAAAAAACACTTTACCTTGCTGTCAGACAACCTTTTCTGATGATAAACCTCTGTTATGTAAGCCAGATATCATCTCCAAACCCACCAAACTCAATTGGCAAAAACAGTCATTTTAACAGTCAACAGTGTTTTCGCAGAACACAGGAGTTGCTCGTCTATCGCTGTCACTGTTAGTTTGTTTGTGTTATTTTATGACTTCACTGAGTGTGAACTAACCTTGTAAAACACAATAAGTAAATGTTCAAGGCAGCAGGTAGACCAGCAGGTCCTGTCATCTGTGAGCCAAAATGAGTGATTTTGCCTATGGAGTTTGGTTGGTGTGGAAAGAGTGATAAATGGCTTGAAGAAAAGACTGTCAGCAAGGTAAAGAGGGGAAAATATACTGAATGTAGTGTACACTTAAACTAATATTGATGTGAACCTTTTTTAAGTGTTTAAAATACAAATTGTTGCTGACCCTGACCACACAGACTCTGGATAAGTACCTCATACAGCCACACTGTTTAATTTCTTTGAAACTGGGTCTTTACACTTTGTTTTCTCTTCTCCAGTCAACTTGGAAGTTGTGTCAGAAATCTCTGCTGTGTATAACACAATTGCCAGCATAATATGTAAAGACAGTTTAATTTATTGTCAGTCAAAATCTTTAAGGGCGGGTCCATTTTTTTATTTATTTATTTATTTATTTATTTTAGGGGGGGGGGGGGGCTCTATCATTCTTTACCCTTCCAGTAATGTTCCTCATGTATTCAAACCATAACATTCAAATGTTGTTTGATGTATGCATGTGTTTTTTTGTCAAAATGCCATTTTCCCAAGGCCTGCTAGACACATTTTCCCCCTAGGTTGAAGGCATTAGTGGTGTAGCCTATGCCACTGCTTTTTTTGTAACAGCTGAGTGGGAGTTTCCATTTGAAAAACCCAGAAAAGAACACAGATAAAGTCGCTCTTTAAGGACTTACCGTATTGATCAGTCATATTCTGCCATTCTAAAGACACAGGTTGTAGCTCTGTGAACGTAAAGGCTGGCGCTAAAAATACTTCCCTCTTCTAATAATCTCCTTCCTCACCAGGAAACAAGGCGCCCAAGAATGCTTTAATGTCACAAATGCCTCAAATTACCTTTATTTTACTCTAAATCCTTAATCCCGGGGTTCCTCAGGGAACCTTCCCGGGTCCCCCTGTGCTTTTTACATGAAAACCTTGAAGGTTTCCTTTAGGGTCTTTTGCATTTCACAGTGTGCAGGCATGGTAATGTATTTTAAAACATCTTAAGCACATTACAAGCGTGTTACACACCATTCTGTTTGTATAATCACATTTGGAAAGGACATGCATCATTATCAAGGGAGGAAATTAACATTTTCATCCACCGGCCACAATGGTTGCTGCCTTCCAAATTTTGCCAGAGCGTTTCAGTGTCTCACCAGCCAAACATGATTTTGGAAAAAGGCAAAAAAGGAGTCTCAGCAGGATGGGAGGCTACTAGAGTGTAGCTGCAGGCTGGTGTTGTTTTTCTACACCACAGATTAGTGACTGTAGACAGTGTTGTTGCTTTTCATTTTATATCGATTACTGTCAACTGGTCAAAAAGAAGGGTTACAAAAAAAGCTGCAATATGATGTCTGAGAATTACAAAAAAATCAATAAGAACAACAAACAAAACAGAACAGCAGCATCCTTTCCATGGCATTAGTACCTCAATTTGTAGTGCAGTGCTTGTGTCATGTACTGTATGAACACCCTTAATGCAGATTAGAGAGCACAAACAGTGTGTGCGTACAGTATAATGGACATGCATTATTAATCATTAAAAATCAATGAGAGTCGACTGGCTGCGAGCAGTAGTGTAGGTCTATGATGCGGTTAATGATGGATTATGATGATAATTACCCTGAGATGAGAAAGCAGTGGATACAGCACTACAAAGTGAAGTGTCACTAACCACACTAATTACAGCAAAATCTCATTTTCCCAGATGCATCGACATCTGCGGCCTCCGGCAGATGCTGCCGTCAGCCAGCGAGGACGGACTGCATCTGTGAAAAAGTAAGATTATATTTTTTTATTTATAGATTATATTATTATAAGGATATTTTATCTACAAATGCTGATATTACAATCAAGCAAAACCCTTTTATGTGCCGAGAAACACAAAAAAACCTTTAATCTTGATCGTGATATATAGGATAATAATGGTTTGTTAGAATTTGCATCTTATTTTTGTAGTTTTAGCTATCATAATTTCTTTTAAACTACATTTTCTTTAGTTATTTCTCCATGTTTCCAGATCTCAGCAGAGGTGGCAAAAGTCCACACATTCTTTACTAAAGCAGAAATACAGATACTTGTAAAACAAAACAAAAAAAAAGACTCAACTTGTTTACTGCAGTAAAAGTAAAAAAGGCTCTGAACTCAAAGTATAAAAGTAAAAAGTTGTCTTCTACCGGCAAACTTACAGAACCTCACCTCTTCTCTGTGGTCAGATCTGTTCCATCTTGTTACGTCTTTTTCATCTTGTTAGATTTTATGTCTTATGTTATTTTTCCTCTTGTTACGTCATTTTTGCTTTGTTACCATGTCTTTAGTCTTGTTACATCTTTTTTTGTCCTGTTCTTGTCTTGTTACAACTTTCACATTATTTTTGTCTGTTACATCTTTTACGTTGTTTTTGACTTGATGTTTTTTTCTGTTGTACTTTTTTGTACAAGTTACCTTGTTTTTAGCCTTGTTATGTCTTCTGTCTTAAGTCTTTTTTTGTTTTGATCTTATGTAATTTTGTTACATTTGTGATGTGTGATGTGCGCTGATAAATACATCAAGAAATCATCTTTTCCACGTTATTTTTCCATCTATTTAGGTTGAAATCGTTCTTGATGTTGGAAAGGTGGTGCACAATGGCACAAAATAATAATAATCAACAATTAGAGTAATCCCACAAAATGTCAAACATCCTCTGGTTCTAGCTTCTCTGATGAGAGGATTTGCTGCTTTTCTGTCTTTTCTACTATTATTAACTGAGTATTTTGGGGTTTTAGACTGTTGGTCTGACAAAACTATATATCTGAATCATCCTCTTGACGTTTGAGAAATAGTGATGGACATTCACACCATCAGTCATTAGTTGTAGGTTTAATTTCCTGAACATGTTTTATTCATGCAAACAGCAGTTGATAAATGAGCCCATCCTCACCAGAAAAATGGCAGATTATTGTTGTATTTAAAGAAGGAAAACTGGTTTGTAATACAAAATAACTTCTGTTTAATTCATTTGGAGCTGCAATTTCAAGCCTCATAAACTAGAAGAAATGTGAGAAACCTGGTTTCATGAGATAGAAAACTAATTGCTGGTGCTTTTTTCAGCATCATATTTTGCTTCCTACAAGAAAGTCTATTTTCAGTCGCCCGTTGAAGCATTTTAGGAATTTCTAATGTCGGTTTGAAGAAAAAGTGGTCCAGATCCTGATCTGGGATGGTGCCTTTTAGGCTTCCCAGCTGACCTTGGCGATGAAAATAAAGCACAAACGCAGCTTTCTGAGAGGACTTTCCTGTGTTTTGTGGGAAAAATCATTCATTTTGTAGCAGCTGGTTTCATGGAGCAGCCTGACAGATCAACTCTTGAAGGAAGGTCAGACAAAACTCCTTGTTTCAATGTTCTGTTATCTAATAGCAGCTAGCTTAGTCTTAAAGCTTTGTTCACTTTTTTAAAGTCATCACAATTACAGATACTGAGTTATATGAGCATGTCTCTATTTAATGTATTTAAGGTCTAGTTTGGCCTTAGTTTTTATGTCATGTTTTCAGCCCAGCTGCTTTGATTTTGACATATTTAAAGGCTTTTAGCCAAGATAGATAGATAGATAGATAGATAGATAGATAGATAGATAGATAGATAGATAGATAGATAGATAGATAGATGCATAAAATGCAAATAGTCAATAAAGTAATTATCTCAAATTTGTAGAGTACTTGAGTACATCTGTTTAGGTTGTCTAGACTGTGGACTGTGTTTGTCTTTATATATCTCTGTCACCATGGATGGATTACTGAACTGACCTACTGGGCACAGACCCAGGGGCCCATGGTGTCAGGGGGCCTCTGGGCTAAAGTTGTCTAATCATACAACTACAAAGATACTCAAAATGATCACAAAGAGACACAGAAGGACACCAAGACACATAAACCTAAGACAAAGAGACACAGAAGTATCACAAAGAGACACAGAAGAACAACAAAAACACAAAAAAAACTCAAAGAGTCATAAAGAATATCCACAGACACCCAAAAATACCACAAAAAGATACAGAAGTGCCACACAGAAACAAAAGTACCACAAAGAGACACAATAGTATCACAAAGAGACACAAAATTACCACAAAGAGATACAAAAGTATCACAAAGAGACACAAAACTACCACCAGAAGGAGACACACGAGTATCACAGAGAGACAAAACAACTAAAAAAAACACACTGTGCAGTGTGTCTGTTTTAATTGGGATGTGCTCCTGTTACGGAGGGGAGGGGGGCTTTTACATGTCTGTGCCCAGGGGGCTGTTGTCTCACAATCCATCCATGTCTATCACTGCTGTCTTAGTGGAGTAGTAGAAGTAGTTCAGATACAGATACTCTTCAGATACACAACAAAGAGCAGGAGAGTAAAATATTGACATTGGTGATGATTTCTGGTGATGTTATTTGTTTTCTCATTGTGAGCCATGCATCTTTGCAGTAAATATTGTTTATTTAACAGTTTTCAGGCCAAAAAGTTTCCAAAACTCCCTCAGTGCCTGAAAGTGAGCGTCAAACCTACGCCACCAAAAAACTACAGGTACTTTTCTGTCTCCTAAGCAGCTGATAAACAGCTCAGCCCCAATGTGGCTGAGCTGTGATGCATGTTATAAAGTGTAAAAGATGTGTGCTCTGTAGCTGTGACCTTTCCCCCTCTCCAGGCAAACACCTCCACACCGAGCCCACAGCAGCAGCCGCCTCCCCAGCACGGCTGCCTGGACTTCAAAGGAGAAAGACTGGCGTGATACCAAAGTCATACTACAGCACAGCTCTACACAAAGTTTACCCTCTGTGCCTCGTTGTTTTCTACTTCACATTTTCCACAGTTGCCTCATGCAACGGCGCTAATTAATGGAAACTACTTGGAAACTGCTTATGTTAGAACATGCATTTATCTACAGATCACTTTTCTGCCATCCACAATTGTTCCATAGTCATAGGAAGACTCTGACTGCGACCTCTGACCTTTGACCTCCATGATTCATTTTGTTTTTTTTAGGTGTTACACTTCATAGGTCTCTTCACATAGAGAAGACTCACTTAAACTGAGCAAATGTACAATTTTCTACTTTTCTATTAAAAGTTTTTATAGCAATACTACAATATAAAAATACTAAGTTATCCTCAGCAACTGTACAACCGTCACTTACTATTATATAAGTGGATTGTTATCAGGTATTTGGTTGTGTGTGTGAGTGTGTCTGCAGCCAATCTCTCATACTACTGTAGCCACCAAGCTCATTTTTGTTGGCACACATTTATGACTGTATGCTCACGAGCCTCTTGTGGTTGTGCTGATTCACAGTGTTTGAAAAACCTTGAAACCTGCTGGGCTGCTGTGGTGCAGGTCAAAAAATTTGACATTTGTCATGTCTCAAAAACTGACATCCATAAAAATGTTAAATCATCTTAAACCGGAGCATCTGCAGATTATTTCCATATCCGATATGATGCACTAAAATTAGACATGATATGAAATGAAATTTTTTTATGAACGTGAGAAACTGAACATGATAAAGCAGTGGTTCCCAAACTGGTGCTGCTTTTTTTGGCCTTTGAAGAGGGCAACAAAAAAAAAGTTTGGGAAATACTGTGATAGTGGTTACTTTAATTCAGTTCCTGGAGTAGTTTCATAACCTCTATGCTAAAACTTTAACCTTCTGAATAGGCACAGCTTCCACTGGAACATACAGGCTCAAATCTTCGAACAGAAAACATCAAGTAAAAATGAATTAGAATTTCAGCTTTTGTCAGTTTCTCCAAAAATAAAGATTTCTATGTTGTTGTATCCAGAACCATCTTATCCAAAACAAGTAAATAAGGAAAAGAAGCAGTATTCCTGTAACAGCAGTAACAATGAGTACTTTAAACAGTATTACCACTACTGGTAGTGTGGTAGTGGTAGTGTTATGTAGTACAACAGTATTTGCTGCAGTGACTCTGAGTGTTTCTGCTGCTGGTCGAGAAGGACAACAGGGAGACTTTTTGTCCTGGCTGGGATCAATCGCTCCATAGATGACGCCCACCCAGCCAGGCCTCTCTGTGGGCGGCCAGTAGCCCAGCAGCCCAGCAGGCCGACCCGGTCCGGCCCCGCCCCGGGGCCCTCCTCCGGCCCCCGCAGCCTGCAGGGCCAGCGCAGCAGGAGAGCTGCTCTTTACATCTGAAAGCTTTAAGCTGACACTTTAAAGTCACTGTAGAAGAAGACAGATCTTTCTTAATGTGATCCACTTCCTGCTGAAGGAGGGATCTGTCACAACCAGTGAGATGTCACTTGATTGCAATTTGATTGGATGACTGGTAATACAAAAAACTGCTGATTTCAGGACAGAAAAGAAAGCATGTGTTTGCTAATTGTTACTTGTATTTATCAAAGCTACAATTTCTGAGCGCTTGTCCACCATTTGTTGTCAGGCTGAAAACATCCAGAAGTGCAAAAGCTCTTACGGCTGGGTTGACCCAACAAGGATTCAATTTAAAAAAGCTTCTTTGCCAAGCCAAAATGACTTAGCCAACTAACTTTTTACCTAGCTCGCAAACAATGTAACCTTTTGTTCTTTCTAGCTTAATAGCAAACAATGTAATATTTTGTTAATGTTTTAGTTGGCTAGCAAACAGTATAACATTTTGTTGACATTTTTTAGCCAGCAATCAAACACTAATGTTTTGTTTTCTTTTTAGATAGCTGTCAAACAATGTAACATTTTGTTAACTTTTTTAGCTAGCGAGAAAACAATGTTTTGTTCTTATTTATTAATTTATGTTAATTTGGATAAATCAATTTTCCATCAGACTCTTTTTAGTTCTTAAACTTGGATTTACTTAACTGAGATTAGTTTTTAATTATCCCCTGCTTAATTTTAAATTTGGTTTTACTTATTTAAAACTTTTATGTAAACACTGATTAGAACTAATCTTAGCTGGTGCAATCCAGTCTAAATATTTTGTATTCTAAAAAATACTGAGTGAAAATATATTTACTTTATATGGCAAAAAACAAAACAAAACAACTCAAGGTTCTAGCCTTCAAACATGTAAAGCATTTGAAGCATTTCATGACACCAATCAGAAAAATGAAACAAACACCATACAGAATGGTCTTTCTCCGCACATTATTACAATCTCTAAAATTATTTATAAATGAGTTGTTATGTGGAGCATCTTTCACTGAGAAAACACTGAAGACTGAAATGAAACTGTCACAGTCGCCACACAGTAACAAAGAGATTTACTCCTTGAATTTAATCAAGTAGTCAGCCTTATTTCTTTAGCTTCTCAAACAGAGAATGAAATGAAGGAAAAACATAAAAACAATCTTCGCAGTCACAAAAAGAGCAGATGCAAATGAAACCCATCAGTTCATTGTGAAGGCCGTGTAGTGAAGGACTGGCTCTATAAATGGCAGGTTAGATATTTTCCTGCAGCTGATGCTCTTATCCAGAATGAGTCTAATAGTCACCGTCAGTCACAGTAAACAAGTGTGAAAACATTTCAACTATCCAGAAAGATCTGATTTGTCTCTAATTTGTTATTACATATAACTGTCCACTCAATCATTTATAAAGTGAGGGTGGATTTGTGTGTTCAGGCGTCGTTAACCTGTCTGCATCTGTTGCTGTGGTAACAGTATCGGTGAGAATATGGTTTGACAGTACAGTGTATTGTTTTACACCAGAGAAAGAGGAGGTTTATATACATATCCAGACATGTTTTATACTGAAGTCACTGCTAGTGGTGGAGGAAGTACTCAGGTCCTTTACTTAAACATACCACAACTGGTCATGAAATAGTCTCAGTTTCATACTATTGACCTACAAAAGCAAGAAGCAAGAAGACTAGTTATTTCTAAATAGTTATTCTCAATGACATAGGGTCATAAGGTCTGATTCTCTGTTAAAGAGTTTTATGTGGGTATTTTTGACATTTTATTTTGTGGTTATGGCAAATAAAGCACTACCATTTTTTGTTGATGTTTTAGCTAGCTTTTAAACAATGTAGCATTTTGTTTACTTTTTAGCTAACTAGCAAACTGTAATGTTTTGTTAACTTTTTGGCCAGCTATCAAACAAGGTCATTTTTAATTGCTTGTTAACTAGCTATCAAACAGTGTAAAATGTTGTTAACCTTTTCACTAGCTATCAAATAACGTAATGTTTTGTTAACTTTTTAGCTTGCTAGCAAACAGTGTAAAGTTATGCATGAAATAACACATTCTCATTCTAACTTGTCACATACCAACATTTTAACACATCGAACACATTTTGAAACTGTCACTGTCTGTTAAAGTTGAGGCACAAAAAAACACTTGTACAGGTTTAGGAAAAAACATTGTTTTGGGTTAAAATACATGTTGTGTATGTCACATGACATAAATGAAGCAAATTGCAAGATGAAAGTCACATAACATAAGTCATGTGACACACACAAAGTTCAGTATCATCAAACTTTTAATAACATAATCATTTGGTTTTAACATGGCACATGAACTGCAGTTTCCATCCAACCCACCTCCTCCATGCGTGGACTCTACTGGACTTCTGCATTTTACACAGCTAAATAACTACCTTCTGCTTCTGTATGAGTCACTGAGGGGCCATGACAAAACGTCGGTATTTGATGGTTTGTCTATGGTTTTAGAGAGGGGCGTGCAACAAGCTCATATAGTTGTGATAATCTGGTGTCCACTGACTTTTGGCCAGGATTTGCAGTGCAGACATTTAGCTGAGGCTTTTATGCAGAATGAGGCCGAGTCCCTGGATCACCATCATCACAATTTAACAACAAAAAGCACTTTTTAAATTTGTATTTTAGGCGTTTGCTCGTAGTGACTCTGTGATCCAGGGTGACTTCTAATAAGAACAACATTACAGTGAGCTTAATTTACTGGATCACCCACAACTCTACCTACAAATAATGAACACATTTACATTTAGTCATTTATCCGGCGCTGGTGTCCAGAGCAGAGGGCAGATAAAATTCACTGATCGCCCACAGTCAGGACATTCACATTTGCATTTTACTCACTTAGCTGGAGCTTTTTTTACCTGGACAGACTTCCAGTAAGAACGTTCACTTCACCTCCTAGATGACCAGGAAGAAGTGACCGGAAGAATCTGTGGAAATTATGAGGAAAACTATCAGAGGGGAAACACAAATGTATTCTGGTGAAAGCTGATGTTGTTCTGCTGAACTGAGAAGAGGAAGAAAGAGATAATGGATTGATTTTTTAACCAATACAGATGACACCTCAGTTCCCTATAGAGCTGCAACAGTTAGTTGCTTAATTGATAAATAAAGAAAAGAGAAAAAAGATGATACTTAATTACACCATTTAAAAATAAATAAAGAAATAAGTTTATTTCTTTTCATTTCCACTGAAAACTTTCTTCAAACTCTGAACACTTAAAACAAACTTATTATACGTGGGCATTTGTTAGATGTTCTCTAAAGGAGAATCATACAATTTCTGTATTAGTTTTTGTATTGGTTGAGCTCATGCTACTTATTTGCAACAGCAAATTTATTTTAAAAGGATCTTAATACCTCCCAGATTGTTTTTGTTAATTGAGGAAAGAGCGAGGTCAGATCGCTGAATAATTCATTGACATGTTCACTGCTCACAACCAATTTAATTTGTGTTCCTACATCATCCGCACCTGGCAACTGAAGCCTGATTTTACTGGTTTTAATGAAAAAAACAAACAAACCCTGTAATGCATTACAGAAAGTAACTAAAACTGAGAGGTTTCTGAGAAGCATACTTTAAACTTTTACTTAAAGAAGAAATCTGTAATATATTTACAATAATAAATCATGAAATGACCATGATAGGTCATCAGAGCTCAAGGACGCATGTTAAGTTGAAATACTTGTTTCTTTGACAACAATGCTCCAACTGCAGCGCCCCTTGACCTTCTTAAATTTTTGTTCGACTTAATGCCGTATGTTTCCCTGAAAGAGTAACTGTCTGTTTGTGAGTCATAAGAAATCCTTAATAATCTTTTAGAAGGAGCAGATGTTTATAACGGTAAAATTGATCAAAATGTTAATGGAGTTTGGCAGGCAGTGAGGCAGGCGGTGGTGTGTATTTTCAGAGCAGTGGGCTTTTGTTTTCAGGATAACAGGCTAAACTTTACATTGACAGACAACTGACAGTTATTGACAGCTGATCATCTGACAGTGGACGACCGGTCCTCACTTGTTATTGTCAAACTACGCCACGTCCTACATTTCTGAAGCGTTACTGTAACCTGCCTGAGCTTCCTTGAGTCGGGGGAGGAGGTGGTGGAGAGAAACAACTCGCTTCAATCATAAATCATATTTTAAATTGAATTTTTACCTATTTAATATACAGTGTATGGCTCCAGCTAACTATTTGGACTGATGTACTCATTTGCACGCAGACTTGCTACATATTGCCCCTTGAAGTATTTTTAACAGTAGTTTTACTTGTAGTTTTAGTAATGTAACAGTACAGATTTCGGTACAGATTTTCAGTACCCTTTCCACCACTGTCGGTAAGATAAATGAGATGTGCCAGTCATAGCAGTTCCCCACACACGTGTTATAATGTACATCTCAATGAACTGACTCAATGTTTTGTTTTATTGTTCACTTTTTTTGCATTCCTCTATATTTTTAAAAAATTTTATCACAGGTACTGTAAAGAAGACATTTGTCAGTGTTACTGACACTGTGCACGTTTATATTTGATCATTTTGTATGATTCAGATTCTGCTTCTTTGTGGAATAAAGGTGCACTTCTCCATCTACAAATAAAGCAGATTATATATAAAGCATAGAGTTTTCGTAATTATTTTTTGTGAGGTTACTGAGAACACCCAGAGCAGAGTGCGGATTTGTTCTCACTGGAACAAGCTGTCTTTGATTCGAATGAATTATACAAAAACCTGCAACTTTCTTTTGCAGTTCTCACTTGCTCCTGCAATTTCATTGCAAGAAATGCCTCAAAACTTTGCAACATGCTTCGCAATTTTTTAGAATAACTGCTGTGAAACAATCCCCAAAACGGCCCGTGAAATCCTGGAGGGACTGATCAACTATCTTTTTCCAGAATGGCTTACTGCACCTTTAATTTGTATATAAAAAGATTTTTTTAAGCATAACTATTCAGTATTTTGCTTTTCTGAAACAACATTTAGGCCACTGTGAGACACTAAACCACTACTGACCAGTGGAATGAACCAATCGCTCATGCAAAGACGATCGATTTGTCACGTTTCAGATTTCCAGTTTTTGTAAAGCTCTGTGCAGGCTGAAACCTCCACGGATGATATCTGATGTTTAATTAAAGGCAGATAAATCTTTATTTCCTCTGTGTGCTCGGCCCTGTTGTCTCTGCACTGTCTTATCAGTGTGTACATTAGTTGTCAGCGCGTCTCTGCATTAATGTCACCAAGACAAATCCCTGTGCATTCATTGTGCTGTGCGATTAAAGCGATGCTGGTTGTGATGTGCTGCAGGGACGTGGGCAGGGCGATGTGGGTACTTGTGCGTGAGGAGCCCTAAGTTGCAGAGGTTTTTTTCTAATTGAGTCAGGGACTTATGCTGGCAAGGTAGGCGTGTGAGTGGGGGGGAGACTAATCCCAAGCTGCTGTTGTTTTTCGTGCCTGCTGGCTCGAGATCAAAAACTTAACAGCAATAATCATGCAAAATGTGTGGCTTCACTTCAAAGCCTGCCTCAACTTTGCTCACACCCTTGTAACTCGCATTGTTTCATCATTTCTACCCGTTTTTCTTCTCCTCTCCTTCCTCTCCTGTGAGGGATTTTTTCCCCCCCTTTAGTATTCATTTTTTGTCACATCTCAGCAGTCCACAAGGTTTGAAGGCGATCTGATAATCGTGACCTTTCTGCAGCAGCCCAAAATTAATACACTTAACAGATTAATCACACCCTCAGATAAGCTCAGAGCCGAAGCACAGACGCACACACACCACATCGAAGGCCGGTTGGTTTCTCTCTGACTGCAGTGTGTGGTCGTGGCGGAGGGAGCATCAGCCTCCGCCTGCAGATAGCAGACATGTCAGACGTAAGCAGCACTCTCACAGTGAGGATGCTGTAGGCGGCGAGGGTCGCTGAGGCCCATACGTGGCCAAAATGGGCAAATCCCCTCCACGTCAGCCCACGGTCTGTCAGCAAGGAGGTACAGGGCTTCCCACTGAGACTTTAAAGGTGCAACGTGCAGCATCAATAAAAACTCCACCACATTAATGACGCCTGGCCTATTTTTTTTTTTTGTGAACCCACTACTTTCATTACGCAGCAAATGATCTACATTTGTTCTTGAAGTGACCTTTTTTTTTATTTGTCAAGCAGATCAAAAATGAAACCTTGAAAGGATGCAAGTCATTCTGCAAATGTTTTCTAGGCTGCTTCTTGGAGCCATTTTTTTTGCATGAAATTTTGAATCTTCCGCAATATTTTTTTTTCTTTATGATTACTGATAAATTTCAACATCAGTTTTCTTGTGATGAATTAATTATATGTATATTTTTTGTTGGATTTACACAAAAATGCCTGATGTTATTTCCGTCTGTGAGGCTGATGTGACATTTTGCACATCATCTGTTTGCGATGCTGCACCACGCTTTAAATTTTCAAATGTGCACAACACTAATGAACAGGCCTGCGGAGCAACAGAATACATGTAACAGGATTATGTAATCTGGATAGTAAAAGAGGTAATTGTATTTCTTTACAGTTACAGATACAGAGACAGACATAATCAGATTACAGATACATTTAGTAAGATTGTGGATTATTAGTAGGATTAAAATTTTAAAAATAAAGAACAATATACTACCATGCACAGTGCACACGCTGCTACATTGCACACAATAAGGGAAGGAACAGCAGAATAAACTATAACAAAACAATTAATCTATTATTAATCAACTATTAAATTAATCTGCATCTATTTTGATAATCAATTTGTTATTTTGAGTCAGTTTTTGAGAAAAAATGCTGTCTTTACTCCTCTCTGACAGTAAGTGAATATTTTTGAGTTGTGGACAAAACAAAAATTTGAGGGCATCATCTTGACCTTTTGTCAACATTTTTCACCATTTTCTGACATTTCACGAACCAAACAATCGATTAATTGAGAAAATAATCGACAGAATAATCTATGATGAAAACAATTGTTAGTTGCAGCCCTAAAAACTATATTAGGCCAAACAATTTCACCATATTCTATGTCCAGGTAATCCAAAACTAACGGAAAGTAATCATTACGTTAATATTGTGATATTTGGATTACATTACTGATTACTTCTAAAAAGTAAAAACATTAAGTTTTCAAACCAGAAACAGTAAAAAATGTGGTTTTAAATGCACATCATGTGAATTGTCTTTCACACATTTCTCACAACAGAATAACAAAAGACAATTTAATGACAGTTGGCATGGGATCCCATATTATAGCAACTAGCTAGCAACAGCTAGCAGGAACCGCACCATTACCTTGAATAAATTACAGATTTCTCTGCGTTGGAAATATTTGGGATAATGTAAGCACACAATTCAACAAAATATATAACATATGTCTTGTATTTTTGTACATTTTCATGCTAAAATGTTCCATATTATAGCTTTAACTGACATGAGCAGAAGATGCTACATGTAGCAGGTTAGCATCAGATAAACTAACATTATGTATTTATTGCTAAAGACCTTGAGCTGATGTAATTGTTATGTAGAAACCCTGACTGAATGGGTGTGAGTCACACTTCACATCAATATAAAAGTGTGACTGTTGTTTGACACGCTTGCTTTTGTAATTTACCTTTCACCTACAGTAAAGTCTTTTTAACCACAAGGCAACTCTGACACAAACTGAGCCCACTGAAGACAACGATGAGTCACTGTCGACGTGTGAGATGTGTGAGGGGACATGGATTCTACCCCTAAATATGACTTTGAACTTATTTTAGTCAAACTGTCCTCATTTGCATATTTGCATTTAATGCATATTTTAATGTAATCAAATATTCGGTTCAAATCCATTTATGTGTTCATAAGCATGGTAAATTACAATTTTTTTTTTTTCATAGAGGGTTTACCCTAAACACTATTTTAAGTGCAGAAATATGTTACAGACATGAAATAACAGCACAACATCATTGATCAGCAACTACTTAAGTCTGACATCTTTTTTCAGTGCAGCAACAAATGTGGTGTCATTTTGCAAAACTCTGCTGGTTGCATCTGGCAGTTGTGGCAACATTGCAGTAAGTGCTTCACCATTTGTTGTCAGGTAGGGATCTGCTCTCCACTTGGTGACCTCTTCTAGATAGAAATAAAGTTGCTAAGAGATTCCAAAAAGTTGCTAAATCTAGCGACAAAGTCACCAGGTTTCCACCAACATAGCTGTAGTAGTGTACAGTATGTGGTTTGAAAATGCAAGTACATTTAGACTTGTGGTTAATGTGGTCACAATACTTCCCTGACCACCTCCAGAGCGCTACGTTACTGTAATCTGAACACCCAAAATGCATTTTAATACAAAATGTAGAGGGTGTCCCTGACATATCCTGGAAATGGGACAACTACATAATAATGGATAGTTGAAAATGCACTGTTACCTTGAATTAATTACAAATTTCTCTGGAATTTGGAATAATACATACAGTAAACTGTTCAGCTAAAAATTTAACGTAAGTCCTGCATTTTCAGCCATTTAAAGTGGAAATGTTACATATTATAGTTTTCATTAAAAGATCTCAGCAGTTCTTTCACCACTGCTAACTGTCGAGTAAGCTTGGTACCTTTGTCAACTTTTTCCTTTCCTGTTTCTTGATCCTTACTATGCTATGTGCAAGACTTGAAAAGAAAACAACATTTTGAAGATGGTAAAAAGACGTTGCTGGTGGACCTGTAAAAGTGACTTATTTTCACATCTTAAGTCAGTAATTTTAGGAAAACGCCACCTAACTAGGTAGCCAATCAGCATAAATCCTTAACTTCCTAGTTAGGTAGCATTTTGCTAACATTAGCTAAATTAAGATGTGATCCTATATGTTGCATTTTTTGACATAGTATTTTGCGTTTATTACAGTGGAAACACTACAACATTTGTCCACAGGGGGCTCCAAAATCAACATATTATGAAAGTTCCTTGTAGTTTAACATGTTTTTGCATATTAATTTAATAAAGGGTGATGTGGAAATGGACATAAAATGTTCATTGATGCACAATTAAACTGATTTGTCATTTTAAAAAAGCGTGTCCCCAGAAAAGACAACTGGACTAAACCACTAATTGTGAAAATAACTGGCAGGTTAATTGATGATGAAAATAATGGTTAGTTGCAGACCTTTCACTGCTGCTAATTGTTACGTATTTTGGGATCACAAACTAACTTTAACTGTAACAACAACACATATATGTGATGTACCCTTTTCAGCACTCAGACGTGACATGATTTCAGTCTGTATCTCCATGAAGGGGATTTTGACTTAAGGTAGTGGTAGACGAGTGTGAAGGCTGCAGATTTCCACGCTGGCACATTTGCAGGCAGCAGCAGCAGCAGCAGGGCCCGTCCTTATAGCTGTTTCTGCCGTCCACACTCTGCAGTAAAGTTTCACACACATAAACACACTGCAGGAACACTGCAGTCTCTATCTGTATGTCACATAACCTCCGCCTACGCTCACTACGCCCACACACATCCTTGCCCAAAACGCCCACACGAGTGTAATCTGTGTGCAAAGATACACACACACACACACACACACACATCGCCCCTATACACACTCCCCGCCCACGCAGGCACACACGTGTTCAGTCAGACATAAGCCGCTCATACCATCCCACACTTTCTCAACAGACACAAAGTAAGACTCTGCTAACCAGGGAGCCTGTGCAAACACACCGGCTTTAGCCCTGCATATTCACACACACACAAATTCTCTCAATACACGCACGCCGTGGCCTTGTATGGCATCGTAAACTCAAAAAATATGCTGCACTTTAATAGAAAGAAAACCTGCTTGGCTGCTTTAACTACTTTCTGACCAGATTTTCTGATTTCACAACATTTTTTTTCCAGTGAAGTCACATCCACGCCCGTCTAAAATGTGTCTGCCACCCAAAACGGCAACACAACACAGGGTGGAGACGACAATAGGAGGCACCAAACTCCTTTTTCTTTTTTTCTAATTTTTTTATCTGCTTCTTCTTGGCATCACAGTCATCCTGTAACCCATATTCCCTCCAAATGAAAAGGGACACTCCATGACAAGCACTACCACCGCCTGGAGACTGAATCATGCCGCTCTGTTGTTCCTCCTCTCTTTTTTTTTTCTCTTCTTTCCTTGCAAAAGAGGAACTTGGATGAAAAGAGCTGCTTTTTTAGAGCGCAAAGTGTTGAGGATGTGGGTTGGTGGGAAGGGGAGGAGAGGGGAGGGGAGGAGACAGAGGGGAGGGAGAAGGGGAGCAGAGCAGCGTGGGCGCTCTGACAGGGCGAGGGGCTGACAGGCCCAGGCGTGGGCGTGTCATTGAAATGTGTTTCTACTCCGGGGGGGAGAAGAAGAAGAAGAAGAGGAGGGAGAGAAAAAAAAAAAGTTGCAGGAAAAAGAAAAGGAGAAGAAGAAGAAAAAGAGCGAGAGGCAAGCCGCTGCAGAAATTAAACGAACAGGCGTCTCCTGAAAAGTGAAATATGAAGAGGCTCCTTGCCAAATGAGATACATCCACTGTTTGGAGGGTTCGGTGGGGAGGGGAGGACACACACACACGCACACACACACACACACACACACACACAAATAAAAAAAAGTGACGCCTACTCTTTGGTAATGATTGACAGGACGACATGAAAGCAGATTGCTGCTGTCGTGTGAAAACCTTGTAACTCTTGCTCTCGGCGGTTTTAATGTTTTTGGACTAATTTGAAGGATGAAGTGCAGAGTCTTGTTTGGTTTTTTTTTGTTTTTTCTTTTTTGGTTTGGGGAAGCATTTTAAAACCTGATCAGATGAACTCAAAACAAGACTAAAGCTGGAATTATGCCTCTGTGGAGATACACGTGAACGTCTTTGCAAAGCCTAGATGGAGAAGAGTGTTATGGGTAAAGTGTAGTGCAGACTAGGGTCGGGCGATATGTTAGAAATTTAGAAAGTTTCCACCTTTAAATGGCAACCAATAACCGGCAGCTTCCAAATATTCGTGCAGGTGTTTGTGAACACTTCCTGTCTTATATTGTGGAGGGACTGGTTGAATCTGAAAATATATAACTATGTATAACTATAACTCAGTGGATTTTGATGCGCATATCATTCACTTTTTTTGACCAAGACATTGTGATCCCCTCTTCAGGTTGTCTTCTGTACTGCTTAGCAACCACTCAGTGTGGGTAATAAACCACACTTCATTCAAACTTAGCAGAAAAATAAAATAAAACTCCCCCAAACCATTTGGTTTCATCTTTCGGCTGCTCCAACAATCACCAGCTCTGGTTTGGTGGAAATAAATCCTTAATGCTCTGCATTAGATGTGAAAATATTCTGGCTCTACAGGCTGTTTTCCTCACACTCGTTCTTTGGCTCGGTGGATCTGTACTGTGCTGCTGAATTGGAGTCTGTTGCTGAGCAGCAGCCCATTCTCATTCTTCAGAGGTAGATTATTAAATTAGCAAAATCAAATAAGAAAATCGTCCCCCAAAACAACCCGTGTTGATGACTCAGCCAGTCATCAAAACATGATATATTTGTCCAATCACCCAACCCTGGTGCAGACCTGCACACCAGGCAAGCTGATTGGTTAACCCAACATCATGATGGGGAGGTCTGGGCATTTATTTCAGCATAGTTCTGGCATGAAAGATCTTCTAGCAGAGCAAAGGAAACTAAATTCCTCTTAAGTTTGTTTCGGGGATGTAATGGTTTGTTTACACTACCAAGGTTTCCACCAAAATTAGTGCAAATTTGAACAAAATTTTCAGAAAACAAACTCAAGAAAATGTGAGTTAATGTGTGTTTCCACCCACATCTGTGAATATTAGGTGTCGGTTGTGCTAATTCTCCATTCAGCTGCCATCAAACAATTGCATAATAAGTGGGTGCAAGAAGATGATATAATTAAAACGCAAAGGAAATATAAAAATTATCTTTGTTTCATGTATGAAAGGTGCCAAGAGCAACTCTGGAAAAATATTCATTGTTGAATCTCAGTTCTAGGTCATCAAATACTGACGTTTTGGGAATGAGATTCATCAATCAATCAACTATCTGACCGACCTGTGATCGGCTTCTATGACACACATGTAAATTAACCTTGACAGTTAACCTGCAGCGGAGTAGGCTACTTCGGTGTTACCATGGTTACTGAGTCCTATAAAAGATGATAAAATGGACCTCTAACTTAAATTTGCAAAACTTATCAAAATAAGTCAGGCTTTTCCTTGATGAGATACCCCACCCCCACCTCACCCCGAGAGGTAACAGTTACCATGTTTACATAGTAGCATAGCATGTTAGCATGCTAAAAATCTTTCCGGTTTGGAAAAGTAGGAGCATTTTTGGGCGATTCAAGATTTTCCACAAAGGGAAGATCGATACCAGTTTCATGTCTGTGCAGTAAAGCTACAGCCAGCAGCTGTTAGCTTAGCTTAGCATAAGGTCTCCAAACAGCTCGTATTGGTCTCTAAAGGCAACAACATCCGCCTACCTGCACCTCTGAAGCTCACTAATTAACACCTTATATCTGTTGTTTTATTTCTACAAAAATCATTAAGTGTAAAAACAACAAGCTGCGGTTTTACAGGAGGTTGTGTGCCAGAGTTTTTATTTATTTATTTATTTATTTATTATTTTTTTACCGTCATACTCAGTTATATTGTATATATTGTATCTTTATATTTAGTGGACAAATGTATGAGATCAGTCTTGATTTTCTGATATAACTTTCGGCCATAAAGCCTATAATTTTGAGCTGTTTTTTAAGGTTAAAAAAAGGGCTTTAAAGTCAGTTTTATGCAACTTTAGCCGACAAACTTGAAGTGACTTTTGTCTTCTGTAAAAACAATCATGTAAATAAACCCTAAACGCAGAAAAGAATCAATTGAAGCGTTCAAAAAGAGGGCAGCGGTGTAAAATTTGGAAAACTGGGACTTGTGGGAACAGGCAGCCTGGGTGTCGACCTACCTCACAGTGTGGGTGGACATCCTATTTCCTGCCGGCGCTCTCGTTTTAATTTGTTCTTGTGTGGTTCTTGCTGTTAGATATTGAGTGCAGAGTGTGTGTGTGTGTGTGTGTGTGTGTGTGTGTGTGTGTGCATGTGTGTGTGTGTGTAGGTAAGGGAGGAGTGCAGTGGGTGAGGAGGGAGGTCAAAACAGAGAGAGATATGGAGCTGATAGTCTTTGTCTCTGTTTCTTTCAGAATTTGATTTGATCCCCGTCTGCTCGGAGGCTGATCTGTGGGAACGCCGTAAGAAGGTCATATCTGCATAATAACACACGTGCACACACACACACACACACACACACACACACACACAGAAGGAGACTGCAGCCAGACGTGGATTTAGAGGCTGAAGGTGGGCGGACAGGAATCCTACCTGCCTACCTGCTCCATGTGTGCGTTTGGAAAACACATCATAAATATTTGCATGAACGTTCATTTTTGACCTTGGAAATATGTTTGAATAATCTCAACTCCGGCTTCTCTTATTAGCTTTTTCACGGAGAGTAACTTTTAGGTAAACCATGCATTGATTTGTGGGAAAATTAGGTCAAGCTAGGTAGTTTTTATCAGTAAGAAAATAAATCTTAATGCTAATTTTGATACTGATGAGGTAGAAATTTATATTACACTTCATATACACTTATATACACTTGACCTTAGATTCTGTTATATGCTGTTTAGAAAGTCTCCTTTTTCACCTACTTTTGACCCTGTTATGAACATGCGATCTGTATTCCGACACATTTTCGGCATAAGAAAAAGGTTCACATTGTGTTTAAAGGGATTGCTTTGCTGTCAGACAGTCTTTTTTCCGATGGAAAACCACAGTTGTATAAGCCAAATATTGCTCCCTCCAGACCAACCAAGCTCCACTGGAAACACAGGAGTTGCTGGTCTACCACTGCCTCGATCTCTTAGTTAGTTTGTGTTATTGTGTGACTTTGGTGAATCTGAACTAACCCTTTAAAACACAGAAGTCACACAATAACACAAACAAATTTACAGATTTAGGTGGCAGTAGACCAACACCTCTCGGTAAAATTACTGTTTTTGTCAATGGAGTTTGGTTGGTTTGGAAAGAACGATATTTGGTTTATATAGCGGCAGTTTACAGAAAAGTGTGTCTAACAGCAGTTAAACTGATGAAAATATTCTAAATATAGCATACACTTAAGCTGATATTGATTTGAGTCTGACTATGGAAAATTAACTCATACCAACCCAGACTATCCCTTTAACCTATCCATTTGCTGATGCTGATTTTCCTGGCCCTGGTTGCATTATTTTCATTATTTATATCAGCAGAAATTATTATTTGTTGCTGGCAAATATACTGTTTTTTATCTATCTTTAGCTCTGGAAACGCCTGCAGGACCTCTGTGGTAACAGATGCAAAGCTGTCTCTAAATTTACAATATTAAAAACAGAGTGAGCCAGTGACTGTGCATGTTATCAGTGAGTGACGTGGTCGAAAGCTCCAGAAGGTGCCAGTAAGTGGACCTTGAGTTGAGATATTTTGGTCAAATTGTTAAAGATAAGTACCTCATACAACCCCACTTCAAAAACCCCAAACTGTCCCTTTAAGGTGTAAATGTAATCCATACCATTGATAAACATACTTGAAATACTGGGAGCAAATTGAGAGAAGAAGGTAAGAGACATGCCTCTAATGACTGATTTTATGTCTAGTGTGTGACATGAAAGTGCCAAAGGATGAGTTATTCAACAGAACTGTGTGTAGAGGAAATGAACAAAATACAGTTAGAAAGTATTAAAAAAGAGGAAAAAAGTTTGTGCTGCAGACGTTGCTGCAGCTAATCTGCTGTTAACAAGACAGATAATTTATCAAGTCAAAGTGGTCCTTGCAACACATCAGGACAAATTATACTTTTTTTATGCTAATAAAGGAATAACTTAATACATTACATTTGCTGAAGGGGGACAATAATTGAGAACTGTCTTAAACAACATTTCACAAAGTTTATAAAATTTCCTCTGACTCAAAAACACGCAAGTCATGCAGTCTTTTTTTAAGGAAGCTTGGGGCTCAACACCTTGAATTTCCCACACATTACTGTATAACAAGAACACACTGAAATAATAAGAAAATAGTAAATGTAAAGGCAAGATCTAAGTGTTTGGATGCAGATTCCATATGAAAATCAGGCAATAATAGCACGTTATTATAGCTTGAAAAGTACATAAAATCATATATTAACTTACCCAAATAATTTCTGTTTAACTTGAAAAATAAATTCAGGTAGAAATTCACTATACAAGTTGATCTTTAAGCAGAAAAGTTCTTTACATTGAAGGAGTAGTTAAACATATGGAGAAATACCCTTATTTGCTTTGTTGCCAAGAGATAGATGAGAAGATCGGAAAATGTGAAGCTACAGCCAGCAGCCGGTTAGCCTAGCTTAGCATAAAGACTGGAAACAAAGGAAGACTGCTAGCCTGGCTAGCTTGAGACTCCGGGACGTTAATTATTTACCTATAGATGGACGACATTACCGTGCCCAGAAAATGAAACCAAAATATCTCACTTGCTTCACTTGCTTGGCTGTTGACACGCTGGTGTTTGTTCAAGTGTTCATTTTTCTAGTTAGTTTGGTTTTAATTAGTTATTTGATTATAAAAAAATATAAAAAGCAGGTTGTCTGGCTGTGTGGGCGTCACCAGCGCAAGATACAGTATCACAAAATGCTGAATTATTCCTTTAAAGTGTTTTAGTATTATATGGTGTGAAATTCCTGTAGTTTCTATAAAGGGATTTATGTATAGACAACATTTCTAGAACTTTTTGATATTTTTACATATTGACCCTTGTAATGGCGGTGGTGGTTCCCTAAACTGAGATAATATGTGCCAAAAAATGTGAAATTCTGCTTATTTATGAATATTTGAGGTTATTTTATGTTTTGGTGTCAGCATAATATTCCTGCAGGATTTTGAATTCCAGCATAAATCTGCAGTTTTGCTTTGATATTTGTTTTAGTTTCCTTCTGAAATTAATTAGAGGATCTGAAAAGCAAGCAGTCCCACCCCATCAACCCACCCCCAACACACACACACACACACACACACACACACACACACACACACACACACACACACACACACACACACACACACACACACACACTACAAATACTAGTTTTCACATCATTTGGGCTTTAGAAGACACATAAAAGGAGCTGCAGCCTTGAGTGTAAATTGTGCCTCTTGTATTTTATTTTATTTTTCAGCTGCTGTGTTCAGGGTGTCGTGGTGGTGGTGGTGGAGGAGGTGGAGGTGGGTAGGCAGGGTTTTGGAGGGTAGGGGGGTTGACAAAAGCCGTTCTGGTTTCGTCCCCAGGGTGTTACACTGGTGGCGGCCTATTTCCCCAAAATAGCTCATTGATAGGGAATCAAAGCGATCATGTGGAGATTTGATTCGAGCTGCTGCACTCTGTCAGGAAGAGAACGTTTACAAGCTCTCGACTCACGACTTTGGGCTTCATTGCACATAAAAATACCACAGTTTCACCTTGTAGTGGGAGTAAATTTTCCTCCAGTTTTGTTTCAGTTCAGGTCTTAATTGCGTGTGACCTCTGACCTTTAACCCTTTCCTCTGTGGTTTACGTGTACAGTTGATAACTGAGGAAGTGAAGCTTAGTGGGACAATTTGTAGTAATTGCAAAACTATATAGTAGGAGACGTAAATGTCCTGATGCTGTTAGCAGCAGAGGAAGTTTGTCCCAGGGAGTAGCAGCAGAAATGGGCAATATTTCAGTTATTTCAAATATGTTTTAAAGTACATTTAAGTATTTTGTTATTTGCATTTTCCTTTGCGGGAAAAACAAAGATAAAAGTTGTTACAAAATACTTTGAGAGCTTGATTTGTGTATTTGAAATATAACCCCAATTTCGTTCCCAGGCCAGCTGAGTGACATAGTCACTCCAGCGTATCCTGGGTCTTCCCCGGGGCCTCCTCCCAGTGGGGCATGCCTGGAAAACCTCTCCAGGGAGGCACCCAGGAGGCGTCCGATATAGATGCCCGAGCCACCTCTGCTGGCTTCTCTCGATGTGGAGGAGCAGTGGCTCTACTCCAAGTTCGTCCCAGGTGACAGAGTTCCTCACCCTATCTCTAAGGGAGCGCCCTGCCACCCCGCGGACAAAACTCATTTCAGCCGCTTGTATTGGAGATCTTGTTCTTTCAGTCATGACCCAAAGTTCATGACCATAGGTGAGGGTAGGAACGTAGATTGACCGGAAAATCGAGAGCTTCCGAACTACCTCAGTGACTTCAGCTTGGCTGATGAGTGAGTCAACCTCTGGGTCCCCAGCCTCTGCTTCCTCTACGGAAGGGGGATTGAGGAGATCCTCGAAGTATTCCTTCCACCGTCCAACAATATCCCCAGTTGAAGTCAACAGCTCCCCACCACTGTAAACAGTGTTGGCAGGGTACTGCTTCCCCCTTCTGAGGCGCCGGGCAGTTTGCCAGAATCTCTTCGAGGCCGACCAGTAGTCCTCCTCCATGGCCTCCCTGAACTTTTCCCATACCCTATTTTTTGCTTCCGCAACCACTTGGGCCGCAGCACGCTTGGCCTGCTGGTACCTGTCGGCTGCCTCAGGAGTCCCACGAGCCAAACAAGCTTGATAAGACTCCTTCTTCAGCCTGATGGCATCCCTTACCTCCGGTGTCCACAACCGTGTTCGGGGATTGCCACCCCCCCAGCGAGGTGACTGTCCATGTCCCCACAGTCAGATTCCATGTCCTGGGATTGGGTCGTCGGGGCCCCTGCCCACGACTGCCACCCAAACCACACTGCATCGGCCCCTTCTGAACCTTCCCGCAGGTGATGGGCCTACGGGAAGGCGGGCCCACGTTGCTTGTTTGGGCTGAGCCCGGCCGAGTCCTGTGGGCAAAGACCCGCCCACCAGGTGCTCGCCTGTGAGCCCCAACCCCGGGCCTGGCTCCAGGGTGGGGCCCTGGTAACGCCAACCCGGGCGATGTAGACATCCCTGATCTTAAAACATTCATTGAGGGCACCGGAACCACTCTTAGTCTGACCTGTCATCTAGGACATGTTTGCCTTGGGAGACCCTACCAGGGGCAACAAGCCCCCGACAACATAGCTCCTAAGAGCATTCAGGTTCTCAAACCCCTCCACCACGATAAGGTGGCAGTTCAAGGAGGGTTTCAGCTTCCAAGGGTTTTATTCAGAACCCACCCATGGGGTTCTACCGAGACCCAACACAAAGAAGCTCTCAAAAATTTCAACAATCTTTGAAGAACTCTGTTGTGCAAAAAGGTTTCTTTGGCTGAAAAAGGTTCTTATTGGAACCCTTAGTTATTTTTAAAAGTGTACGAGTGACAGTGGTAGTGGGAATAGTAGTGTGAAGTATTATAGTCTTAGTATCAGCAGTAGCAGTAGTAGTATGAGTAGTGTTGTCAGTACTGTGAAGAGTGCTAGTTCTCATAGTAGTAGTGAAAGTAATCATGTTAGTAAAAGTAGAAGGAGCAGCTGTTGTGTATTTAGTAACAGCAGTGATGATATCAGTAGCAGAAGTTAAAGTGTATTATATACTGTGGTACATATAGACTGTAGTATTCTGCAATATTGTACATCAGTATAAACATCTGAGGGTAGTTATTTCAGTTGATCAGCTCTCCTGTGTGTCTGCTGTGAAACAAACCACTAAAATTCACACACACTTACACACACTCACACATGCACACACAGTGCTGAGGGCTTCCTGGTACCCACTTCCCTGCGTTGGAAACCATTTGCATGTCCCGCCACATCGCTGCTGATTGTAAAATTGTGAAATCTGAATTGACTATTTGCATACAGGCAGGCGTGTTTCACTGACGCACTTCACACACACGTGACCAAACCTGCCCGTATAGATATCAGTCAATGATAACAACTCTGACATATTGATCGTTTGACCCAGATGCATTTGAGACACTTAATCTAAATGTTGGAGTGAAATAGAAAACTGGTTCTGGTCACTGTTACTTCATGGAGTTATTAGGAATGATTTGTACTTAAAACTTAAGATGAGTCTGAATCACAGTTGGAGTATTTATTTCTCAAATAGGAAGAAAATGTCAAGCTTAGGTGTTGTTTTGTTTTCACCAACAAAGCAGCAAACAAAAAGTACCAGCTGATGTAATGCATCAGTATGACCTCAGCATGTAACATCCAGTGTGTAATTTACAAAAAACAACTTTCAACTTGATCACATGGTCTTTTTCTTCAGTCATTTACTGAAGAAGAATGAGATGAGTTGAAAGTTGATGAGTTTTTGTTGGACCTTTAAAGTTCTTGTAAAGAAATGCCCATGCTCAAATTTCCTTCTTTTTAAAGGTACACTTATGAAGATAATGTACACATATAAACACAATTTACAAACAGAAACACAATTTTGAGATATATTAATATATAAAATTTAAAATAAAAAATATAAAACATACATATAATAAAATATAAAAATGAAAATATATACACATGCATAAATTATTTTTCATGGGGAAATGTACATGTGAACACATTGCACATACAGAAAATACACACATATGACAGTTTATAGATGAAAAATACACTAAGAATAATATTTTATAGACACACAGTAGGTTATACATGTAAGAACATGCCCACACACACAGTTTACATAAAGAATACATACATGAATACATGTTGTACATAAAGAATATTTACATGAAGAATTGTTGTTCATATAGAATATATACATGCAACACTTGTGTAAGGAAAGCATATACAAAAACATATACTGACATATACTCTATATATACCCATGCACACATTTACACATTTACATGAGGAAAAAGTACATGTCAACACATTGTGCATATAGATAAAACATACAGAAAGCTTATACATATGATGACAATATTAACAATGTATACAGAGGAAATGTTTTGTCACTTGTAAAATATACAGTATATGTATGAAGACAATATATGCAAATTTTACATGAACAAATGTACATGAGGAAATGTGCATGCAGACTATATACTTGCAATGCCTGTATAATGAAGCTTCTATAAAAATATATACTGTATATATACACATGCACACATTTTACATGAGGAAAAAGTGCATATGGCCACAATGTGCATATAGAAAGTACATACTTATAAAGAAAGCAAATACATACTATGTACATATGAATATATACATAGAAAATGTTTTATCACATAGTATACAATGCACTCATGAAGACAATATATACACATGAACACAATTTATAAGAAACACAATTTGTAGAAGTGCTAATGCTGACATTTTATGGGTATTCAATATATATTTAAAAACGCATATGCATGCACAAATTTTACATGAAGAAAATGCATACATTGTATAGAAAATACATAAATATAACACAACTTATAGACAGAAAATATACTGCTAATAACATTTACAGGCATGCTATGCTTTTTACATGCATACACTTGACATAAGAAATGTACATTCATATACATATATAGAAAAGTATCTGAGGACACATTGTATACATAGAATATACTTACAATACCTGTATAAAGAAGGCATATACAAAAAATGTATACAGAACATACACTTTACTTTAAGAATGTGGACACATTGTACAAAATATACACATGTGAAGACAAGATATATACATAAACATAACTGATAGATATCAGATTGACTGATATTGATATTTTACAGGCGTACCTGCACTTTTCAAGTACAGCAGTTTGGATTGTAACATTAAAAACGACCGTTTGAAATGAGCTGCAGCAGCATGTAAAACTGTACAGTGATCACTTGTAATATTGTATACTATTGACTATTGGTTTTGACAATATTTGCAGTTGAGGATGAAATAATGAAGTAATGTGCAGAATAATAATTTAGTTTGAGAACATGAAGTGCGCACACTGCTGTGTCTCTGTGTCTCTGTGGGTGTTGAACCTGCCTGTGTTTGGTATTCCGTGCAGAAAGCCTCCCACGCCCCGTGTGTCCGCCCACGCGCGGATTTGCGTCACGCAGGGAGCAGCGTGGGCGAGAGAGAGAGAGAGAGAGAGACACACACACACACAGAGACAGAGAGAGGGAGAGAGGCTCTGTGGTAACAGCGCGGAATATCCCACTCTGCTGCCTGCGTCAAACCGCGCGACGTTACAACGAGACCAGACAGGAAGCGCCGACAAAATAAAAGCATCTGAAATATCGTTTTACATTTCCCATGAAAAGAAAAAAATTAGAGAGTGGGAAGAAAGTTTCCACATACAAGGAATTTGCCTTGGTATTATGGTGTATAATTATCACAGTAAACATATCTCAAGAAAGGGGAAAAAAATGTGGTAAGGATAAGATTAAACCAAATTAGAGAAGCAGTGTTGACAATGACAGTGAAATTAATACTGGGAGTAATATTGAGCAAAAAGTAATAAAAACTAATATTGCAACCAATAATGAACATAGTATTGCACATGATAGTGAACCCAATACTATATGAAGAAGAAATATTGCATATGATAGTGAATTTAATATATGACATTAAAATGTAATATACTCTTATTTAATAGTTGCATCCTAACACATTCAGGATTTTGCATCTGCAAAGCACCCGAATACTTCTGTCTCAGCTGATTTCTGGTAAGTTTTTTTTTTGGTCATGTCTTATTTCTTGTTTTCTTGTCTTGTCTTATCATCTGTAATGTACTCACTTGTGATTCTGAGATACTTGTACTTTACTAGAGTATGCCTAGTTTTTACTATTTCCACTCTGCTGCATTACAAAAGGAAATATTGTACTTTTCATCTTCCTGAATTTATGACAGGTGTAGTTATTTACTTTGAAGGTCAAGGTTTTACACACAGTATATGTTCTCAGTTTAGAAAATATGATGCACTAAAAATGAAATATTATCAATTAAGCTAGATTGTAAGTTGTTTTTAAGTTTATAATAATGTCACTTTTAATTGAGTATACTTAAAAATTGATGTATGCTGTTGGATTTGAGTATATATTCACCTGCTAAAACATTAATCCAGCCTCTATTTACACTTTTCTAAATGTTAAATGTTTTACATGCTGAGCGACGCTTTTATTTTGTAACGGCAGCCGGACGTGGTTGTGTGTGAGTGTTTGTGGGTTTGACAGTGAATGAACAGTGCAGGGGAGTGGATAGACGCTGGGAGAGGACTCAAACACTCACTCACACACACTCACACACACACTCACACACATCATACCCGCACACACACGCAACACACACTTGGAGGACAAAGACGCACCAAAAGACGCACGAAGGTCAGCGGGTTTTTTTTTTTACTGATATTCTGCGCTTTTTTCTTCTCTCAGTGGCAGGAGATAGAAAAAGTTTCCAGAAAGAAGAGACGAAGACGAGACAGACTGAGGAGTGTCGCAAAGACAAGACAAGCAGGCACTCTTTGGCTGCTTTTTGTCCTGGAGATAATTTTTACATTTCTTCGTTTTGATTTTTTACATTTTTTGATATTACGCGCCTCGCTGTGATCCTGGGGGATCCCTTCTCTGCGGGCGTTCCTCTTGCACAAATTGACAGCCAGGCTTTGTGTTGATAAACAGTCCACAAGAAGGAGAAACAGAAGAAGAAGAGCTGGACCAGGGCGGACCAAAGGGGGCCAGAAACTCACCAGGTAGGCACAATTACACATGGATGTAATCCTGCAGGTTACTTGCTGCTGCAGCTGCAGTCACATTTTGCACAGAAAGCCTGCCGGTGGCTCCACAAAACGACCAGTTATTATAGGAATATTATAGGGAATGCTTTCAAATATCACAATCTGTGTGTAAACTCACCAAATAGGCGGTAAAACTCCGTGTAGGTGCACAATAAGCCTCAGTGAAACTGTAAGAATACTATAAGAGATTAATTTAAAGGAATAATATGTGAAATAAAAATAGCTCGAACCGCCAAATGTGATTATGAACTCACTACTGAGCACCATACACAGACTATAGGACTTTATGTGAATATTAAATACCTCTATAAACACAATTATAGAACTACTCCTATGCATGTTAAATGTATATTATGAGCATATTGTAGGAATAAAGTGCCATGAAAGGTGACAACTGAGCAGCATACATAGATTATAACACATAATGCAAACATTAAATAGCTTAAAGCACAATTGTAGCTACTTCTATGCATGATAAGTGTATTTTAGGAGTTAAAATGGCATTAAAGGTGACAGTGTCATTGTAAACTCGCTATTGAGCACCATAGACAAGTTACTGTAAGAATTAAAGCTGCAACTAACTATTTTTTCATTTCTGCAAAGACTGTAAGGCTTCATATGAATGCTCTCGAGGTAAAAATGTATTCAAGCACAATTATAGCCACTTCTGTGCCTTGTAAATGTATATTATGAGCATATTTTAGGAGTTAAAGTGCCATGAAAGGTGACAGTTTTATTGTGAACTCACTATTGAGCAGCATGCACAGACTGTAAGACTTCTTGTGAATATTAAATACCATAAAACACAATTACAACTACTTCTATGGATGATAAATGTATCTTATGATGATATTGTTGAATTTTAAGTACCATTAAAGCTGACAGTGTCACTGTAAAATCGCTGCTGAGCAGTATAGACAAGTTATTATAGGAGTATGAGAGCTTTATTATCGTAGGATTTGTCATTTGTGAGCACCATGCACAGAATAAGTGATTATTAAAATACCTTAAAGGCAGTTATAGCCTCTCCAGTGCATGATAAATGTATATGAGGAGCATGTTGTAGGAGTTATTCAGCAGCAGTTAGTTATTATAGGAATATTGTAGGAATTATCATACATAATTTTTCATGTTTGCATAAAGTATCATAGGAAAACTGTAGAAATACTACAAGAAATACAATTACAACCACAGCTATGCATGATAAGTACATATTATGTGGATATTTTAGGAGTGAAAGTACCTGAAAGGAGACATTGTCAGTGCTACTGTGCACCATACACAGACATTATGTGAATATTAAAGAGATAAAAACATCTTAAAGCATAATTATATCTACTTCTATGCATAATAAAAGTATATAATGACTGTGTATAATGTGTATTATGAGCATCATAGACAAGTTGCTATAGGAATATTATAGCTGTATTAGCAAAGAGTTTAATTTTTGAATACAGTAATGATATGAATACTATAAAAGATTAAAGGAATATTAATATATGAATGTAAACATGACAATACATTAAGGTACAATTTTAGCCACTCATGTGGATTATAAATGTATATTTTGAGCATATTATAGGAGTTAAAGGTGACAGTGTCATTGTCAACTTGCATCATGGACAAATTTCTATAGGAATTATCAGAGTCACTTTAATTTGAATATAGTAGAGCTGCACAGATTAATCAATCATTAATCGACTATCAAATTAATCACTAACAATTTTGGTTAAAGATTAATCCCTCTGAATCTTTTAAAGAAAAAAAGTAAAAATTCTCTGATTTCAGCTTCTTAAATGTGAATATTTTCTGGTTTCTTTACTCCTCTCTGACAGTATATATTTGGGTTTTGGATTGTGGACAAAACAAGACATTTGAGGACGTCATTTTGGACTTTGGGAAACAGTGATTGACTAATTTCACTGCTCTTCACCTGATATTTTATTGACCAAACAATAATAAACAGTGAAAATAGTTGTAGCTTGCAGTCCTAGTAAACTGAGCATCTCTGGGTTTTGGACTGTTAAAACTTTTATAAATATGTCACTTTGGGCTCTTACAGAATATAACAGGTACTTGTCAACAGGTTCTGACAATTCATAGACAAAATAAAGGAAGAAGTTATTATTTGTAGCCCTAAATACAAGAATACAACTAAATGTTTTCTGCTGGATTTTCAAAATAAAGCACAGACCTGTAAAGTGAATAACTATATTTGGCTGCAGCAGATTAATTGTCAAGATTACAGGTATTTTTTGAGATTTTCCAACAATTTAAAGATAAAATAAAGGAAGAACTAATAGTCACAGCCATAAATACAATAATACAACTAACTGTTTTCTGCTGTTTTTTTTGTTTTTTTTTCAAATGAAAGTGTAAACTGTGAAGTGAACAAGTATATTTAGCTGCAGATGTCAGATGTCAGAGTCACGGCACTACAGGCAGTAATTCAACTGTTTTGTGCAGTGTTTTCAAAATAAAGTGCAAATGTGTAAGGTGAATAACTACATTAATCTGCAGCAGGTAAACTGTCACCATTACAGGCCGTTTTCAAGATTTTCTGACAGTTCATAGTCAAAACAAGAAAGAACTTGTTAGTTGCAGCCCTAAATATCATAATACAACCATCAACTAACTGTTTTTTTTTCTGGTTTTTCAAAATAAAGTGCAAATATTTGAATTGAGCAACTATATTTTGGTGCAGCAGGTAAATTGTCCATCAGTTGCCAAGATCAACCTGTGTCTGGAGAGTAAAATAATCTTGATATCTGCAGGTTTAAAAGCCCCCCAGTGTGTTTTTACTAATTTTAACTGGATTCTTTTATTGTGATTCTACTAATAGAAACTGGATTCATTTAGTTGACAGAGAAAATAGCTTCATAATGCTTATTGTCAGTGTGTTGGTTCAATAGCCGTCTGCACAAACACTCTCAGACTGATATCTTAACAGCCTGCCATCTTACTCCAGTTTTATCACAGTAGATGTTTGTGTGTGTTTGTGTGTGTGTGTGTGTGTGTGTGTGTGTGTGTGTGTGTGTGTGTGTAAGAGGCGTCTGTGAATGGCAGGCTCTAATTGAAGTCCTGCTTCACAAAGCGAGTTTAGCGAGTTCGCCTTTTCACCTGGAGAATCGAGGCGTGCGCTGGCACAATGGCACACAAACACACACACACACACACACACACACACACACACACACACACACACACACACACACAGGCTGATCTGTGTGTAGTTTCCTGTATGAAGTGCCACGCAGCAGGCCAGGGATACCTCAGCCCTCCACCAGTACAGTGAAGATTTCTTTGACTTCAGTGTGATTCAGGAGGAATTTCCCAGTTTCTCAACAATCATGTTGTAATCATCACTATGAGCCAGAACAGTGTGTTATGTCAGTGTGTGTGTGTGTGTGTGTGAGAGAGAGGTGTCCTTAACAGTATCTTAACATCATATTTAATACAATTATTGAGTGAATATTAGGGCTGCAAATAATTATTATCAAATAGCAAATAATTAATTCATTATCAATTAATCTGCTGATTATTTTCACAATTAATTGATTAAACATTTATTCAAAAGGTCAAAACATGCAGAAAAATGCTCATCACAGTTTCTCAGAGCTCAAAGTCAAGTCTTCATATTGCTCCTTTTGTCCAAGACTCTTCATTTACTGTCATAAATGACAAAAAGCAGCAAATCCTCACATTTAAGAAGCTGGAACCAACTAATAGCGTGATATTTTTGCTTGAAAAATGACTGGGATTATTTTATTTTACAGACACAGGTTTGGCAAACAATAGACAATTTACCTGCTGCAGCCAAATGTAGTTATTCAGTTTGCACTTTATTTTGAAAAACCAGCAGAAAACAGTTGTTAGTTATATTGTGATATTTATGGCTGCAACTTAGAAGTTCTTTCATTGTTTTGTTTATGAATTGTCAGAAAATATTGAAAAACAGCTGTAGTGTGGACAGTTTACCTACTGCAGCTAAATATAGTTATTCAATTCAAATGTTTGCACTTTATTTTGAAAAAACAGCTAAAACAGTTAGTTATATAATTGTATTTAAGGCTGCAACTAACATGCTCTTTCTTTGTTTTGTCTATAAATTGTCAGAAAATATCATAAAAATGTGTGTGTTGTGATTAATTTTCCTGCTGCATATTTGTACTTTATTCTGAAAAAACAGCTGAAAACATTGGTTGTGTTATTGTCTGTAGGGCTGCGACCAACAAGTTCTTTCCTTGTTGTCTATGAATTGTCAGAAACTGTTGAAAATGGCTGTCATACTCCCCAACAGCCCAAGGTTACCTTGCTTTTTACCTTGCTTTCTCTTTATCCTACCAACAGTCCAAAGGTGTTCAGTTTACTATCATACATGTCAGAGAAAAAGCATCTAATTCTTATTTTTAAGAAGCCAAACCAGAGAATAACTGACTAGTTAACAGTTGTATTAAAATAGATAGCAGCAGGTAACTGCCTTGACACACAGCGCAGCAATCAGATCAGATCTCACAGGTTCACAGTGTAAAATTAGTCTAATAACAAGTGAAATCTACCTGTCAGACTCAACAATATCAGTTTTAAGGCATGTTAGATTGTTCAGCTGTTGCAATATCAGAATTTTAAACTTTGACACAATACTAGAATAAAAGAGTCCCAGGTACACAAAATAGACTAAAAAAGTCAGTGAATGTTGACTGATGTTTTGTTGCAAGCCAAATTTCAGGCAGGACAATAAAGAGCATCTGAAACCCTAACCTCTCACACACTTTCGAATGTGAGGGAGAAATTTTTTAAACTTTAACGAAACTGACAATCACACCCTCTTAATGCGGTGATTGGCGTGGAGGCATGAAAGTAGGCAGGACTTTTCTTTTTAATCTACCAGAACTACTTTCTTTCTACAGTACAATCTTCCAGAACTACTTTCTTTCTACTGCAAGGAGTTCCTACATGAAACTGCTCACAACAAAGTCTGTGGATTATCTGGAGTAACAGGGTCATGATTAATAGAAAGAGACACTGGTTTTTCATTTTGCAAACATATCTTTTGGTGCTTTGGTGCCATTTAGACACCTCTGTGGTTGATAGCTCCAAAACTCTGCAACTCACACCAAGAAAATGCCTTCAGTATTTATCAGTGATTCCTTTAGAATGATAATCATCGAACCGGTTCTGGAATGATTTCTTGATGCTCAGCCCTATTAGCACCTTTTGTTAGCACTCCTCTGTAGCATCATTTGCACGTGGGCTTTCTTGTGTCCTTTGCCTTTTCTTGTCCATTATTTCCAAACAACCCTACTCCTGTTGTTTATTTAAAATATTTTCACTGCTTTACCTTGCTGTCTGATGACATTTTCCATCAGCAAACGAGCATTTCAAAGACCAGGTATCGCTCTCTCCAAACCAACCAAACTCCATAGGCAAAATCAGAAATTTTCCCTTACTGAACACAAGAGGTGCTAATCTACTGCTCCCTTGATCTGTGAGTTTGTTTCTGACATTTTGTGACTTTGGTGAATCTCAACTAACCCTTTAAAATGAAGAAGTCACACAAGAACACAAACAATCTTGGAGATCAAGGCACTTGTAGTTTAGCAGCTCCTGTGTTAAAATGACTGATTTCGCCTATGGAGTTTGGTTGATTTGGTGAAAGCGATATTTAGCTCGTATAACAGCGGTTGCCTGGCAGAGAACGTTGTCTGACAGCAAAATAAAGCACTGAAAATATCCTAAAAATAGCATATGGTACTTCTGCATTTTAAAAAGATAGCTTGGATACAACAAAGTCACACAATGACAGCCTTTGTAAGTTATTGGATGACACTTGTTTCAAGCATTTGTCAGCATTTTAAGTTCAGAGGTAAATATAAAGGAAAAAAATCCACAAAAAATGACTTGTTATAAACAGTTTTTTAAACTTAATTCAGCGTTTTATCTATGTTCATGCTGTGCACTAAATGTGATGTCTAGACTGTGGTTGCCTCCTGTTATAAATGGAACAGTTAAGGCTGCACAGCTGAGTTTATTGCACCTACATATGAAAGCTCCTTGCTTGTTGGATAAAAATTCCCAAGATGAATTATTAGAGGCATTATTATATGTATACAGTGTTGCCATATCCAGCCCTACATTTCACCAATCTGATTCTACTCAGCAATTCTTTTTCTTCACCTTTTGCCACGTATTGTGTGACCCAAATATGTCAAGCTGTAGTAGATGACCTTTAGTCATGTATGATGAGTTGAATGGTCATGTTTTCCACTTGTTTTTGTGTGATTGGGTTGTCGCATCATGATGCTCATGATGAACTTCCTCCCCTGCGTGACATGATAATTTCCCTCAGTGATTGTGCTGCATCACCACTTTCTTTTACAGCATTTAAACGCCACACTCATGTTGACGCAGACATTTGTGGGTGATATGGAGGGAAATTGTGCAGGTTGAGCCACTGAAAAGTTTCATTCTAGAGTTTTATCTTTTTGATTTGGACCTGATTCAGCTCACAAATGCTAACATCCCAAATTTTATCCAAAGTTCTCATTGTAAGTATTTTAGGCTTCTATAAATTTTGAATCAGAACAGGTCAATGGGCATTAAAAAGATAGTTTGGATTATTTGAAGTGTGGTTGTATGAGGAACTTATCCATAGTCAGGGTGTTACCTACAGTAGACGGAGCAGCAGGAGTACTGGTGTAGGAAGCTAAGCAGTGCTTTGCTGTGGACGGGGTCAACAACAAATGTATTTTAGACACTTTAAAAATAAGACAAATATCGCTCTCTCCAAACCAACCAAATTTCATTTACAAAAACACTAATATTACCTTGCAAAGTTACTTATCTACCACTGAAACAACGTTATTAAACTATATTTATTATGTTGAATGAAAATAAAATGTGGGACAATGGCTGTGCTTAAAGGAGCAATATGTAGCAATTGTGTATGCAAAAATGAGTCCAAATAGCAAGTTGGAGCCACAGGCTGTATATGAACTTGGTAGAAATCCAATTTAATATGAGATCTATGGTTGACCTCCTCACCAGACTTGAGGAAGCTCAGGCAGGCTACAGTAACGCTGCAGGAGCACAGGATGCATGCAACATTGTAATTTAACAATAACAGGTGAGGACAAGTCCCACACTGTCAGTTGATCAGCTGTCGGTCAATGAAAAGTTAGGCCTGTTATCCTGAAAACAAAAACCCATTGCCCTGAAAATACACACTCTGAAGCTGGTATTCAGTGACTGTCCCACTGCCTGCCAAACTAACTAACAAAATAATTTGCTTAATTTAACCGTTATAAAGATCTGCTCCTTCCAAAAGATCATTAATGATTTCGTGCGACTCATAAACACACACTTACTCATTCGGAACAAAATCTGCATTAATTTGAGCTCTGATTAATGTTAAACAGGCAAACAAAAAACGTTATTCCTGCCTGGAATAGAAATTTCAAAGGGAGACACTGTGGCTGCAGCACTGACGTTAGAGTAGTGAGTATTTCAACTTTCTCAGATGACATATCATTGTCATTTTATGATTTATTACAGTAAATATGTTGCAGATTTCTCCTTTAAAGAGCGTTGCTCAACATTTTTCACCATTTTCTGACATTTTATGGACCGAACAACTAATCAATTTATGGAAAAAATGGTTGACAGATTAATCAATAATGAAAATAATCATAAGAGGAAAGACTTGGAAAATGGGACCAAACATGTGGAGCACATGAATGTATGTCTGTTTATCGACTGACAAGATTGTGACAGGATTAATTGATTGATTAATAATTGTTAGTCACTTTTAATTGAAAAAAACATCAAAATCTCTGATTTCAGCTTCTTAAATATGAATATGTTCTAGTTTCTTTGAATTGTGAACAAAAAAAGACATTTGAGGACGTCACCTTGAGGTTTAATCAACATTTTTCACCATTTTCTGACATTTCATGGACCAAACAACTAATCGATTAGTTGAGATAATAACTGACCAATTTATCGATGATGAAAATAATCGTTAGTTGCAGCCCTAAAAACACTAATCTGATACTTGGATTATGTTACTGGCTACATTTTTTCTCCCAGTCCTGGTCATGAAGACGTGATGAGCTGGAAAAAGCTCACTGAAGCTCCTGTTTTTTGAATTTTATCAATAGTTTAAACTTTATTAACAAGTGCTGCACAGATACTTGAACTAGTTATACGTTTCACTTCTTGAGAAAGACATCTTGCACTGAGTTAGAGGCTAGGCTGGAGATGATCCTCCATTTGGAAACAAATATTGCTCATCAGTCTGTCCACTGTGACTAAGAACTTTATTGAATGACTGTTTCAACTAACTTTTGTTGCTAGTCTGGTTTGTAGACATTAATTGGCAGCAGTAGTATCAGTAGTATTTGTGGTTCTCGTTGATCTAAAACTACATATATGTGATGGTTTCAGTCGCCGTCTCCTCTCAGGCAGCGTTTGTGTTTGTCATTTTCCCGTCTCAGTCAGGCTGAGTCGAGGCCTGCCTGGCTCCCTGGGCTGAGGCTCTCCGGGCCTATTCTGGGCGAGGCGAGCCCACCACCTACACATCCTGCAGGGGTGGAGAGAGGCATGTGGTCCTCCCAGCAACCCGGGCCTGCTGACTGCCACTCCTCTGTTAGCTGGGCCTCCGCAGGGCCTCACATGCACATAGGAAGAGATGAAAAAAAAAACAAAAAAACAAGCCTCTTTCTCTCAGGCCTCCACTTTGGCTTCTTTTTCCTCAAATTCAAGGTGGCAAGTGACACATATTTGGCACAGATGTGAGCGTTTTCTTTGCTTTGTGAGGCGGAGTGAATGACAGCGTCACTTTCGAGGATAAATACTAATCTGACGAGCTGACAGGGCAGCAAACAGCCAAACATACATCCAGAAAAGGTTTATTCAAACATGGAATCAGCCCTGATGCATGTAGAGCTGAAATAATTAAGAGTAGATTAAAAATACCAAACACAATTTCAGCAAAATTAAACTACTGCAGGAGCCATTTTAGCTCTTTTTACATCAATGCAACTATAAGAAATACAACACTAGCCTTGTGAAAGAAAGCTTTGTACACTCTTAGACATAAATGTGCTAACTAGAACCATAAAGGGTTCTTTGGCTTGTCCCCATAGGAGAACCCTTTTTGATTACTGGTAGAACCTTTTATAAAAGTTCAGCTTTGAATCCTTTTATTGAACCATCTGGAACCATCTGTGAAAGGTTTTGGGGCTCTAACCAGAACCTTTCCACCCTCTAAGGGTGCTACCAAGGACCCATCTAGGGGGTTCTACTGAGAACCCTCATATAAGGGTTTTGTCCAGAACACACTCAAGTGATTCGACCAAAAACCTTTTTATATTCAAAGGGTTTAGGGTTTAATCTTGAATCTTGGTCGTTCCACTATGAACCCTTTTATATTACAAGGGTTTCATCTAGAATCCTTCCACTAGGTTACCAAAAACCCTTAATATTCCAAGGGTTTTTATCTAGAATCAGCTCAGGGGGTTATATCAAACCCCCTTTTATATTACAAGGGTTTTATCTAGAACCAGCTCAGGGGGTTCTACCACAAACCCTTTTATATTTGAAGGGTTTTATTGAGAACCTACCCAGGGGATTCTACCAAGAACCTCTTGCTACCATGGTACAAAGAGTCCTTGACAAAAGAGTTCTTCAAGGATCTCAACAAACCATGAAAAACTATTTCTTCCAAAAAGGGTTCTTCAGAACTTCAGTACTTCAGAGAGAACCCTTTCTGAACCCTTATATCCAACAGTGAAGCCTTTAACCCATTTTGTGACATAAAACATTAATATTCTAAAGCTAAAACACCTAAAAATAATGTTGATAACTAAACAAGGTTAAAGCAGAAATCTTGAAAATCCTACCGCGACCATTCAAGCTAAAAATGTAAAAAGGCACTTGTGGCATTCTTGATGGAAAAGTCGTCCATCCTGTCGCCAAATTTAACCTTTTCCCACACCTGCTGAGGCCTGATAAACTGCAATCAGACACCTGCCAGGAATAATATGTGCAATCCAAATATAAGTCTTCACAGTTTTCATAGAAACGTGTCTCTATGTCAGGTTACCGTGGTAATTTTGGTGCAGAACATGTAACATGACAGAATTTGAGGAAAATTCAAGGTCAATTTTCTTGCTTTAAACTGCATCTCTGTCTTTGATTAGAAACTCTCCAACGTCAAGAATTCTCACTCGCTTTTCTGTTTTGGTGGCTGCTAATTAACCATCCAGGCAGGAAGAAAACTGAGTTTGTTAAGAGCAGTGTGACAACAAAGAAAAGGCAAATCATCTCAGAGTTAATGTCCTTTGTAAAACTGTCTGTCTGATTTATCCATCAAGGACAACTTGGTTTTTTCTCGCCATTTGGTGCTCAGCAGGGGGACTACAGGCTCTGCAGTTAGCAAATGACTTGTCTGACATTTCTAAATCTGAAGTTTTTTGGAGGACTGGGCAAGTTATTCAGCATTAAAGGAACAGTCTGACAGTTTTGGAAAAAATGTTCATTTACTTTCTGGCAAAGAGTTAGATGAGAAGATCAACACTATGCTCATGTCTGTCTGTTAATTATGAAGCTACTATCAGTAGTTTGTGAGCTTAGCTTAGCACAATGACTGGAAACGAAGGGAAAAAGCTAGCCTAACAAAATCCACCTAGTCTAACACTAACTTTTCATAAAGCTGCAACTTGTAAGGCTCATTTCTGCCCCTTTTATGTATGAAGATAGGTTAGTTTCAAACGATGTCATTTATGGTGAAGAAAAAGAGTCAAAAGTTTCTGACAACACCAAACATGGTGATGCTGGAGGTGGTTGTAATAATGACTGAGGCAGCATTGTAATGACGGCGGTCTGTACGGCCATCAAACACTCCCGACATGTGGACGGAGATTTCTTTTCACTAACTAATTGATGACAAATGTTATTTCTGAAGTAAGGCTCCATCTGTATCTGTATACGTATCTAACATTAAGCATAAGTGAGTCTTTACACTTCTGATTAAACAAAGAAGATCAATCCTACTGTAAAGCTGAAGCCAGCTGCTGGCTAGCTTAGTTTAGCCTGGCAAAAAGATGGGAAAGAGGGGGAAACAGCTCACCTTGCTCTCCCCAAAGATGTCACCCAAAAATACTTTAGGAATTTAAGGTGGCACTGGTCCATTTCGTCCATATCTGTAAGCTTTAAAATTAAAAATTTGCTTGGCTGTGTCTTATTAACCTGTCCTACGTCCTCCCTCAGGTATGGCGGCGGTGTTGCCGAGAACCCTGGGTGAGCTGCAGCTCTACCGCATCCTGCAGCGAGCGAATCTGCTCTACTACTACGAGGCCTTCATCCAGCAGGGCGGCGACGACGTGCAGCAGCTGTGCGAGGCCGGGGAGGAGGAGTTCCTGGAGATCATGGCCCTCGTCGGCATGGCCAGCAAGCCGCTGCACGTGCGCCGCCTGCAGAAGGCGCTGCGGGACTGGGTCACCAACCCGGCCATCTTCAACCAGCCACTCACGTCGCTGCCTGTCTGCAGTATCCCCGTCTACAAGCTGCCCGAGGGCTCGCCAACGCTGCTCAGCGGACAGGACAGAGCCAACACCGCCAGCGTCAAGATGCCCAAAGCCGTCGCGGCCGCCTGTTCCGACCCAGGAAAGCTGGATGTGGCGCGGGACAAAGTGTCTGCTGGGTCGCCCCTGCAGGGCAGCAGCGAGGCTCGATTCTGGTCAGGCCACAGCAACGACAGCGAGCACAGCCTGTCGCCGTCAGACCTCGGCTCCCCATCCTCACCGAGGGACGCCTTAGAGGCTCTGGATGCCGCAGCCGTGCAGTCAGTCCTGGAGTGTGTAGACAGGATGGCACCGGGACTTCCTAAGACAGACCTTGCTGAGGTCAAAGAGCAGCTGAAGAACAACAAGAAACTGGCAAAGATGATCGGACACATCTTTGAAATGAGTGACGACGACCCACGAAGGGAGGAGGAAATCCGTAAATACAGCGCCATCTATGGACGCTTTGACTCCAAGAGGAGGGACGGAAAACACCTGACACTGCACGAGGTTCACGTCCCTGCTTGATTAAAGAATTTGTCTTCATATTCCAGTCTGCTTGAGCTTCATGTTTGTGTGTTTTTCTGTGTGATGTGCAGCTGACAGTGAACGAGGCAGCAGCTCAGCTCTGTATGAGGGACATGGCGCTGCTGACACGTCGAGACGAGCTGTTCGGACTCGCACGCCAGATTTCCAGAGAGGTCACCTACAAATACACCTACCGCACCAGCAAGTAAGAGCTCACACTTACAGAGATCATTCATATTCATTCGTATTTCAAGTGTGATTGTATGAGGTACTCATCCATCGTCAGTGTGTTACCTACACTAGATGGCGGTTGACATGCTCCCAGTTTGGAGAAGCTGCTGTGTACAGGGTCAGCAGCTAAATATATTTTGGCCACCTAAAAAAAACCTTTATCAGTCTCAGTATATGCTATATTCAGAATATTTTCCCCACTTTAACTTGCTGTCAGACAGACTTTTACAAAGGAAAAGGACTGTTATATAACCAAATATCACGCTCTCTAAACCAACCAAACTCCATGAGCGAAATTACTAATTTTACCTCACAGAACATGGGAGCTGGCTTGATCTGTGAGTATTTATGTATAATTGTATGTCTTTTTGTGTTTTAAAATGTTAATTCAGATTCACCAAAGACACACAATAACACAAACACACTAACAGATCAAGGCAAAGGTAGACACACAGCTCCAGTGTTCTGCAAGGTAGAATTAGTGATTTTGCCCATGGAGTTTGGTTGATTTAGAGGGAGTGACTTTTGGCTTATATAACAACATTTTCCTGTTGGAAGATCCGTCTGATGGCAAGGTAAAGCTTGAAAGAAAGAAAAGAAGAAAATGGGGGAAAGACAGGATGACACGTAGCAAAGAACCACAGGTTGGAATTGAACCTGAAATATCCCTTTTTTTATTTGTTGAGTAATTTAAGCACAACTTTTGGGATGAAAAAAAGTACAGCTCTGTCTTAAATAATGCAAGAAATGTTTACAGCTGTACTAAGATTTATGGAAAAGCTGCTTGCTTGTTTCCTGGCAAATAAGTCTGATCCAAACTTTAGTGACAATCAGCACTTCTTTTGGAGTAACATTTTGGTCTCCTCGCCTCTTAAAAGCAACTGTCTGCCACTTTGTTCACGGCCTCTCTGAGCCTTAAATGCATCGTTGTCGTCCATCTCAGCATTCATGCTGTTTTTAAAAAAACACTTGAGAAGCCGACACCAGCTGACAGGAAGTGGTTTTAAATACTTCTGATGAAAAAAGTCCTGAAGTGTATTTCCTGATGTTTCTCTGCAGGTCTCGCTGTGGAGACAGAGACGAGCCGTCCCCTAAAAGGATCAAAACAGAGGTGAGTCAAACATTTCTGCAGTCAGATTAACGCTGCACTCTGGGAATATTACTGGTTATTATTTTTAACTACTGGACCCATCAGCCTCATGTTTTTGTGCACTTTATGACCAAATGCTCAAGGACCTCTCATGGTGACTGAGTCACAATTTTTTTAAAGAAAAATGTATTTTATTGACTGCTCTGTTTTATACCAACTTCTCACTCCTCAAGTCAGCAACAACTGCGAGGCTAAAAACAAGGTTTACTTAGTCTGTTGCAGGTCACATTTTGTCCTTGGTTGTCTCTATGCCAAAACATGAACCTTCTTTATAGACACAACTTCCACTGAGACATGCAGGTTCCAATCTATGAACAGGCAACATCAAGCATAAATTATTTAGAATTAGCTGCCTGGTTGCTTGTAATATTCTTAATAAATAAAATGTTCCAAATAAATAATTAGTTTCCCTATTAAAGGGATGGTTTGGATTATTTGAAGTGTGGTTGTATGACGTGCTTATCCATAGTCAGTGTGTTACCTACTGTACAAAGTACACTGTATTCAGAATATTTTCAATGCTTTACTTTGCTGTCAGACAGCCCTTTCAGGACAGGAAATTGCTTAAATAAGCCTATTATTGCTCTGTCAAAACCAGCCAAACTCCAATGGAAAAATCAGTAATTTTACCCCACAAACCACAGGAGCTGCTGGTCTCCCGCTACCTCGATCTGTTCGTTTGTCAGTGTCATTGTGTCGCTTTGGTGAATCCAAACTAACCTTTTAAAGCACGAAAGTCACACAATAGCACAAACAAATGAACAGATTGAGAAAAACTGACACTAAACTATACAAAAACATTGCAGGAGGTGCTTCACCTCATCTGTTGTGTGGCAGGGAATATGATGGAGGCTGGCTCATGTATAGACAGGTCTCTTCAGTGTGACATTTGACGTTACGTTTGGTTGCTTGTAATAAATAAAGTTAAACAAAGAGCTGAAGCTCACTCATTGGCTCATTTTTGAAGTTTAAAATGCCTGAGATGTAAAGACTTAGTCCTGGCAGATGGCGCTCCTCTGTGTGCAGTGATCAGTACCAGAATGGACGCCGCAGCAGCAGCAGCCTTGAACGCAGTACAAAGCGATCTCTCAGTGTTCATCTCCTGACACACTTGGCTCCGAGTTTTCTTTGAGCTCTGAATGGCTCCTCTCAGTTTGTAAACCGATGATCGAAAACATGTGGTGGTCGCGAGCTCTGCAGGGATTTTAACCAAGACGAAGAGCTGCAGATGAACCGACACCTGCTCACAAAAACCACTCTGAGTTCCCAACGGGGGGAATTCCTGCCAAATTCACGTTCAGGCCGCTGTTGTGCAGAAAAACTGAAAAAATCCAGAAAAGTCTAGTTTGTTTAGTCAGTTGTTTGATTCAGCGAGGAGATGCTAGTATTGTAGATGTTAAAATATGTTCCCTTATCTCATTTTATTGATACTACAACAATATAATTTTTGGCTTATCAGAAGTATAAGCTGTAATACTTGTTGTTATATGAGATTTTTTAAAACATAAACTTTATTTCTGTATAAAACTGTCACAATACCAGTTTCAAATGTTGATATGATACTAGTATAAAAAATACTCCAAATTGTAGGCAGGACAATAAAGACTGAACTGAACTGAGGTCTTGAATGAGCATTTTTTTAAAATAGCGTCAACATGTTTGATACTATCATTAATTCATATTGTATCCTTTTAAATGTGCTATTGAAAAATATCAATACTTGTAGTAGTTATAAGAGTTTTTCTAACTGATTTAAAAATATTTATATCATTGGTACGTGCACATGTGCCTGAATTAATGAATAGTAAGAATAATGCTGTTTAAGTCATTTAAAATAAGGAACTTTAAAATAAAAAATAAAAATGTAAGAATTATTTTAAAAAGTTGTATGAAAAAGAAGATAAACAAACATAGAATGCAGTAGAATCCACAGTTAACATAAATAATAATAATAAACTAAGCACTCTTCACGTTTTTCTAGTGTTCAACCGATTAGTTCCCAGGCTGATTATCAGATTTGATATTCAGTATTTTTTCGATTATTGGAATCTGTGTCCGGGTTAGTTTATATGTCGAAAAGTTTTAATTAAACATTGTTTTTGTTTTGTATTGTGTGTCTAAATTTTGACACCAAGATTTTTATTTTTATTGCAAATGTATTTTGGTTCCAACTGTTCATTTATTGATTTGCTTGATTGCTAAAAATTGGTATTGGTCCTGAAAAAATATACCAGTCAGCCCCTCTTTTCTCCTTTTCAAGAATACAAGCCGTAAAAAGGTTTGTGTAATTTCCATGTAATTGAAGAAAGTAAACTCTTCTTCAGGCCCCAAACTTTCCAGTATGAGAGGACATGTCCTTAGTGTCCTTAGTGTCCTCACTGGTACTCTTGGCCCTGAAATCTGAGCTATAACCTGATACTGCACTGTGTCTCTTTTCAACTTTTACCGAAGCAGAAAAAACATAAATTTTCCCTTAAAATGGTAACAATGAACTTTTTCCTGCCTCCTTCAGGAGAACTTCTTCGACATCCAGGAGGCGCTGCAGGCCATCCACATGAGGCAGGAGATGCTGAGGGAGCAGCTGGCCTGCGCCAAGTCGAAAGGGGAAGAAACCGTCGGACGAAATCTGCAGGTAGGCCGACGACGAACGAGATAAAATTCATGATGGAAACTGTTGCTGCTTGATGCTGTTACGACTCCTCCGAAATCCCAGACCCACAGCTGTGTGTTAGAATGATGGGAGGATGATCAGGGATGTCGGGGGCGCGGTAACAAAATGAGGGAGTGAATCTCTGAAACTGAAGTGTTTCTAATTCTTGTAAAAGTTGACATTATTTAAAGGCCAATCCAAGATGATACAACTGTCAGGACAGATTATCTTTTACAAGCTGCAGGAAAAAATGTAACAGACAAACAGACTAATCAATAAGACTTTTAACATCTCAAATAAACTACAGAGCTCTCTGCCCAGACCTCCTGTTTATATGAGAAAAGCTACCGTGAGGAGTATAATGAGATTTTTTAAAAAATGAAACTATATATTTGTGAGGTTTTTAAAGTTTTACGTCTTTGGTAGGAGTCAACGGGTTTGGCACAAACAAGAAGTAATAAAGTATTAAACACACAATATTTAAGTTCTGCTGCTAGAGGTCTTTCACATTAAAACAATAACAAAAGACGTAGTTTGATGATGTTGTGAAGTAGCGTGAGAACTTTTCTTCGCTGTTGTTTAACTAAATTCGACTGTCACTCATTCAATACCTCCACTAAACCTGGTATTAAGGGTTTGACATATTTGATCCATTTGGTCCAGTACTTCATGAACACTTTTTACTTAAGATGGAGAGAAAAGATAATCTTTTCAGTCACATGTCATTTACTATATTATTCCATTCTTGTAATAAGGGTTATTTACATATATATGAATATATTATATAAAGGAAGAATATCGGCTGAAATAGTCTAAAGCAAACTTTAAAGAAACCTTTAAATTCAAAAGAGGCAACAAATATAATTACTTTATGTCTGTTTTACTGTAAATAAACATGATTAAAGGATATTATGAGATGTGAAAGCGAACGGTTGCAAACAACAGTCAGTTAAAATGAGGAAATATGAAAATCAAACAAGTGGAGCTCAGCTTTCAGGTTGAAAAGATTCCCAGCAGCAGATACGGCAACAGATTTCCATGTCAGCAGATGTTTGTGGCAGCAGGATCCAGTTTGATCCCAGTAATGTTCTTTATTGGTTTCCAGTGCCTCTGCCGCTGTGGCTTGTTCCTAATTAGAGCCGGAGTGTAGGAGGAGAGCTTTATCATAAGTCATTATGCAGGAAACATGTTCATGTGAAGTGTGTGTGTTTGCAGAGAATACATGTCTGGTCTCATGTATGGTGCATACATATATATATATATATATATATATATATATGTATATATATATATATATAAACACACACACATACATATGCATGTGTGTGTGTGTGTGTGTGTGTGTGTGTGTGTGTGTGTGTGTGTGCATCAGCTGTTTGTGTGGATGCAGTTCCACTTGTCATCTTGATGTGATTTCTCAGAGGTGGCACTGAGAAGAAGAAGAGATTTCATGGCTGTGTTCACACCGCAGGCCCTCTGAACCGCCGCTCGCACCAGACACTGTTTCACTGTGTGAGGATGTAAAAGCACATCCCATAATAATCTGAGCTGACAGTGATGTGCAGACTGACAATGAGCAGATATCCCTGCTGGTTTTATTCTTGCATATTTCTATGAATCTGAGGTTGTCAGCTTTTCCTTCATGCATCCTCCATGTTAATGCTCAGTGACAGACTGAGGTTGGATCAGTCTTCTCCAGGCTGCATGTAAGTGATCGTGTATGGGTGTCTTTGGACACTTCAGAGTTTCTTTTACACCGGTGAGGACTGCCCACTAGGCAGCAATGTCCCAAAGAGACAAAATGTTATGAAAATGAACACAGCCTTCAGTGTTAAAGGGATAGCACCACAGGGCAGAGGAAAGATGTGTATTTTTAATTTTAGGGTGAACTGGCCCTTTAAAAGAAAGGTCCACTTAAAATATATCAATATCAGTTTAAGTGTGTGTTATATTTAGAGTATTTTAACAGTTTTACTTTGCCATCAAACACCCTTTTACAACAAGAAACCGCTGTTAAATGATGCAAATATCGCTCTCTCAAAGCCAACCAAACTCCATTGGCCAGTTTTCTAATTTTACCTTGAAGAACACAGGAGCTGCTGCTTCGATCTGTTTGTTTCTTTATGTTAATGTGGACTGCTCTGTTTTAAACAGATGGTTTGGATTCACCAAAGTCACACAAAAAACATGATTAAACTAACCAATCAAGGCCAGCAACTCCTATTTTTTGTGAGGTAAAATGACTGATTTCGCTAATGGAGTTTGGTTGGTTTGAAGAGACAGCTATTTGGCGTCTTTAACAGTAATTTCTGGTCAGAAAAATATATATTCTTCATCTGCCCTTTAGCAACACAGAACACACATTGCACTGTACTGCTTTGTTTAAGTGAATTAATATCACATAAATCTGGATTGCAACACCGTTTGTCCATGTGCTTATCAATATTTCAGTACTGACCAATCAGGAACTGGTGCCAGTTTAGTATCATCTCTCGATGCCCATCCCTGGTTGCATCTGGATGTGTGGTGTCATTGCAGTAGGTGCTTCACCATCTGTTGCCTGGCAGAGATCTGCACTTTACTGAGTGACCTCTTCTAGTTCTTATTAGAAACTGTTTGTCTCCATCAGATGCAGCTGGAGCGTCTGCTGGCGCGGCAGATGGAGATCCTGCAGGACGCCGCCGTCCAGGAGCGACTCCAGGCTCTGGACTGGAGGATCCCCCCCGCCGCCTTAAAGTACCTCAACGACGCCCAGAACACCAACGGAGCCGCTGCCGACGCCAGCAGAGACAGCCAAGGTACTGAGGGGCGTGAGCAGGCAGTGGAGAGGAGTTCAAATGCTGGTTTAAAAAAAAAAATAGACATTTCACGATCTCCTTGTTTGGCCTGAAAAATGTGTCGCTGTCATGAATTTAGTGCATCTGAAGTCACAAAAACACATAATTATTTAAATTTTCTGATGGAAGTCAAGAAGATTGTCAGCTTGGGAGGGATTTTCCTATTTTAAAAGTCTCCACACAAAAATAAATCTACATGGGTGAGGTTGCCATGGTCACAGTTTAACCATACAGAATCACAGGTTCTCCAACTTCAACAAAAACAACAATTTTAATCATCAGTTAATGCTTCACATCGTTTGTCTGTGGTTACAGTTTCTCAAATGTGTTTTTCTCTTTTTTACATCTCTGTAAATTCAATATTATTAAGTTTTGTGCTGTTGATCTGACAAAACAAGCAGTTTGAAGACATTTAATGGACTATATGAGTGATCAATTATTAGTTTTAATCAAAGGAAAGTTCAGAATGCTGAACATCAGTCAAGGTTCACATCTATAAACCAACTGACTTATACAGGGGTGGCATGAAGCGCGCGCACACACACACACACACACACACAGCTAACATATTAGAGTATCTTAAATTTTCTTACATTCCTTTGTTTCAAATTTTTATATAAAAGATCCTTGATTCATCCTCGTCATTCCACCATGAAAAAGAGTTTTATTTTTATGAGTAATCATCTACTCACCCACATGCTGTACATGATTTTTGACTCTTTATTTTGTTTTGTGAGTAGCATAAAGGGAGCTACAACTAACATCTCATTGTAGAATCATTGCCGCTCACCGGGCAGGTTGCCAGTCGTACTTTAGGATAATAGGGTGGCATTTTGGGTGACCAATCACATTCCTGCCAGGACTGTGATAAGCTGTAAGGCAGGATAATATCCCTGTAGATAACAAGGTGTTGAGTTTACTTGATAAGCATTAAACTAGAGCTAGAGACCTACAACAACAACAACAACAGCAATAGTAATAATAATTAATATTTGCATTTATATAGTGCCTTTCAAGGCATTCAAGGCTGCGTTAACAAATATGAAACAAAAAGAAAGAATTAAAAAAAAGAAAGAAAACAAAACCTTCTGGTTTAGATAGCACAGTGTAAAGACGTGGAAGGCCAGGCACTTGATTAGAACTATTTTTTTTGTCCTGAATGGATGTATTTAATATAAACAATGCAACTGTCAGGTTGTTATAGTTGTCATAGTTGTATTGGGTATATTGTGTTGGGTTGTATGTAGAATTTGGAAAGTTGTTAATATTTATACCATATTGAGTTAATTAATAGTTTAAAAAGATTAGACTAATAGTTGAAAAAGTTGGTAGGAATAAACACATGTATTCTTTTTTCTGTTCCTTGTAGAACATATAGGATTTAATTGTGGTGCTTGAGTGTTTGTCTTCTCAGTTTGTTGTAGGTTTGATTTTTTTTTAATCATTTTTTTATTTCTATTTTCATTTATTTTTATTTTTATACATGTTTAAAATACAGAATTATCATTCATTCATGCATTCATTCGAGGGACAGGTGTATGGAGTCAACCCAACAATATAAAATAGTGTCATCTGCATAGAATTGAACAGCACAGTTATTTAGAGCCTGGACATCATTAATATAGACTGTAAAAAAGGACAAGTCCTAATATCAACCCTTGAGGGAGACCTTTTGTTAATGATAAAAATGCAGCTTGGACATTACCTGCTTTTACCTGCTTTTTAATCAAAGAAAGTTGAAGTTAGAACTTGATATGGACAAAGAACATTTGATGTTTCTTGACGCAGATCCTTAAAATGCCTGAAAATGCCTCAATCGAACCATAAATCTCACCTTTGTTTGGCTTGTCCAGGTTTAATTTGAGAGTCTTTTTTGATAATTGCTGGTTTGCCAGGTTTTAATTGGCTCCCTTCTGCCCCTCATGTCCAATCAGAATAGAGCATCCAGCTGTGGGTGCAATCTTCAGCCAAGTCGTTGCCCATTATCAGCTTTAAAGCTCAGTAGGAGACAAACAGACTTCCTCTTTTTTGGGGATTATTTTTATCTCATGCCATAAATGCCACAGGATGTGTACGTGGCTATAGGTGCTGATTTTCCACACCCAGTCATGGCGGCTTCCACTTTTGTGTTTTCTTCTCTTCCTCTCTCAAACACAGAGGGAGGAAGAAGAGACGAGAAAAAAGATGCATCATTATTCAGGATCTTACTTCTCCTCAGGGCCTCATCTCATTTTCATCCCTTTCCTCTCCCTCACCCACTCCCGACAGCTCATTATATCGCTGTTCCCACAAATCCCACAATGCACCTGTAATTATCACGCCCACGCCTGTTTACCTCCAGCCAGTTGCCTGGAGGGGGGCGTCTCTCTCTCTCTGTCTCTCTGTCTACCTCTCTCTGTCCTCCCCCTCTCCTTCTCTGCTTTCCTTCCTCGTTTTCTTCTTTTTGTCTCTTTTCTTTTCTTTTTTTCCCTCTGTCACTTGTCGTTTCTTTTCTTCTCCTCCTTGTCCTCTGCCTGTCCTAACCTGTCTCCTTTACCACTGACATGTATTTTCCTGCATATACAGTACTGTATTTCTTTTCTAACCCCCTTTTTTCTGTTTTGTCTTCTCTTCTTTTTATATTCACCTTTCTTAGCCACTAGAATAGCCAAACAAGCCAAGTAAAATTGGCTCAGTATTTCCACTAAACCTGCTTAAAATGAAATATATCCATGTTTTTCTGGTGAAAATTACTAAAAAACAAAAGTATTGTGTTTCTGTATCCACCACCAGCACATTTCAACATGTTTTTCTGAGGTAACTGTGTAGGGCTGCAACACTTAGATGGTTAATTGAAAAGAAAATTAACTGGCAACTATTTTGTTAATCAACTAATCATTTTAGTCTCTTGTTTCAGCTTGTGTTTTAGTAAAATAAATCAAGGAATTTTAGGGGATACTTTGGATTATTTGATGTAGGGGTGTATGAGGTGCTCTTACCTACAGTAGATGGTTGGCATGCTCTCAGTTTAGAGAAGCAGAAAGGAGCACAGTAATGTACTGCTGTGGACAGGGTCAGCAGCAAAATGTTGTATTTTATGCACTTAAAAAGGCCCACGTTAAAAAAATCAGTATCAGTTTAAGTGTGCACTATATTTAGAATATTTTCACCATTTTACCTTGCTGTCAGACAGACTTTTCTCATGGGAAACTGCTGTTATATGAGGCATATATGACTCTCTCCAAACCAACCAAACTCCATAGGCAAACTCACTAATTTTACCTCTCAGAACACAGGAGTTGCTGCTCTACTGTTGCCTTGATCTTTTAGTTTGTTTGTGTTGTTGTGTGACTGCGATGAATCTGAACAATCTTTTTAAAACACAGAAGTCAGAAAATAACACAAACAGGCTAACAGATCAAGGCATTAGTAGGTCAGCAACTCCTGTGTTCTGCTGTAAAATTACTGATTTTGCCTATGGAGTTTGGTTAGTTTGGATGAAGTGATATATGCCTTATATAATGGTGGTTTCCTGTCAGAAAAGGTTCTAAATACCTCATACAACTCCACCTCAAATAATCTGAACTCTCCCTTTAAATACATTGCCTCAAGCTGTGATATATTATAATTTTTTCTGTATTTTGAAATGATGAAAATGTTGAATCAAGAAAGAAATCAGCAGACCAATCAGTTATGAAAGTAGACATTAGTCATTAGTCGCCTCCCTAGCAAGAAACGGAAAATGTGAACATATGAATATTACATCATATTTTCAGGTGTTACATGTATATAGGCTTTAATTTTTTAAAGTAAAAGTATGAGTGAAAAGAGGGAAGATTATTACAATCTATATATTATAACAATCCCATTTTTCTCAGTATTTATCCCCCTTTTCCTTTTGAAGTCGATGAGTGAAGTTATGTTCTGTTTCACAAATAGAGTTGATTGTGATGATAAGCTGGGCAGTGGTGGGAGGCTTCCTCTGCAGCCATACTTGCAGTGAGGGCTGCAGCTCATGATTAGATTAATCGATGATTACAATAATAGGTGATTAATTTAATCATCAAATGACTGAAATGAGTAATCGATTATCAAAACAGTTTTCTTTTGATCTAGTATTCAACTAACCATTGCAGCTCAACTTCTGGCCATAAATATCTTTAAAAGCCATGTGTCGCTTGTAATGAGACGTTTAGGAACATTTCTAAGGTACCAGAGAAGGTGACAGAGAAATCAGATTTAACATCAGAAACGTTCCAGAACGGATCCTCTATGACTCCAGGAAGACGCAGAGTGCTGAGACTCTGAATTTGGATTTCTGGTTGGGGGTCATAAAGAAACTGATCAATTTTTTTCTGATCACTGTGTGCCACATATGCAGGTGCTTCCCTGTCAACTCTAGTTGCATTGTAGTTAGTTTGGAAAAACAGAAAATATGATTGAAATGAGAATAAACCTTCGTGTCACTCTCATCTAACATTACTGGTGAACAGCCAGAAACCAAAGTGGGTTCATCCTCCACTGCTGAGGTAAATCAGCTGATGCAGAAAAGGCAGAAACCTGCACAATGTTTGAATCATGTATTTACATGGATAGAAATAACAATGTTTCTCATGTTCCATATGAGCAACATGTCCTGAATATAAAAGGCTCCAATCTGGACACGACTGTGTATGTAAACTTAATAATCTGTAAAATAAATGATATCTGTATGTCAGTATTGAGCACAGAGCAGTCGAGTGATGCAGGAAAATCTTCCCCCTCTCTTTGTTTCTGATTCTCTTGCTCTCTAAGGGAATAAAAGCAAACACAAGGGATCAGAAAGCTTAACTCACACAAACACAGGCTTTGTTACCCAGGGGGAATATGTGAACATGTGAAACAAAGCCAGCGTAAGAATAACATCTGGGCTGATGTTTGCTTTTATTCAACTGGATTCACTTCAGTCTACTTCTGATTGATTAATGGTGAAAACAAATTGATTTAAATGGATAGTTTGTTAGGTATTTTTTAAAATCCACAGATGATGGTGATCAACATGCCACCAATTTGGAGAAGCATTGGGAGAACCTTTGTAGGAAGTTGTACTTTAGACAATTACAACTATATTTTCACCACTTAACCTCATAGTCAGACAGACTTTTCTGATGGGAAACTGCCAGATGTTGCTCTTGCCAAAGCAACCACACTCCTTTGACAGAAACAATACCAGTGCAGTTTGTGGATTTCTGTTTTGAAACCTCAAGTTTGGCATTATTGGGGTCGCCATATTAGTTTTTTGCAACCAGAGCCCACATGGTACCAAGAAGAGCGTGGAGCTGGTGGGTGACATACTGCAATTTTGGCGGTGCTTGGTTTTGGCTCATCTGTTCGGCAGGATGGAATGGTGGCAGTTTCCTGCTTTACAGCTAAACAGTCACCAAAATATGTTTCTGAAAACATTTTAGTGGAAAAATAGGCAACGCAGTCACAGAATATTCATCCTTACAGTTTTATTAGAGTTTCAGGAGCCTCTGTTGGAAACCTGACACACAATATAAGCTGCTGTGGTCACTAATATGTTTCTGAAAGCATTTTCGACAAGAAATAGGCAGAAACAGAATCAACACTGATCAACTGATCAACACTGTCTAGTTTGACAGTTTGATCTGCATTTTGTGAGCCCTGTGTGTTGCCCTGGACAGACTCACTGAGTATGACCTGTCAATCACACTGTCTGTTATACTCTACACGGTCTACTAAATGAACATTATGCTGTATTGAAGAAAACTTTAAACTAGTGATTGAGGCAATAAACCAATTAGTAAACTGTTCACTGGGATCATAAACCAAGTGAGAAGTAGGATCATTTTGCCAGAAGCCCAATACACTTTTTAATATACATCAGTGGTTGCTGGGCTGCTGCTGCTGTGTGATTTTGTAGTTTTAAATGGTTAGTTTGATTTCACCAAAGTCATATAATAACACAAGCAAACTAAACACATACAACCCTACTTCAGACAATAGGAACTAAGAATCAAGTCTTAGTCTACCCCTACTACAGTTCTGAGCAAAATGAGAATAACTGGTTTGTGTTTTTGTGTTTTCTGTCTCTCCTCCAGATGAGCGACCAATCAACTTGCGGGTGGTTAGTCAGAACATGCAGGAAGGTGACCTCCCCCTGGGCAAGCAGCTAGCCAATGAACTGAAGCGCCATCACAACCATAACAACAACAACAACACCACAGACGAGACCAAAACACCAGCAACAGGTTAGTGATGACAGACGTCTGTTGTTTTTTATGGTCTTATTAGAGCAGCTTTTATTGTCCAGGGTAGGTCAGTAGAGGGCTGAATGCCTTGCTCAAGCATATTTTGGGCACAAAGGTAAGTTGAAGTATATAAAATCTGAGAATTTACTGCGTTAAATCTGTTCTGCTGTGTTCTACAAGGCTTCATGCTGCATTATTGACCTTTATACTGACGATTCTATCCTTTATCTTTGTCTTCGTCTTCAGAAAACGGGACGTCGCAGCGAGCGTCCAGCAACACAGAGAAGAAGACCATCAAGTCAGAGCCGGAAGACTCCACATAGTGCCTCCCGCCTCGCCCTAACACCTCCACCCCCTCCACCCCTCGTACCAACCCTCAATTCATTCTACTCACACTTGACAGTATGCAGTTAATACCCGTCAATAGATACTAAGCAAGCACAGCCACAGTAGAGCCTTAACAACCAATGTTGCCTCATGAATAGCATTTATTTTTCTTTGATTTTGTCTTTTTGTTTCTTGTGTTTAAACGGTATTTGCCAAAGCACCTAGAGAGCATGTCGAGAAGCCCTTCAGTGCTCTACAGGTCTTTGTCTGTTGATTAATTGTACACGTTAGATGTACATGTAATTTAAGAGTGATCTGTTGCAGACATTTGTATACTCTTTACCTCTGCCTGGGTGATATTTTTGTTGCTTTCTTTGGACAGCCAGGTTGCAGGCTGTGATGCTGGGGCTGAGTCTTAACTCAAGCGTAGATTCAGACAAGAGACAAAAGCAGAAATGTTGGCTCTGTCGCTGTGAGGTTCAGCCATATAGCCAGTGCTTTAAGGCCTCCCTCATTCACTTGGATCCCAAAACTAAAAGCTGCAGATGCTGCTAATATTCAGTCTAAAATTTCAAATTCTGAAATGTTTTAAGTGAGAGAGTTTTAGCTAGGAATGTCTTTGGTCCAGACTGAGATATCGTATAAATATTGGATGGATTGCATTGAAATTTGGGACAGACATTCATGCACGTCCGAGAATTATTTCTGTACTTTGGCGATCCTCTGACTTCTGATTCACCAACTGTGAAATATCTCAATATATATTCAATGGATCTGCATAAAATTTGGTACAGACATCAAGGTCATGAACTGGTCATGAAACTTAACTGTCCAGTACTTTAGTTTGTGATCAAATATTTGCAAAGCTAGTGACATTCCCATCAGCCTCAGTTGTATATAACAATTGTTAGCGTGCTGAGATGGTGACCATGGCAAACAATATTTGTTAAATATTAGCATTTAGCTTGAAAGCCAGTCAAGTGCAGAGTACAGAGCTGCTAGCATGGCTGTGGAATTCTAGTTTTATTTTTTTTTAGGATGTAAGACTGTTTATATCTCAACAAAACGATGATTGATGTTTTATAAAGTCAGATAGCAACACCTTATAGATTAAATTTGTGACAAACTGATATTTTTTGATATCAAAATCCCTACATACAAGGAATTAAACCTGCCAGCAAAAGCCAAAGATTTAGCAGCATTTGGCTGGTGGCTAATTGTCCTTTTCCTGGTGGTCACTGCAGGTCTTCTGAGCCTCCGTCATTCTCCCAAATCTAACTTGCATTTGTACTGTAACTCAAATCGAAGGTGTAAAAGTACTGTAGGGAGATTGAGTTAGGATTCAGCCCCTGGTGCAGGTTAGTTTTTTTTTTCGTCGCTCACTTCAAATGGAAAAAAAAAGGACAGGTGGGATTAATCCTTCCCTCCTCACTCTTGTCTTGTGTATATTTATGGGAGGTAATTTAAGAAGAGGATGTATAGGAGCTGTTGTGGAGTAACAGCAGGGGACCTCTGTCATTTGTCTTGGCAGGATGGCTGGGCTGGCATGCCGGAGGCCGAGCTAATTGGTTCATTTCACTTTGTAATTTAGCAAAACACTGCTGTTGAACCGAAACCACGCATCTGCAAACGGGGAGTATTTCAGGAATAAAGCCTGTGTGTATTTTTTAGAAATCATCCAACAAGCTTTCAGCAGGCCCCACAGGTCGTAAAACCCTCTCAACATGTACTCTTTCAACTGAAGACAGCATCAAATATTAAAGATTTGCAGGTGTACGGTTTTCCAACAACAGCGGCAAAAATTTAAATTCCCGTTTATCGCTGCTCTTCACGGAGCAGCAGCCTGGGGTCTGTAAATAGTACCAAGATAACAAATAGTGCTAGCCTAATCTCTCAACCAGGGTTTTCCTTTGTCAAGTGTAACTTTGCTGTAGATTTTTGGTGTCAATACAGTGTTTATGTATGTAGAGCAAAAACAAAAAAAGAAAACTTAAGTGTCATTGAGGAAAAAATACAGAATCAACAGTGTGAAAGTGTCTGGTATATAAAAACATGCTTTACATGATGATAATGTTGATTAGCCTTAGCTCTTAACAGTGTTTAATCCACCTGTGATGGCCATCAGTGCATATTTCAAAGATGTGTTCTTGCTGTTTAGAGGTAAATACATAACAAATAAGTGTTCACTGTGTTCTTGTGTGTTCGCCACACTGTGTAAATACGTCTGTTTGGTCCAAAATGATAATAATGTCCAGACAATTTGGTCTAATCTCCTTTCCCCCCTCTACTCCCTGCAGATAGTTTAGTCTCACTCAGCGTAATGACAGACCAATGCAATATTTATGTAAGTAATAAGTCTATTTGCATTCTATATGGATCCATCATTTTGTTATGTGCTCAGTAACTGTACGTCTGTCATGAACTTCAGGGTGGGAATTCACCTACAACTTGGGAAATGTTTGTGTTGTCTCACTTTTAGTGCGCACGGCACTGTATCTGTATTTAATGATGTTCTTTTCACATAAGTCCGTTCACCATGTTTACACGGCGGCCATTTTCCTCTGACGTCACGCTCAGGGTGGGAAGCTCAAACGCTGTCAGGAAAAGGATAATATCATCCTGTTGTGTTAAGGTTGAAAGTCATATTTTAACAACAGTTCTTGAGAATTGAGATAAATTATGTCCTATTAAAAAAAAACTTTTAAAAATATTAATATCAACACTCTTACTGCAGTTTTTTGGTGAAGATTTATATATATGAAATATATGTAATTTATTAAATGCTTTGTTTGCTTTCATTTTTTTATTTTCTAAACTTGCTCTGTCAGAAAACAGCCTCATCTCAGACAATAATTCACAACTTTAAACAATTTAAAAATGTGTTCAAAGTCTTCAAAATCTAAAAATAACAATACGTACTGATGCCATAGGAGTAAAAATGTGCTATTATAACCATCTTTGTTTTAAAGTAGATTTTTAATGAAAATGATGGTCCTGTCAAGTCGTGTGCCAGATTTCTGACAACAGAAACACGATTTAATCAGGCAAAAAAAATGGTTAGCTATACCCTAAGGACCTCTGTCTCACTTCCTGGTTTAAAAAAAGGCAAGAATCCTGCTACTGGTAAGATTTCTATTTTTAGACAGATTCATGAAATACTATTGCTACCAGATGTGTCTCAACCATAACATGTCAACTCTGTAGTCCTTCTAAATCAAAGCTAAATAAGAATAAGAACAATTTAAAAATGTGTACTTTGATTAACATTAAGAGACTCTGAGACACTTTAAAAAATAAAATGGCTTACTGTGACGATGCTGTGAAACGACAAAATTGAACATTTTGTCAAGTATGTTGAGGTCTACATTTAATAAAAAATAAAATCACTAGGAGGTTGGCATGTTACAAATTTTAATAGCCAAAAGTTTGATCTTTTAAAATAATTTTCCAGCATAATTGAACAGTAAACATAAAAAAAACCCCTCAAAATACAAATTTGTCACAATTCTCAAGAATCAGCTTACAAAATTATCATTTCACTGCTTCCTGATTGATCAGTAGGATTCAGAGGACATCAGGCCATATTTCAAGCTAAAATAACATATTTGATAACCCATTAGACAACAGCCAACGTTAGCTTTTATTAACCACTTTCTAGCTAACGTTACCATTTGATAGTGTTAGGCTACATGATCTGATAGGAAAGGCATAAATTTGATATTCTGTTGATATATCAGAATTAATTTATGCCTCTCTGTCGTATCATGTAACACTATCAAATGGTAACGTTAGCTAGGAGGTGTTTGAATGCTAATGTTAGCTGCTGTTTAAAGGCAGCTAATGGGTTATCAAATATGCTGTTTTAGCTTTAAATATGGCCTGATAACCTTCTGAATTTTGACTGTCTTTTGTCTTTTCAGTTGCTAATCAATAGAGAAGCGGTGAAATGCTAACCATTTCATATATTTAAATAACAGCGTTGGAGCTTTCTGCCCTGAACGTGATGTCAGAGGGAAATGGCCGCCGTGTGAATACGGTGAATAAGGTTGCGTTTTGTTTCAAGCAGCCACTATGGCAAGAAACTAAGGAGGATTGTGATCTGTTGTAAAAATCTAGTTTGCTAAAGCTAAACTAGCTAGTGAATTCTGGGAGATATAAAGCCATCATGGTTCGGAGACAACAACAACAAAAAAATTCTTGTTTTCGACCTGATTGGCTCAAACACTGGCCTAGTTAGCGTGACTGTTGTACGATGTTTCAGAGAATAGCGCATGTCTGACCTGCCGTCTCACCGATCACTGTTCTCCTCACTGTTTATTGTAAAGTGATAGATTAGGCTTCACCTAGTTATGCACCTGTTTTTTAAACACTAATATATTTTATTTGTTATACAGCACATAAACATTAAACTTTATTTTTTTGAACTCTATTGTGAGGTGCGTTCTGTGATCAATGTCTTCTCAATCCAGTTTGAACCCGTGGTTTCGTTACGTGTCATGAGTTTTTGTGTTGGCATGGGAATATGACTGTTATAGCTCAGCTGATGGTGGTTTTCTGAGGCTGATATCTACACAAAAAAAATCTACAAAACAGCTGATATTAATTTTCTTACTTAAATTTCATATCAGGGTTTCCACAGGTCCTTAAAAAGTTTACGTTACTCTTATATGGATATGGATCCTTTAGATACTTTAGATACGGTTAATAGAGACTTAAAAATAAACTTAATGCAATCAATAGAGATCAAAATTACCTAAAATTTATCTTTAAAATTTCACTATTTTTGGCCATGACCTGCTGACCTATCAGTTGGGGGTTTGCCCTTGTCATGGTTCACTGTGTAATAAAACTGAAATCATCTCTGCTTCTCTGGAAGTTAATTTGTACACTAATATTTTAACTTGTATTTTTTTAACATCAATTTAAGGTTAAAAATAATGTGTTGGGGCTGAATAAAGCTAAATGGTTAGATCATTCTATTTTAAAATAATACTAGTAGCCACACAGCTAACAACAGCTTAACCATAATTTTTAATTAAAAACATATTTTCAATAATTCATAACAGACTTCATAATTTACTAAACAAAAACAGAAGAACAAGATTGGCTCAGGATAAAGCAAAAAAAAAAAAAAAATTGTATGCTAGTTTGAGTCTCAACTCAAGTTTTGCTTGCTAACTTTTACTGGAGCTTTCAGAAAGAAAGTAAGAGACCTTAAGTCAAGATTTTCTTGTCAAAATACTGGTCAAAAATGAACTTTTATATTTCAGTGGTGATGTGCAGCCGCTCATTGTGCACTCAGTGTGTGTGTTAGCCTGCTAGCATGCACAGCAGATGGAGCTTTTGCAGCCATTCCTCAAGTCAGAATATCAAGTACAGTGACTAATGGGGCAGAAAAGGTCTTTGTAGTGCTGTGATAATAGGTTGTTGTCTTTGTAACACTATAATGTAGTGATAATAATGTTTTGGTAAATTATATATTAGTTTCCCACTACAGGGAGGAGCTGGTGGAGTTTCAGTGTCTTGCTCATAAAACTAACTGAATCCTGGCTGGGAAATCTGATACACTCATCCTCCAGCAGCAACTCTGAAGCAGAGTTAGTGTAGTTTTGGATTTGTTTTCTCAGATTTTGTTTTCAGTTCAGTTTAGTTTATGTTTGTTTGAGTTTTTTATTATTATAAGAAGAGGGTATTTGTCAGGGACAAGATTTAAGAAGTTCATAATTACAATATGAATACAAATTGTGAAGGCGGTTGACTCTCAATGGTCAAATACATCTTCCAGCTTGTTATGTTGACCAAATTGACAAAGACTAAAACTGAAGAAATTCTATGTATATTTTTATTGTTTTGGCTTAGTTTTACACAATATTGTTTGAGTTAGTTTTCATTTTTTGTTTTTTATTTCAGTAAAATATTATTTCACACCTAGTTTTAGTTATTAGTTTAGTTTTAGCCGTTCAGCAAGGCAGGGAACGCCTCGCTTCTTCCCACTGAGAAAGTGCGTGTGAATGCAAAGTAGGGAGGACCTGGAAAAGAATAAAAGTGCTTCAGTTTTCTGTTTTTTCCCCCCTTTCTTTCCGTTAAGTAAAAAAACAAAAACAAAAATACTTGCCTAGTGGTAGCTCCTAGTTTAGTTTTAGCATTTCAGCAAGGCAAGAAACCTTCTTCCTAGTGAGAAAGTGCGTGTGAATGCAAAGCAGGGAGGAGCTGGAAGCGCAAAAGTACTTCCATTTTTTGTTTGCTTTTTATTTTCATTTCAGTTAAAAAAAAATTTTTCACATCTATTTTTAGTTTTTGGTTCAGTTTTAGCCTTTGACCAAGGCAGGGAGGCCCCAGGTTTTTCCCAGCGAGAAAGTGCATGTGAATGCAAACCAGGGAGCAGCTGGAAAAGAGTAAACATGCTTTAAATAGTCTTCTTTTAATATTTATTTTTAATTCAATCAACTAAAACAAAATTCACCCTTAGTTTTAGTTAGTAGATTAATTTATGCCTTTGAGCAAGGCAGGGAAACCCCGGCTTTTTCCCAGTGTGAAAGTGTGTGTGAATGCAAACCAGGGAGGAGCTGGAAAAGAGCAAAAGCGTTTCAAGCAAAGGCAGGTAAAAAGAGAGCCAGGCAGTGATGGGAAGAAAGTGGTGACCAGCAGAAACACCCAAAGGCCAGTTGGGCTTCCTTTAAAGGAGGTTCCCTGTCTTCTGTTTGTTTTCTTCTTCATCTTCTTCTTCTATTTTTTTGTGCTGAGATGAATCCCTGCGCAGGCCATTTGCATCAGCGTCACATCAACACATTGTGAAACTGGCTGATGAGTCACTCTGACGCAGGTCCTTTTCACATACCTCCCATCATCCTCTCCCTCTCTCTCTCTCTCTCTCCATTCCCTCCATCCCTCTCTTGCCCCCCCCCCTTCTCACACATACACACACACGCACGCTCACACACACATTTTCTCTGGAGAATAGCTCATGAACACCCATGCTGGTTACCGTTCACAGTGGCAGCCCTGCTCGGCGCTCAAAACGGCCACCCCTCCCCTCCCTGTCCTCCTCCTCCTCCTCCAGTGCAAGTCACTGATGATGATGATGTGTTGCCGTGGCAACGGCTGGAGGTGGGCGGCTCCACGGGCGGTGGGCGGAAGCCAGCCGCTAAGCAGCGTGGGAGGGATCTGCCGAGCGCACCCATCACCCTCATTTTGAAAGGAGCAGGAAGCTGACTGCTTTTGAGAAGGTGTGGGTGTTGGTGAATTATCGCCTCTCCTCCCTGCAGCTTCGTTAGGGATCGCCTTGTTTGTCTCCCTTCCTTCCTTCCTTTGTTTTCTGGTTTACTGCTGCATGCAGCTGCTCCTCATGGGGGATTTCTGCACAGAATTAAACTTTGAGAGCTACTGTCAGTTTGAAAAAGTGATCACACCAGTTTGCCTTTATTTTTCACATGAACATTACACCAAAGATTTCTCGAGACAGACACTAAAAATCCCCAAAAATAATGTGCATTGCAAGTTAAGGAACAAAATAACTGAGTAGAAAAGGCTTGCTTAACTGATGGGGGACCTGCAGACCCCAGAAGTATACTTTTTGTCAGATCTTACAGGTGCTTTATTCTAGCTTTCCAATGTTAATGACAATCAGTTTGTTCATTATGATTTCATATCATTGTTTTCTGTTTTAATGATTCTTTTTTAAAAAAATAATGTAGTGTAATGTATCCGTATTATGAGCTGCATGTTTCTTTACTTCCTGTCAAATCTATTGTAATGTTACCTTACACACTTAGTGATTTCTCATCCTTAAGTTAGTCACTTTACTTTTCACAGTCAGCTTGGTTTTTGAGCATTTTTGAGCATTGTGATAAACACCTCAGTATCTTAGATAACTATTTGCAATGTTAGCTGGCTAGCTGTCATTGCCAGCTTTATTCAAACTCATCAGAAATAAAATAAAACTTGCCAAAAACATCTTGGTTCGTCTTTACGCTGTTCAACTATCACCAGCTCTGGTTTGGCTGAAATAAACACTTGATTCACAGAGTTAGAAGTGAAAGTATCACCAGGAGAGGATATCAGAGAAGCACTGGAGAGAAACCAGAATATCTAATATGATAAATTAAGGGTTTATTTCAACCAGACCGGAATGGGTGATAGTTGGAACCAAGATGTTTTGGGCGAGTTGTTGGCGAGGCGAGTTAAGCTGACAGTAACAGCTAGCTAGTTAACATTGCTAGCAGTTATCTAACAAGAAATATTATCACTTTAAAATATCACACTATCAGGGGTGTAGGGGCATTTTGAAGGAAATAGACATAAGCCTCATTCACACTAGCTAGCTAAAAACAAATCATAAAACTTGCTAGCTTAAAGGTTGAAAAAATGTAAAAAAAAAAAAAAAAAAAAAAAGAAAACATTTTTATATTGTCATCTCAAAATGGCCATTTTAAAAATGAAACCTCTTCAAGAGTAAGTTTTTGGATCATGTTTTAAGTCTGAGTTTAAAGTTTTGGTGCAACAGAAATCTAATTTAGATTTAGAGTGAAAACTAAACTAAAAAGGTTTGAATTAACTCTTTTTGAATTTTAAGCTAGTTTAAAGCTTGGTTAATCTTTGTTGGTGCAACACAGCTTCAATGGAAGAGGGATTTAGGTATTGTATATATTACACATCATACAAATAATACAAAAACATTAGATACATGCATTCATCTCTACTCTGTACTCTACTGGATTCTGTCTTCTTTGTATTAATGTATGTGACTACATCAGAAATCCACTCATCATAATGTACATAATGTTTGCATGTAAAGCAGTTGTAGTTTGAATTGTTGCTGAACCCAAAGTGCAGGAGTCAGTCATTTGTTTAATTGCAGATTGAATGCGACAGATTGCAGAGTCTTATTTTTAGAAGCTCCCAATGGTCGAGAAAATGTTTTGCTTACATAAACAAGGCTCCTGTTAATTTACTTCCTATCCAGCTTGTTAGGCTGTCAGATACACTACACTGCTGTGATATGTGGACACCCAAACAAATTACACCCATATTCAAAGTGCCACACACTAAACAAAGATACAGGAAGAGAATCAACAAGATAGAACAGGCGTAATGTAAAAACTGTATAAAACAAATAAGATAAAAGATTAATCTGATAAAATGTGTTTAAGAAGTGACTTAAAGGTCCAGTTTGTAAAAATTATGGAGATCTATTGGCAGAATGTGGCAGAAATGGAATATAATCTTTTCATTCTGGTATAATCACCTGAAAGGAAGATGCAACAAAATCCTACACACTGGTCCTTTAAGAGTAGATAATTTTTTTGTTATATCATAAGGAATGTTTGATATATTTTTAGATGATAAAAGACTTAACAAGATACTTATCGAACTGGAAGCCTGAATCAAAACAAACACCTTCACCTTCAGTGTTCACTAATAGCAACTAACGGTAGTATTCGCTAATAGTAGCTAACGGAAATGTTTGTTACCAGTAAATAATGGCACTGTTGGCTAATCTTACCTAGTCTAACAGTAGTGCTCGTTAACAGTAACTAATGGTCGTGTTCGCTAATAGTAGCTAATGGTACTATTCGTTACCAGCACTAATGGTAGTGTATGGTAATAGTAGCTAACGGTAGTGTTCATTATCAGTAACTAACATTCATGTTCGCTAATATTAAGTGTTACCTAATATTAGCTGATGCTAGTGTTTGCTAACAGTGCTATGTCCTAACAGTGTCTAACTTTAGTGTTAGCTAGCAGAAGTTAACGTTAACTGACAGTAAGTAATTGTAGTGTTCCTTAAGAACAGCTAACAGTAGTGTTTGCTAACAGCCGCTAAAAGTAATGTTTGCTAAGAGTTTTTAATGCTAGTGTTTGCTATCAGAAGCTAATGGTTGTTTTTGCTAACAGTGGTTAACTGTAGTGTTAGCTAATGGTGGTGATCGCTATCTTTTTTTAAAAAAAATCTTGTATGGCTTCTCTTTTACTGCTTTCACACAATGGATGCCAGGTATGGTTGGGACTTTCTGCTGTATTAACCCACTCTCTTTCTTTTATCTCTCAAGTTAGCTTCTAAAGCACCAAATAAGGAAAAATCCACCTCAGACTCCTCCTGTCTTAACTAAATACTTAAAAGAGGAAGCTTCTGTGATGCAGCCCCACGACTCAGACTGCAGAAAAGGGATTTTTCTTTTTAATTAAAATGTGGATTCCTGTAAAATAACAACCTACAATACATTCTCATTGGAATTCCCCTTTAAATTATAGACCTGATTACAAGGAAATGTGAGCTGCAGAGTTTGAGTTTCTGCCAGTGCGTTCAGTCCAAATTCATGAGTGCTTCACGTTCCAAGTGAGGCATTATTAGTCAGCATCAGTTTGTTTGGTTTATCCTACTTGGAGATCCAGGTGGGTGGAGTTTATCAAGATTTCAGATAAAGTCAGATAAAAGTTGGGAGCCACAGAAAAGTGAACTGAAGCAACTTACGGAATACCAGTGAGTAATCTCTTTTGTAGGTCATTATTTTAAACTGCGTGTCAAACTCCACCCACCCAGGCCGTGAAAGAGGACAAAACAAACATTAAAAAGCTGTCTGACTCGGGTCAGTGTGATAACAGCTGTGTGATAACAGCCCTCAAGCTACGATCTGTTTTATTGGTCATCATAAAAGGAATCTGCCCACACTATTTTTGAATCAATTAAGACGTTGAAAATTATTATTAATTCATGTGTAATTTGCAAATTTAACAATAATAAAATAAATGCAGATTTATTAAGTTTTCTGCACAGCGGGCGCACATGGCTCCCAGAAATATATCCATAGAGAAAAACAAAGCTGCATGCATGTATAAAAAGAAATAGAGCATCCAACCGTAATGTATGTCTTAATATTTAATCTCAGATCTCTCCAGCAGATGGCGCTGTCACTGTGTTGTTCTGGAGAGAGACTGCAGAGGACGTGTGAGTGCAGTACCAAAATAATTCAAATGGTGTCACACCAAGACAAGACATTATAATCTCATGCGTGTGCTGCTCTGTGGTTATTTATACAGATTTTGAAGTACTTTATACTTTATATATATACTTTATTTTCGCATATATTTTGTTGGAAACCACTATATTACAAATCAAAATACAAAATTGTTTATTGAAAAACGAAATAAACCACACACAAACAATAAATAAAATGAACAAAACAGTGATTTATTTGCTCTTGAATACCACTCAGATATTGAAAAAAAACTTTGAAATGTGCCAGTTTTCCATAAGTAATGAAAAATATTTGTTTTTTCCAAATTATTGTGATAAATGGTTTTTCATAAATTTCTGATATATCAGATATAATACAAACAAAATATCATACATGTAAGTGATATAGAACATTTCAATTTTCTGGCAATTGTTTGATGTGTCAATTTTTAAATTACATTTGACATAACAAATAATGGAAAAACAAAGGTCCATTTAAGAATCTACGCAAAACAAGCAAGAGAAAATCATATTTCCAATAAAAGAACATTAATTTTCTTTCTGTTAAATATATATATTTAATATAATATATAATATATATATATAAATATAATGTTATATATATATATATATATATATACCTTTTTTTCCAAGTGTGAAATCTAATAAAGTGGAGGAAAAAATTACAATAGACATAGAAAATATAAAGATCCCCTTTGCTTTCTCCAAATCCGGTCCTTTTAAAAAACTAATTGAATCGGCCTGCGTTATTATTGCAATTAGCTGTGACAGATCTGCCATATGCTTTTTTATGATGTTTCCTTTTTAAACGTATGATAGTTTTGGTTCTTGTATGTCTCATGTGAATTTTTAAAAAGACGAAAAACTCTACCTACAACACGTTAAAAGTAAGTATATATTCATAACTGCTGTTAAATGTTCACTAACTCAGCAGTGATGGAGATAAATGATCAAAAACACGACCTACAGCATATCAAAACAGTAGGCGAGATTGATCTGATGATCGACAGCCGTCTCAGCCAATCAGCTGTAGGTATGGGTTATCATACTCCAATCAAAACTCTCGCGGCGTGAAGGGTAGGTTGTATCCCAGTGAGGAAAAATTTCTGTTGTTGAGTCACCGGGAAAACCGTTACTCGACCGAGAAAAGCCGACACTCTCATCTACTGTGCCCTTTACTTCCCTAAATTTCTTCACTCGTCTCAACTATAGTTACAGCATCCAGATACTCTTATCGACGGGATTGAAATGTTACATTTTCGGTCAACGGTAGCGCTCAAGGAGTTATTTCAAACCCAGCTGAAACGTCCGTTGGCAGGTAGAGTTGGCGTCAAAGCGGCACCTGCAGCCTCCGCCTGCTTCAGCAGCACCGGCAGTTTGGATGGCAGGTCGCCGGGCAGAGGGAGGACACTCGCCGGGTGGAGAGCCCCGCCGCATCTGACCAGGAGACACGGTGTAAGAAGCTTCTGCTCCAAAGGTGACGGACATAATGAAGCCGGCAAGGACTCTGCAGCAGAAAAGTGAGTAACGGTAACCCTGCTCTGCTGTGGGAAGATTTTAGCCGCTAGCTCCACGGTAGGCAAAACTCCATAGAAAAAACTGACAATTTAACTGTCGCGATTATCAGTCATGGAAGGCTGCGATGAGTCATTAAAGTTTCTTTTTTATTGAAATAATTGGACATTTTACATAAAAAATAGCTGCCGAATTAAAACATGGCTCCTAATATTATATTCGGAGTAAAATGTTAATTTATTTTTCCATGTTTTACATTTCATTCAAGTTATTTTTAAAGTACTAGGTTTTTACAACGCAGTTCGTCATTGAGGCAAATGGGGCTACCTTTTAACTAGCTAGCTCAGATTCTGTTGGAATGACGACCTAGCAAGCTAATGTAGCAGAGGCTGTACTGTGGGTCTTAGCTAACAAGATGTGTCAGGTCTGCCGTGAAGGCAAGGAGAATGAAACCCTGAAGTGACCGGTGACACCTCACTCACCCCCGATGGCCAGTGCCAATGATGACCGGTTGTTATAAAACCAGGGCGTGATAGTTGTAAGTGGATGTAAGGGCATATCAGTTATTATTAATAACAGTATTATTCAAATCATAAGCCATCCGTTTTATTGCTATTGACAACCTGTAATAAAAGACATCTGATTAAACTTTTCTGCAGGAAAAGGGAATAATAAGCGCCTCAGATGAGGATATGTCCTATAAACGTTAAGTGTGCAGCCAGGCAGATATCGTGACTAGCAGTAGCCAGAAGCTACAGCTTTCATCTACAGAACAGCATGTTAAACTCAATGAGGCATTAAGCTGTTACCAGCTTCCCTGGGCTTTGATAATGACAACATCACTATAAACAACAAATAAAAGGTGTGTTTGTATGACTTAATGCACCATGCAGAAAGTCCAAGCCTCAACTCAATGTCTAATGAAGGTCAGTTTATTACTGGATCAAGGAATGCAACTAACAGCGATTTCTTATTATTAATGTTCATTAGTTATGAAGTCCATGATAACAAATGGCACATGTCTAGTCTTTATGTAAATAGTCTCATCAACAGCCACCTAAACCCTCAGACATTTCTATTTATAATTAGGCAAAGAAAAGTCCAGCAACTCTGAGCACTTGTAAGGCTGAAAGTAGTGAATGGTGTTTTGATGTACTGTGGTAGATAATCAACCATCAGTACACAAACCCATCAGCTACAAATTTCAGCACTCAAAATGTGTGTGTGACAAATGTCAGACAAGAAGAATGAATTAGAAACCATTTCAGTGTCAATTTGCAGATTATTACATTGTTGCTACCAGTGTTTATTTGCAGTGTTAGTCCTGCAGATAAGGTTGTAATTGAGTGTGTCTGACAGGGGTGATTGTTCAACAGGGGGAATTAGTGAGCACTGATAGAGAAGTGAGGATGAGAGTCCTCCTGGCGATTGATCGGATGCAGGTTAAAAGCATTTAATGACCTCAAACACCAACAACATCACCACCACGGGTTGATAAGGCTTCACTGATTCCACTTAAAACCCACTGGCAGCAATTAAGACAATGACAAATTGCTGCATCATATTTTATAGCTGAAGCATTAAAGCAATAGTTCACCCAAAAATGAAATTTCACTTAATATCTACTCACCCCTGTGCTGATGTGAAGATGGGTGAAGATCTCCAGTTCACAAAACACTCCCGGAGCTTCAGCGGTAAAAACAGTGTTGCAGCCAAGCCTGTGTACCCGCTTCAGATGTGTGCACGAGGATCAGGTTTGAGAGGCTACAGTTGATATTTAGGCTAAAAACATGGTGTAAATGGCATCTATTTGGGTCACATTTTAATGTCACAGCTTACCGACACTTGGATTACACCACATGAGCAGTATGGAGACATTATGTGTGTTTTTTTGTGTTCTTTTTTTACATTTTAAAACTAGTCACCATTCACTTTAATTGTACTGCATTTGTTTCAGCATGGGCCAATGAATTGCTTAGCTTCTCAAAACACATGCCTACATACAAACTATAAAAGTACACAGGCTTTTTCAAATAACACAGACTTACCCAACCAGTGTTCTCTGTAGTTCACTATTATAACAAAGCAGAAGTTGTTCAAAATGTATGTCAGAGAGTCAGTTCCTCTGATGATACTTCACAGGCTAAAAAAGCCTGTCCATGGGCGCACTAGCCTGGATGGTGTTGGAGTGTTGACTCAATAAAAGTTTGATCACAGGGACTTTGTTCAGTATCTATCCATCAGGAGACTTGACTTTAGACACTCCAGGATTTCAGTCTCTGCAAACTGTAAACTGTCCGACCTCTGTCTCAGATGAAAAAGTCACCCTCACAGTTTCCTCTGGTGACAGGTGCAGGCGATGATACTTCTTGCATTGTTGGAAAAATGGTAACACAGTAATAGACAGCCTATTTGAAAATGTATTTTTAATTTACTGCTGTCAAATAAGACAAAGAAAAGCAGCAAATCCTGATGTCAGGGAAGCTGTTACCAGAGAATATTCTGCATTTTTGACTGAAAAATGAAAAGATTAATCCATTTTCAGAAGAGTTGCAGATAAATGTTCTGTTGATCAGCTTTTTTGATTAATGTAAAATCATTTTTACAGGCAGGCAATATCCATATTGGCCACTTACTTATTTAAAATCTTACTCAACAGCGATATGTTTGGTCCTATGAATCTCAATATTTACAAGCAAGTTTCTCCTGCTTGACAGTGTTAAATTAAAAAACAAAAACAAAACAAATGGTACCGACACGTACTATGGATTATTAATGATATCATGGGCCCTGGCTGGCCTGTGGTTGCATTTGTATGCCAGCAGCATCCAGTCTGGTATGTGTTTTATTCTAATGAGATGTAAATCTGGCTGGAATGTGATCCAGTGCTTCCTCTTTCCCTCTGCAAACACTGGAGTGTTGACTCATGCCTCTGCATGCCACTGAAGACCTTCGTCTTCCTCTTCAACCCAGATATTTAACAGTCTGGCTCTGTTGCTCTCAGTGAAGATAAATTTCTGACATTTGCCTTATTTAATAAGCTGATGTTGGGCAATATCTTGGTATTAACTTCAGTAGTTAAAGCCCAGAGAATGTAAGAAAATCCTTGTTGGCAGATGGATATTCATACTGACAAGCTGAACTGTCTTCACTTTGCTGTAGCAGAATCGGACAGTATTAATGAACAGAGATCAAGGCCGTGCAGAAGTTACCACTTGTCCATAGTAGTAGTATAAAAACAGTAACAAGCATTTTTTAAAAAAAAAAATGAGTCAAACTCAAGATGTTTTCCACGTTACACATGAAATTAAGGCCACGTCATAGTTTTTCTTGCTTTTAACATTCAGAGCAGCTGTGATACCAGCAACCACACCAGCATATTTTCTCCCTTTAGAGAGTTTCCATAGTAATAAAATGCTTCATTGCCCCTGCAGGCCGACACTGTCCCATTTGTTTCCATTCACGGACAATTTGCTTAAGTGGTCGGCCATGTTTAGGCACTCACTTTGCTCAGCTGACTGGTTGTCAGCAACATCTTATTTTCCCTGGAGGCTAATTTCAGTTTCAGTGAAGCCTCGGCTTGTTCTGTTAACATTGAAGATTAGTGTTTGAGAAATCATCAACAGGCTGCATTTATGTTAAGCTGCATGAAGCAGCAGAACACTTTGGCAGCTGTCAAGGAACACATTGGCTATTCATTGTGTCGGGTGAAAGGGGCACTAAGTCATCTGATCATGAGGACAACTTGTGTAGGTAAATGTGTTGCAAAACAACAGACCCAACACAAAGGGTCACAGATGTTAAACATTAAGAAACCTTGCAGAGGCATTTGGTCTTGAGGCTTGATTGTGGAAGGTTGGGTATGTGATGTTGGGTAGTTTGAAGTTTGGAAAATCAGGCAGCTAGGGGTGTCACAGTACCAGAAATTTACTTAATTTGAGACAATACCAATACCAGTGAAAGAACATGATCCTCCATACCATATTTGCCACCTCGGTAAGAAATCATAAAATTCAGCCAGTGTTATTTTTCTTTGGCAAGCAGTAGCATAAATTTACTGACATGATGATTAACGATGAATCTGGAAATGTTTAATAAGCTAATGTAATATTTGAAATGCTAATGATGTAGTTTGATGATACAGATTGAACAGTCAGGACTGACATTAGCCTACTCCACAGCAACGCAACACGAAGTTGTTGTAGGAATGAGTGATAATAATAATAATAATGAGTGATTATTCATAATTGTTGTCTTTTCCTGGTTTCAAAGGCTGAATTACAATCAAGTGATGTAGTTTTTTGAGCTTATCAGACTGGTCTAGCTGTTCTGAAATTTGCCTTTACCCACCTAGTCATTATATCCACATTACTGATGATTATTTATGAAAAACTCTCATCGGGTTAATATTTTGTGAAAGTCATCGCTACAATATTGTCACACTGTCAGGTGTGTTTAGTTTTTACTCATTTTATCACGTTTATCACTTCCACCCTTTGGAGTCCACAACTTGTTGTTAGTCACAACCTACATGATCAATAATTATCGATAGTGACCAATACAAAACTTCACTATCGTGGTAGGTTTTTCAGCTGTATCGCCCAGCCTAAGGAAACGTCATGCAGAGGATGTTGGAACAGACGTTACAAAAATACCTTAGAATATGTGTTACGTTGTAATGTCTGAACAACATAGTGAAAACCTGACTAATGGTAAAGTTGTAATGTTGCACCGCTGTTACAGTGCCACAAATGGTTCGACACAGTTGCAACGTTGCAGGGGACATACCATGTTTGTAGGGTTATTATGAGCTATGATCATATTACATTATCCTAAACACACTAACCTTAAGTGTCTAGCCATTACAAACATTGTGGAACATAGTTGGCTACACAGCAATCCCAGCTGTCTCAAACAAAAATAATAGTAGCCTGGATCTTCGTGATTTAAATGCCTTCTGTATTTGTGATCTTGTGTCCCCTCAGAGTTGCCATGGAGTCGTTGCCTAAGTTCCTTTTTTGACGTGCAGGAGAGGAGATAAAAACAATATGAAGAATCTGATTATTGCCCAGTTTGGTTGATGTCCAACCCTACTGCAAACAAAGTGCATTTTAGGCAATGAGATTGAAGGACGGGGTAAAGTGTCTTGTGTTGACTGTTTTTTTTTATACACTGAACTATTAACTGGTAAATAAAAAATCCATGATCACATTATTGTCCATATTCAAACAGAGGATGACACACCTACCAAGCTGTGGTGCCAGACGTAAAGCATGACCTAGGTTAGAAGTCAGTAAATTAGGCCAGTGTAACATGAATAAATTTGTTAAGTATAATACCCAAGACAGGGTGTTTGGAGTCCCTGGGGCCCTGACAGCATTCATCCTCAACTCTACTGTGGTTATGAGGGTCCTGAGGCTGTGCTCCGGCTAATAAGGGGTTAAAAATGTTTGTAATGCAGGGGAGCTTATCCCGCCCACATCATTTTTCCACGTTTTTTGCACCAAAGCCTGTATGCTGGCTTGCTGCCCAGCAGTTGTCAGGGCCTTCAGGAGCAGATGAGTCACTCGCACAGATTGATTTGTGCTGCACCGCCTCTCAACGCTCCCGCTTTCATGTCTGCCTCCACCCTCCACACCAATTTGTCATGACATCTGGGAGGCAGTGAAGCCAGCACCATCGATCGGGTCAGATAAATACAGCAGACACTACAGACGACTCTATCCAGACACTGACCTCGGCTCGTCAATACGATATGAACGTTTTCTTCCAGTGACTTAAAATATGTCAATCAGATGAAATAACATAATAAAACTATGGTGGGACACCCGAGGAAAGACTTAAAAAGTAGGTTGGTTCTAAATCTTGATCTTAATTATCAATACTCTGCATTTGTAGTTTCCTCGCAGTGTTGACTTTACATAATTGGACTGGATAAGTCTGATAACCTATTAATCGTTTCAGTCATTTTTCAAGAAACATATTGAACATTTGCTGGTTCCAGCTTTTTAAATGTGAGGGTTTGCTGCTTTTCTTTGTCATTTATGATGATAACTATAGGGTATCTGCAGGTCCTTAAAAAGTCTAATGAATATATAATCTGAATTTTCTCCCTTCAGATGTCTCAGATAAATTTCAACAGGTCTTAAAAATTGATTAAAGTTAGTATTACTTTTATAAAGCTGGATTTAACTCCAGTTGTCCTTTTAAATGTGTTTTAGTGGAAAGAAAAATACTGATCACACTGTAATAACTAAAAAAATAAACATTGAACCAATATAAACCCTAAAGCAAACTGTGCATGTAATTTTTTGTTCAGTATGGTCATAAAAAGAGGTCTTGGATTATATTCACACTGCTCTTAAAAAGGTTGTTAAAAGTCTTAAATTTATCTTTTTGAATCCATGGTTTTGTCTGTTGGTTGGAGAACAGTAATCTGAAGACTCTGGGAAATTTTGATGAGCATTCTTCACAAATTTTTTGATGTTTCATAGACTGAACAATTAAATGATTAATCATAAAAATAATTGGCAGCTTAACTGATGATGAAAATAATCAATAAGTGCAACTCTACGTTCAACTACAGTATGTTTGACTGAAAAACTTTTGTTACACAATACATATACAATACATACATACACAATTAATAGATATTTTTATTGTTGATTAATCTGCCAGTTACTTTCTCAATTAATTGTTTTGTTTTTGAAATATCAGAATATAGGGAAAAGTTCCAGGTGATGTCTTAAAATGTCTTTTATTTTCTGACCTACAATCCAAAATCTGAAGATTTTAAATTTATATATGACATGAAAAAGAGAAACACAGCAAATTAGCATATTGGAAAAGCTAAAAACAGAGAATATTTGGCATTTTGCTTTAAAAAAACGATTAATCAGTTGCAATTATGAAAATAGTTGGCAATTGATTGTCAATCAACTAAATGATTCATGGAGTCATCGTTTCAGCTCTAAACAAACCATAAACATTTAACCCTGAATATACACCAGTGTATTTACATTTATGAGGCAGTCCAACCCTGTCCTCAGCTGTCTCTGTCCTTAAGACCACCTGTCTGGTCAGCAGCAGCTATATTGGGGTTCAGCTCCAGCCACAGCGTCTTCTCCAGTGAAAAAACTACTCATCTGTTTAATGAACAAAATAGTTTACAAGTAGATTACATGAGAACTAAACAGTATTTTCTTGACCCTTGCAGCTTCATTTACCCCCCAAAAATGTACTTTGCACTTTGTACTTGAAGTACTATTTATCCATCTAGATGGTTTGGTGTGAGTTGCAGAGTTTTTGAGATATTGGCCATTTATTTATTATTTATTTATTGCCCATGTCTCTCCAATATATGACTACTTGGCACCCAGCTTGTGGTGCTTATAGTACCAGAAAAATGCATATGAAAAATTAAAACCTAGTGTCTCATTCTGAAAATCATGACCTGGTTACTCAAGATAATCCACAGACCTTTTGTGTAGTTTTGTGTAGGCACTGTGCCGGTTAAATCTCAAGTAGTTCCCATAGGTTATACTGCAGAAGGAAAGTAGTTCCTACGTGAAACTGCTCACAACATGGTCTGTGGATTATCTTGAATAACAAGGTCATGTTTTCTGAAAAAGAGACATGGAGACATTGGAGAGAGGGTGGATATCTCCATGGCAGATATCTCCAAAGCTCTTCAGCTCACACAACGCTAGTCCAGATAGAGAAATAACACTACAGGCCAGGAGAAAAATGTGTACTTGCTATTTTGAAGTGACCTGTCTCTGTAAAAATAATAGCATCTATCCCTGCTTAAAGGGTATGTAACCCCTCAGTTTCTGCCCTGCTCCTCCCAGCATATTTAAAAAATGGAACAGAGGAGTCAGCAGTCGCTAGGAGGGCAGTTGACTGTATGAGGCGTAGCTACATACTGTAGGATATGATTACATTGACTATCAAACCACTGCACAGTATAGCATTAATAGTGATTGAATTTATTTGATATAAACACATGTAACACTGCACAGTAGTCAGTGCATACATGAAAAATCAGAGAATAAAAAACACAATAAAGCCATGAGGCTTGTTCTCATTGTGGTCCTGTTGTATAACACTTTAAACTTCAAAAAACAGCAGCAAGACAGCAAGTGGAGACAGTAAGTCAACATTAAAAAATGCAGCAGGGAGTGATGTGCATGTTTGTTGTGGTTAAGGTACCTTTTGCTATCCATAGATATCTAGTGAACTGTGAACGTAGCACAGTTCAGTGAGCCTATGTGTTGTTTGCCACCACAGAGGAGAAATAAATCTCTTGTTCATGTGGTAGAGACTGGATTTATGAAAACAAACCTGGGAACAAATTTAGTTTGTAAGACTGAGAATGCATTGGTCCTTAGTCAAAGCACTGCTACTACTGATTTTCTTTCACTATGATGGAGATAAACCTCTGAAGCCTTCATGTGCTGCTCAGTCCAAAATACATCTACAGCTAGTTGTTTCTGGATAAATGGTGTGATGAACCACAATTGACCTTTAAAAACACACATAGCGGGTCCTGGTAGTGAGAGCGCTAATGAGAGCAGCTGAGGTAGATTAATGAGATGATCCAGTCTGGTCCAGATGTTCCAGTGGCCACCTCTAACCCGGTGGTAATGGTGATCTCTCACAGGCCTCATTAACTAAACAAGAACGTTACTTGCAGTCTCTTACTGCAAAAGCATTTCATACCAGATCTCTGTCATGTTTGAACATAATATTTAGTTTACTATATGCGTGAGTGTCACTGGTTAGTTGAAATTAGTCTTCCTTCATATTTATATTATTGCAGCATTTCAGAATAATTATGACAGAGATTTATTTTGAGATACTTAACATGTAACAGTTTCTTATTGTTGATTAAATGTGAAAAGTGCATAATGTTTATTTGATGCATCAAATAATTTGAATTTCTTCAGGTTTGTGACATATTTACAACCCCAGTGCTTTCTATTCATTAATTTCAGTTTTTCTTGTTAATTTGTTGTCCTGACAGCAGTTATGTCAGTATTCATATATGTGTGTACATTTAAACACAGCACTTAAAGGTCCAGTGTGTAAGATTTATAGTTTTTTTTTTTGTTTTGTTTTGTTTTGGAGAATATGGCAGAAATGTATTATTCATAAGTATGTTCTCATTAGTGTAGAACTGCAGAGATTACTATATTAATCAGTTGATTGAAAGAAAATTAACTATTTTGATAATTTATTAATCGTTTCTGTCATTTTTGAAGCAAAAAATTTGCTGGTTCTGGCTTCTCTAATGTTAGGATTTTCTGCATTTCTTTGACCTTTATGAGAATAAATGAAGGGTTTTGGACAGGGGTTGCAACTAACGAATATTTTTTAGTCTTACGTTAGTGTATAAAATTGTCATTGTCATTCCTTAGCATTAGAACTGCAACAATTAATCGATTAATTGATTGTGAATTGATTATTAAATTCATCATCAACTATTTTGAAAAACAATTAATCAGTTTGAGTCATTTTTAAGGAAAAAAGTCATTTAAGATTTCAGCGTCTTAAATGTGAATATTTTCTGGTGCTCACCGCTAGATGCAACAAAATCTTACACACTGGTCCTTTAAACTTCAGTAAATAATGTGAAAATTTATGTACATTTTTGTCACAGTATCAGTATGTGTTTGTCAGTATTACATGAATGTTTATTGTTGCAGTGTTCTGCTGATGTGTTCATACTGTTCTGTAAATGCCATTTTCACTGTTACTAATTCAGTATTATTCCCTCTGCACACTCTCTCCCTGTTGTTGATCTGCTTGCTTTACATTTGTAAGTATGTTTCTATTATTTTTATTTTAGTTTTAGTTGTTTTTTTTCTGTTTTCAAGTAGAAGTAGAGGTTTTCTGCAGAAAGCCAATAACCACTTTTACTTTGAAATGACCACATTTCCTCCCAGCGGCTGCGCTTTAATCCCCTCCCCTCTACCTGACCTTCCTCCCTCCCTTGTCACACATACTCTCTGATGTGTATTCCTTCCTCACCAGCAGGCATCAACCTTCATTAATGCGGCCAGAGCACTCTAACAACAAAAAAGTTACAGGTTCTATAAGGACACAGCAACAAAATTATTATTTTTGATTATATTTTTTCAGCAATAATGCTGCGTTCCACACACGAGTTGGAAAGTTGGAAATTCAGATTTGCTTTTCTCATTAGTTTTTAAGGATTTCAGTTGAACATACAGAGAATAATCTCCAAAACACAGCCAGTTTTTAATTGTCAGCATTTGATGACATGAAAACACCCATAGTTTCAATACTGAAGTGATAGCTGTGGTGATTTAATAAAAATGAAAGTTAGATACATGACACTGGCTGCCACAGCCTGCCAGGAAATTATTTTGTTTGCATCCATATTTGCTTCCTGGCTGGAAAACTGGAACGCACCCTGGTTGGAATTACAATTTTCCCACTCAGAAGAATTTCTGACTTCTGACTCTGAGTGGAACTGTCAGTACAGATAATGGCAGATCAAAGACTTGGTCCCAGTGTTTCCCCTGTATTATTCTGCAGCAGAGCGGTCCAGGAAAAATGTTGATACTGGCTTTAAAACACATTCATTCTCACTATCAACAAATCCCATGAAAAGACCAAAACCAACCCTGAGCGTACCTTGTAACAGTCTTGTATATCTTATTCCTCTGTTTCATAGAGCTCCAGAAACTATTAAAAATGCATCAGTGAGCCACAGTAGCCATATTTCCATCAATGTACTTTCACATGCATTTTGAAGTATTGCATCAGAAAAAGTTGACAGAAAATTCTAGTAACAATTTCAAGTTTTATGCTCACTTAAGGTGTTTTTTTGCCTTTTTTGAAGAAGAATTAATTAAGAAGAATGAATTCCACATCCTGCTGACCCAGTTACTCACTAGAGCACCAAATGTTGAGTAATCCGCCACTGAAAATAGTCCCCAAGAAATGCACTATTTTCTCCTGTTAGTTTGAGAAAAAACACAGTGACCAGCTCTTCTAGGAAATTACTAAGCCATTTTTTTTAAAGCAACTATAATTTTGTAAGATTCCTGTCTTCAGTAGGAACCAGTGGACTTGGTTTTAAATTTCCCATTACTGATTTTTTTGCATTGATTCGTAATCTCTCAAGAGAGAATCATGTTGCATCTAAGAATCAGTTATTTCCCTCACCCCCTGTTGTTGACAATAAGAAGAAAATACCAAACAAACTCTTTTTTAGCACAAGAAAGGAAAAGCAGCCGTCAGCTGAGTGACTGGTGTTGGATGCTCCCATATCTGAATTTCTGCAAATTTCTCAAAATGACCAAATTTATGTCCAGCTGTTGCTGTTTAATTAAATTGTTTAAGATTTGATTAATGTCCTTCATTTGACAGTTTGTATGAAAACCTCAGTATCCATTGACTTGTGAAATAGCAAATTTGGCTCTTTAAAGTTGTCATGTCAGTTTCCTGATAGTTCACTGCTGCTGAATAAATCGAGAGGGAACTCTGTCACTGAGTCTGCATCTGAAATGACAAACTGGTAGATTTTCTGCTCTCATGTCCCTAAGGGTGCAACCTCAGCTTTATATTTGGTTGGCTGCTGCGAGGAGCCACCTGCCAACTACAGCTTTACCTTGAGACATCCTCTCCTCGCGCACAGGCCAGTGCCCCATGATGCATTGCTGGACAGTGTGCGCCTGGGCACCCAGAGCTTTGCACAAATCCAATTTGGTTTTGATATGAATCATAGCAGAGAGCCTGCTGTGAGCTGCTCACCCCGTCTGCCTCCTGACATGCTACTAACTTTCCTCCCAGAGACGACTCGGAGTGGAAGCACTGCTCAGAACACCAGCCAGGCCATATTATACTAAATGATAAAATTCATCAGACACTGTGAAGATTGGGTTTATTTAATTCAATGATTGCCATGGGGAGCAAAAGATATTGCTGCTGCAAATTACAGGATTCCAGCAGAACAAAGACTGGAGATAATAACCTCTTTAGTGGCTCAGGAAATATGAAAATGTATGAAAAGTGTGGTTGATATATGAATCTGAGGAAGCTCATCATGCACAATAAAATGCTTGTAAGCATGATAGAGGGGAATTTTTTTTTTATTCATTTCACACTGATGCCTTAAACAGTTTGGGCATATTTAGTTTAATGGGAAAAAAACTTTAAGACAGTGGAAAAACTTTCTGTATTCGCACCAATACTCAATTATTGTTGTGACACTAATATTGAAAATGTTTGCCAAATATTACCCAACTCTAGAGCTTACTGAATTCACAAAGTGATAGGGTTTTTTTTGTTTGCATTTGCTGTTTTAGCATAGCTTTTCTGATGGCTACAAGCCAACATGGCTAGCTAGCAACTGTTGCTAATGATAAATCAAAACCAATATAAGCAGAAAGCATCAATAGCAAATCTTCAGACCAGTCAGTGTTGATGGTAATTGTGGTCAGTTGAAGCAATACATTCCTCAGTATTCTGTGCAAATGAGCTGGGAAATATCAGATATTGACAAAAAACCAGTATCATGCTTCCCTTGTATAAAAGTCTTATTGGCTGAGATGACTGCCTGAGTTAAAGTTCAGCTGTGGAGATGCTGTTTAAGCATCCACACCTTCCCTGCTCACTCAGCTCTTGAAGACATAGTTAGACCTCTGGTGATATTGTGATCTTGTTGCTTGGAGTGAGATTTCATGCATTTTTTTAATGATTACAGTAGAGACTCTTAACTGTAATTCAGTTGGAGGCTAGTGACTTGTTTGCTCTGATGAAGGCCACAAGGCTGAAAGTTTGTGGCCGGAATAAATCGGTGAAATTGAGATTAGTCAACTTTTAAATGTTGGAAATTTATGACTTTGGTTTCAGCACCACAAAAAAAAAAAAGAAAAAAATGGAAAGCACATTTTTTCAAAGATCTAACTGTTGCTGGTGGTCGTGTCTCAGCCACTGAACAACTTGACTCTCATGTGCCAGGGGTGTTGGCAAGCTTCCATGTCACAGCTGCAACAGTTAAGGCCCAGTCATCACAATTCACAGATTGTGCTTTTATTTGGCTGAATTGCACTGACACCGCCACCTCACACACACACAGTGTGGACAAAGATGCCTGTAAGGCAGCGTCACTTCTTTCTCAGACATGTCATGAAATATTTGTTTGTTTCTCTGGTCTTTATGTGCTGCTGCTGTCCTGCCTCACTGTCCCCAGGATTCACCCAAATGAAAACATAAAAAAATCCAAAATCCACAATAATGAATTCCTCAAAGGGAGTTTGATTCAGGGGGTCGAAGGGTTTGTTGTTGTTTGGTTAGCTCACATGTTAATCGTCTTTTTAAACACACTCCTGGCTGGTGTTCTAGCAAAGTAGACAACAAACAGTTTACATTGCAGTGACCTTAAGGCAGGATATTAACCTATGGAAAAATACCTGTCCAGTACAAGTCTTTTCCACGGGTTATAATGCTGCTAAGGTCAGTGTAAGGTAATGTTTTCCAATGCAGTATTCCAGTTATTACTCACAGCTTCTCCTTGCAGTCCAAAAGCTTTTTTCTCCTCCCTCTGCTGCACCATGTTTCCACCACAGTGGGCCTCACTGTTGAGTTATTTTTCTCACTTTTTCTGCCTGTGTGTTTTTTTCTCTTGCTTTTCTGCAGGAGAAGGAAGGCCGGCATCCTGCCCAGCCTGGAGGATCTGCTCTTCTACACCATCGCAGAGGGCCAGGAAAAAATCCCTGCACACAAATTCACCACAGTGAGTCCTCAGAGCAGGAGACATAACTGAGGATTTATGTTTGAAATGAGTACTTTCTGCATGATTTACAAATATAAAACTAAAAATGGGTTTGTAATGTAGGATTTATAGCAAGCAGACAAATGTGAGTGTGATAATTCAGCAGCAGGGAGGTAGTGAAACAGCTTTAGTCCTTGTAGGTGTCTCCCTGGTTGAATTATGAGCAGGATAACTCCTCTTGTTAGGCTCTTCAGGAGCCTCAGTTCACGGCTCGTAGCTTTATTGATTTCTTGTCCTAATGATGATGTTCTCTTCTCCTCTCTCGACAGGCTCTTAAAGCCACAGGGCTTCGCACGGGAGACCCTCGGCTGAAAGAATGTATGGAGATGCTGAAGGTGACTTTGAAGACAACCTCTGACGGAGCGTTGGACCGACACCTCTTCAAAAAGTAGGTTTTAATGAACATTTATTTTCATAACCAAGTTTTTGCCAATATTCTTGCTAAGCACATAAAGTTTTTACATTTTTTTACAGTATATTGCAAAATTTGTCTTACTGGAAAAAGGTAAAGCTGACAGAGGTAGTTAATGTCTTTCAATATAATGAAAGATCCAAATGTGCATCTGAATTTTGATGTTCCAAAATCTGCTATGCTAGGGTTGGGTATCATTTGTTGTTTTTTTCCAGTAACGGTGCTAAAATGATTACAGTTAACAGTTCAGTTTTGAGCTGATATTCTTGTGTTTTGGATTGCATACAAGACAATTTTACAGTTGCTGAGGAGCTGATTTAGCAAAGATAATGAAATAAAGACCCTTGGAAACTGCTTCACATATCAAATTTACTTCATTGTGACCACAAAACTAAGTTATAGTAATTATATGTTAGTGGAAGCCGGAGGTCTTTTTAAATAATGTCCTGCTTGCTGTTCTACTTTAATCATCAGCATCAATCTTTCATCAGAGTCTATCAGAAGAATTATTAATGCTGGTCACAGTCCTCTGCACTTTCCTGCAGCAGAAAAGGGTCACTGCACGTTCTTAATTATTCATCACTTCTCTGTTTGCACGTCATTGGAATCTTGTTGAGGTTTTCATCCAGCTGGATTCATTCAAGAGCACAACTACTGCAGAAAACACGGGACACTTGAATAACTGACATAGTAGATATGAAACCATAATACAGTCATCTTCAGACCATGACACAGAAAAATATCAATCAAAGTTCATTCCATAAGCTATGTTAGTTTGTAAAGGACACATGAATTTGCATAATAAGTGAAAGGGCTTAAAGTCAGTGCATTATCTTAACATTTAGTGAGACATTATTTAAAGACAGATTAGTGGTGATAGAACCATTAATAGATAGAACTGATAAAAGAGTCTGAGGCCTCTCTGCTTCATTATACAGCGACTGACACAGCTCACAGAATGACCTTTTACTAACCTACATCAAAGGTCAGATCAATAACATTGTGAGCGTGTGATAAAATAATTAGTTGCCATGAAACCAAAGGCTTGTGACAAAGAAACATTTTGACTGTAACATGAAACATTAGCCAAAAATCAAGAAGAAATCTGTGTTAGTGAGAAATCTACTTGTTTGAGAAATAAATTCTAAAACCAGTTTATCACTTACCAGCTTTTGTAACAGACCTCTACATATTGAGCACTAGAGTCTGATAATATTGTCGGACTCAAAATGGACAGTTAAGGAAAAAAAAGGACCAAAATCTTTAACCTGGTGTCCACATTACCCACTTTGCAACTTGACTGTCAACAGTTTGATCAGAGATTCCAAGAGATGCAAAACTACAACAAAGAGTTGAAAATTGAGCACATAGAGATGACAAACAACCATCAAGCTGTAAACCAAACACAAAGAGCCAAAAAAACAATGAAGAGATGCGAAACTATAATTAAGAGACAAAAAACAACCACTGAGACTAAAGACAACCACAAAAAGATGACAAACATGGTGCTAGTAGTGGCTAATGTAGCCAGCAGCTGAGACCTCTTGTCAGTCCAGGGTTGGACTTTGTTTTTATCAGTTTTTGGGGGCATAAAGACTAATGCATGTGCAGCAAGGCCCAAATCAAATAAATACTTTTAAGTACACTGAAATAATAAATTTAACTTAAGGGTTAGGGATGATTTTATTTTTACATACTATACACTATTTCAGAAGGCTTATCAAAAATATGACTTATTATCAAAGTCATTATTTTTCTCATTATAATGACTGGCAGGATCTTTTTTTCCAACATATTGGTGGTAAAGGGCTTCATTAGGGAGATACAGTACATAAACAGCAGCACCATGAAAAGACCAATGTTTCACAGTGTATGTAACACAGATCCAGCTGTTTGGCCCTGTTAACAGAGACTCCAGTCTGCAGTGTAAACCACAGAATTGAGGAGTAAATTTGGCTTCATGATCAAAGAAAGTTTACATCAACGTTTCTGTCCATATTTGTATGCTCCTTTGCGAGTCTACATCTCATTGAAATACCCTTATTTTCCAGCTGTTCACACCAGTCTTGCAGACAAGACTTGTAATTTAATGTAATGGCACTGGGGTGTGCTGGGATGAAAGGTTTGTGTGGTGAGTGAAAAAAAATAGCTGTGTATTGGTTTTGTAAAAGGAAGCAGACTGACATTAGCTACATAGCTAACTTAAGCGATCTGCTCACACAAATGTGATTTTCTGTCGGTGTTATGATTCTGTCTGACCTATAGACAGACATGGCTAGAACACTTCGGTGACCAGTCCTGCTCCATCTAACAAATCTCAATTCAGAAAAATTTGGGATGTTGAGTAAAATGTAATTAAAAACAGAATGCAGTGATTTGCTTTCATTAAATGTCTTTGCACTGTTTAATTAAATACAAGTCAGAAATGTTCAGAGCAGCTGCACAAAAACATTGAACGCATCTGAAAAAAATGATGCTGGGTACCTCTCTTTCTTTCTAGGCAACCAGCTCTGTAGAGGAACTGAAAAAAGACACCAGCGCTCAGGAAAAAAAACATTACATTAACACAAGCCCAAAGACAAGTATTGCCAGTATGAGTCATGTTTATATAGAAATCAAGGAACATTTTTAGTCCCAGAAGCTGCTGTGAAACCACAACTGGAAACTAAACAAGGCTGGGTGTGGAATAAAATAACATTAACCTCCCCATCCCGGTATAGTAGCACCGCTGCTATTTGACCCCCTCCGAGAGGAAACAACACTGACAGAACTGGGTGACAGCTTGTGAAGCTGCGGCATGGCTAGTCGGGGCATATGACAGCTCACCGGGGAGCAGAATCCTCACTGAACAGACCCCTGCACTGCCTCTCCTGGCTGGGATCCATCACATCCGCTCCCCAGGCTTATTTTTAGAGCTCAGGCTCACAGAGGGAGGCACGTGAGCGAGTGGTGGAGTGTAGCGTGTGTTTTCTGTGCAGGGATCCCATGCTACAGGGATTAGACAGGGTTTGATGCAGTGAGATAGCTGAGCCACAAATCTCTCTGCAACCAGAGAGGCACAGCTTCCACCTCACCAACTTATTACTGTTGTATGGAGTCGTGTGTTTACTAACTGTGGTCCTTAATCGCTCAAATAAATAGGATCAGGACAAAATCTGGACAACATTTGGGAGAAAGATTGGTGGAGTAAGGCTCATAGTTTAAAACAGACTTGGTAGGGCTGTACTGAATAGTTTGAAACTTAGTTCATAACATTGGAATGGAACTTCTAAATCGACTTTTAAACAGTCTGCTGTTAAAACTCAATATTTCTGCACAGCAGCAAACAAAGATCAGGCTAATTTATGATCTGTCAGACTGAAAGTATCATAACAGAGACTGAAAAGAAACTTATAGAAAGAAACAAAAAACTATGCAGAGAGTTCTCCACCACATCGTGCTGTCATTTATGATCACATCCGCTCCTCTGTCCTCTGCGTGATTAACCGAGGGCAGGGCTCAGCTTCTACACGCACACAGTGGACAGCAGGGCAGAGACACACAAGTAGAAAAGAAACATTCCCACCTGCTTTGTCTGTGGTGGGCTTGTTAAGCTAACAGCAATGTTTTGTCGATATCAGAGGTGGCAAAAACATTTGGGGCTTTTCCATTGGCAGTTTTGGCCATGTCAAGTCAAGCTGTGTCATGTTAATTTAGGGCTAGGACAATATACTTATCTCCTCCAATTCAATACTATCACAATACTTGCAGATACTTGGGTGCAGATTCAATATGTATTGTGATTCAGTATTATGATTTGTTGCAATTTTTGTTTGCCTTTTTAAAAGCAGAGCATGGGAAAAAAATCTACTAGAGAGTGTGAATACACTTCTAGAGAGTGCATATCACAATATGTCATATTTATAGAAACAATGCACATCACAGTTGCCAGCAGTCCCTCCTAGGACGCTGATTGGCTGCACCACTTTTGGTACGGACACAAACGTATAACTTGTAGCCTGGCAGGATGGATTCTCACACGATCTCGCCTTTTCTCTGTGGTCAAATCTCTCTCTTTGTCTGTTTTGTCATGTTGCATCACTGTCATCTTTTTACTGTACATCTGTTGTTTGTGATACACACAAGGAATCAGCTTTTCTATGTGTTATTTTCTCATTCATTTAGTTTGAAATCAGTCTCAATATTGTGAAGCCAGCACACAGTGATGCAAAAAAAAAATTATTCCCCTATAATGCATTAAAACTAAAGTAACAAGCCTGTTTTGAAAATATGAGGAATAGAAAATACTGATATTTGTGTTCAAATGTAGACAGTACAAGTGAAAAGTTGTCAGACAAAGAAATAAACAGGAACACAAGATTTGTACATAGTTACTTCCCACCTGTGGTGAAGATATTGTTGTCATAGAGACCAAAACCCATGTACAGCATTTTTTCTTTCTTTTCTGTCAGAGAAAAATTCTGTATGGACACAAGCCCTTTAATCATTTGAGGACATCATAAAAGATGATGACAGAGCCTCTTTTGAAGACCTAAATTAAAGCTTTGAATGTAAAAAAAAACCCCACATGTATCAGACATGGGGTCTCTGACAAATGTTTGTGAATCAGAGGCTGCAGTGTGGTTAAACAGGTGCAGAAAAATCCTTCCAACAAGCTCATCAAGCTGCGTCTGCAGACAGCTTGTTCAGAAAAGTCACAAAGGACATTTTAACCTGGAAATAAAGGACGGACATGCTCCCAAAACACAACACTGTTAATTACATGATATATGAATCCAGTAGCAGATGCCTCTCAGTTGCAGCTGCTGTGGGAAGAATCACACCAGTTCAGCCAGCAAGATCTCTGACACTGAAGAGTGTGAAGCCAGAGGGATGATTTGTTTTATGCAAAGGCTTAACTCAAAGCTCTGTCAGGCATTTAACCATCAAGCAAATGAGCTTCAGAGTCAACTGTTTTATTTAGATAATTAAAACCTGGCTAAGACCCCCACTTCTTCCCTCTCCATGGTAACCAGGAGGCCAGAACACAGAACGAGTAAACGCTTCCCAGTGTTCATCAGAAAACAGCTCCAGTTAACAGTAGTCTGACATTTTGCAGGTTTGCAGCAGCTGTATATTTTATTTCAGGTCTAAGCTTAAAGGCTGATTTTAAACATGCTCTATTGGTTAAAACCCTAAATATATATTGTCTTGAAACTTTTTCCTGGTTGTTACTTCCTATCTTAACCAAGAAAGACCGCTCCCTGTGCATGTTTGTGTATTTTCGTAATTAGCCGTTAGCTCTGTTAACCATACTGTGTTGTTCAGACGGTCACTGTCAGTCACTCAAAACTGCCAGAATCAGGCTCAGCAAGTCAAAATATAGATGAGTTGTTGATCAATTTTTCACCTTTGCCACAGAACCACAGAATGGATAAATGGCCCTTTTCTTACTAAAACACCAGAAGATGAAATGCTCACTGCCTCCTGTGGCTCACAAATACAATACAGGACCGCCATGAATCAGAGAGGGACACGCCATGACTGATAAAACCCAACTAGGAAGCGAACTTGGGTGTCTGTCATTGTTAGAAGAAGTCTCTGTTTCTGCCTGTCCAGACTAAAAGGCTACCCTGGATATTCAAACGAAAACATTGTCAGCAGCTTTTTCGGTCTTTGTTTGATAGGAAATGCCTGAGCGGTGTGGACGCTAGGCAAAAATGTAGCAAAAGTTATGATGAAAATGTATTCATGTGGATGTAGCCTGAGTCGTGGTTAAAGGCCAAACTGGAGTCCTGAACTATCGTCTCTTCTCCTGTCTCAGATGTGTCCAGAGCAACATTGTTTTGCTCACCCAGGCCTTCAGGAAGAAGTTTGTCATCCCAGACTTCCAGTCCTTCTGCGCCCACATCGATGACCTCTACGAAAACGCCAAAAACATGTCCGGAGGGCAGGTGAGTGAGGGCTGCTGCAAAAAGACGATGGAGCGCTGTTCTATAATAAGGCCTGCCTTACCAAAAGTTATAAACCTGACTGTAAATGAATGTTTTTATCATTTCTGTGTTATGTCATGCTGCAGGTGGCCGACTACATTCCTCAGCTGGCCCGCTTCAGCCCAGACCTGTGGGCCGTCGCCCTGTGCACCGTCGATGGACAGAGGTACATCTGAAATGTCAATGCACGCTAGATAGCAGTTGTTGATGAGTAAATAGTTTCACATACAAACATACAAAGGTCATGAAACATGAAATCAAAGCATCTCGTTCATTCCTTTGCTCTGTTCATGTTTAGTTGATACCTTTGCTGCCAGAGATCTGGTGTATTTTGCGTTTATCAGCAGCCGTCAGTTAGGGAACAGCTGGCTTTTTAGCTACAGATTATGCACAGTGTCGAAATCTGTACTGAAAATACAGAAAGCTGCAGAAAATGAAGAGTAGAGGTGAAACACAAGCAACACATTACAAGATGTAAAGCCAGAGACTGTGGAAGTGTGTCAGTGTATTTCAGTACATGTTTGAAATAGACCAAACTGTGTTACTAATTATAAAAATAAAGTGTTTAGTTGCATAATCATGGCAGATTGACTTTGGAGAAATATCTAAGGAGTTACTGACACCCAACTCAACTGCTGAATTATAATATTTCTGGTAAAGAATTCTGAAATAAAAGCTGTAACTAGGAGTTGTAGTGATGTAAATACTTTGTCAGATTCAGAGCAAATTGCATTTGGTGTTTACAGTGGCCAATAATGCTGTGCATTACTTCTCCCGCCATGTAGCTTAAGTGGTCCATGGATGTAACGCTATGACAGAGAGCGGTTATATGAGCTGACTCTGACAAACTAACCTCCATTGGTGACCAACAGAGGTTAGTTTGACGGTAATAAACTACAGTACCGAGGTGGTTTTCTTGTTGGATTTGGCTCCCAGCACCCTGGGGCTGAGTCACTACGAAGAGAATTAACAACAGCTGCTTTTGCTTACTTTTGCAACGAGTAAAGCTACGTTTTCATCAGGAAACAGTGTAGTGATTTCGGTGCTGTGTTCCCTGTCAGTCTCTGAGGCTGTGTGACTGGTTATGTTCTCTGAGAAGCGGCTGAGCCCTGTTCTGTTGCCCTGTAATGGAAGCTAACTGTTAAAGTTAGCTACTTTTGCAACAAGTAAGCTAAAGGCATCTGTCAATCAAGAAACTCTGATTGGAGGACATCAGAGGGGAAAAATATTTTCTCCATAAAATACAGTTTCACATAAATGAGTGAATAAGGGTATAAAGTTGTGCTTTTGTACAGTGAGACAAGCTCCCTAGAAACACTTCATTATGCTCCAATGAGCAGATGTTTTTTCCCTTCGTTTTCTGCTGAATCATGAGTGAGAAAACATTTAATTTGATGCAAATTTAGTGCAAAAAGAGTCATCATCCGTTTAAAATTGTTTTCCAGAAAAAGACATACTCTGAAAAATTATTTAAAATACCTGAGAATATCTACAAAACAACTTTTTTTTAGCATTGTTGGGACAGATACTGGTGTGTGTAGGTGACACATAGCATATTACATACATATCATAAAAACACTTAAAGATCAATTTTGACTTCATGGGAACTTTAACTTACCTGATAGTGGCAAAGCTTTTTGAAAGGTTTGGAGTCCACTTCTTCACCGAAAATGTAAATCTGCAGTGGCACACATGTAAACAAACATCTGTCTGTTCCTCAGGCACACTGTCGGAGACACCAAGGTCCCTTTCTGTCTGCAGTCTTGTGTTAAGCCGCTGAAATATGCCATCGCTGTTCATGACCACGGCACTGAGTACGTGCACCGCTTCATCGGCAAAGAGCCCAGCGGTCTGCGATTCAACAAGCTCTTCCTGAATGAGGACGGTGAGGAAACAGTTGGTCCAAACCCAATCACGCATACACACACACACACACACACACACACACACACACGCTCTCAGCGGCCTGTATTTGCATCAGTCTGCTGTGGTTGAACCATCTCTCCACACACACTCACTGTAAGAGGATCCATCTCGTGGCCTCGTTGCTATGGAGCTATCATAAATTGTTGATGAGAGGTTGCAGCACCACAGCAGAATAAAACTGAGTGGCTAGTGTCTAACAGAGACTCACAACATCTAAATACAACAAGCTGCCGGCACATGGACAATGAGTCTCTGTCTTATAAAGAAACTGTCTCGTAGTGTTTGGAATTTCATGCATAGTTTAAACAAAGACATCCCACATGTCTGCAGCCTTAAATTTCATTTCAGTCTCTGAAAATCACTGAAAATATACAGTTATGTGCTGAAAAATATATAGTATAGTATATTTTAGAGCTGCAGCAATTAGAAAATAATTTCAGTGTCCAAGTTCTCTGATTACAGCTTCTCAAACTGAATATATTTGTTTTGTGGATAAAGCGAGAAATTTGATGACGTCATCTTAGATGGTGATCAATATTGTAGTTATTCCCTGTAGTTATTCATAGAAGATAAGTCCTCTGTTAACCCTTTACTCAGGAAATTAGTGAGCATTAAATAAATCACAATTAAAGTTACTCTGAATAGCTGGTAAAATAAAGTGAACGGTTCAACCAGTGCAGCAGCAGTCAGCAGACGTTACATCAGGTTGTGTAAAAACAGTGTTTTTAAATGGAAACTGGTCTGAGAAAGTTTCCAGCTTTCCTCTCATTGTTGTTATCTAACAGCAAAACCAGCGGAAATATTCCAGCTGTTTATTTTTAGATTTCTTTTTTTTTTAACATTGTTCTGGCCTCTTGCATAAGGAGATTAAAACACAGAGGGGAAGTGGTGTATCACTGCACATGGTGTGCGTTCGGTTTATGTGAATGTTGTGTGGTTACTTACCTCATTATGTTTATGTTCACTCAGCCATGTTTTGACCTCTGGCATAAAAATGTTCCTGAATGTCCTTTTCTCTCTTTCAGAAGAGAAAAGAAGCCAGAATATATTCCCATTTCAGAAGCTGAAATCAGAGAAAAAGTGACTCAAAATGGTTAAAAATGTCTAAAAAATACTTAATTTAATAGTTGACAAGTAATCGATTTATCAGCTAATCGTTGCATATATTGTGTCTTTTCACTTTCTCCTACAGATAAACCACACAACCCCATGGTTAATGCTGGTGCTATCGTCTGTACCTCCCTCATTAAGGTAAGCTGCATTTACATACCCCACTGTTAATTATTAAGTACACTTATTTTGGAAACTCATACAAAAGAATAATTTGGGCTAAGGCCTACATGACTGTTTTTTTTTACATGACTTTGTTTCAGATGGCCTGAAATCCTGAAATTTGTTGTTTTTACATCTTTAAAATGTAGATTTCAAATTGTGAGGGGTTTTATTTATGTCAGGGCAATGTAACTTCACTTCAGATGAATTCTGACTTTCTAACTGCAGCTATAAAGTCAGACAAAGTTGTGTCCAAAGAGAAACTGTATGAAATAGAATTATAATCATCTGGAGAACGTGTTTCCGCCAGATTACTGTATATGGAGAGATTAAGGTTATAGATAATCACGCTGAAAGGGGATTTGGTTGAAAGCAGCATCACTCAGACACACACACACACAGTTTAAAGAGTGGGCGGATGTGGAGACCAGTCAGGTCAGCTCAGCCACATTATTACCGGCTTTAATCGGAGAAACTGCTCCACCACCTGAGTGTTTTACTAAATATCCTCCTCTGGCCTTCAGTTCACACACACAGGGAGCTGTTGGAGACACACGGGCACCACCTGCTGATTTAAGACTTCAATTAAAACATTAAAACTCTCAGTGACTCTGATCCGCCTCTCCTCGAGCGGCCGGTGAGGATCATGAAGGTTTCCCAGTAGAATGATGAGCAGTTTAATTACACCGACACTTTTATCCAGTCAGAGATGATCCACAGGAAGTGTTATGACTCTCCCTCGTGCTGTTAATCTGAAACCTTCACTGGATGTTGTGTCAAGGTTATTTTAGAAGAACATCAGATACTACTCTGTAGTCATGTTTACATTCTGTAAAGCGTTGTTTAGTATTGATCAGAATGCAAAAGATGATCCACTGTCCCTTCACACTGTGAGCAATCTGCAAAGACAAGTTTTTTTGGCAGCACAATTCAATACCATAATGATAGCTGAGTGCAGATTTGATGTGTACTGCGATTCTTAAGTATTCCATTTTCAATATTATGGTTATTTCTGTTTGCTTTTTCAAAACTAGACCATGATAAAAAGTTGGATTGTACACTTCTAGATTGTAGAGTATAACATGATTCATATTTCCAGCCACAATGCACATCACTGTCAATCTTTAAGTTGTATTTCAGCAGCATTGTTATTATTCTGCATATAAAAGTTGTAAATAAAATACTTTTTGAAGTAAACTGCTACATTTAGCTGTTCCTGTTCAGCAAGCTGCTGCCATAAGAAAATACTAAATGTTAGACCAAAATTATTAGAGCCTCTAGCTGTATTTTTTAAACCCAGTGGGAGTTTAGCTTGAGTTTTAGCTCTTTGGTTGTTAACAAGATGAAGTCAGCAGCTGTTGGTTTATTTCCACGGAGTTCAGGAATTATATGTCTGAAAGTCTGAGCAGTATATTTTTGTTGTTTAGTCCTTCTTGTCAATATAATTTAGCACTGTTTAATTCAGGGGACCTTGTGAAGAGAAAACCCAAGTAAACTTCCACCTCTCTAAAACCAGGCTCTGAGTTTACTCACTAATTTTCAGCTTAACTGTGTCAGTCAATGAGGGGAAACTCCTTATTTACTGTTACACCCCTGATTTAGGTATATTTTCACATATGTTATAATGGTCAGTTTCATTGTTCATCTGTAGTCAGGTGGAAGTCATTTGAAAATCAGTGAAGTCTAATGATAGTTGTGGTGCAGCTGTACAAGGAGCCAAAGTGTATCTATCACATAAAGATAAAAAAAAATCAGTCACATGTGACATCTCCTGTAGATTTAACTTTGGGGTTCCAGCAAAGATTAGACAAAAAAAGGTCAGGTCAGAGTTTTGCTAGCCTTCACATGAGGCACACAACACAGTGTGTGACGCAGGAAGTAAAGCTTTGCTCCTGGGCGAAATACCAAGTTTATAGGGAGTCCTGTGATTTTTTTCAGGAATGTCAGCACAGGCACCAAGTTCATAACACTGCAAATACAAAGGCTTCCAACAGTGGGTTATGTCATCATCTGAATTTATGATAAAGTCAATTACAGTAAACGGGAAAATGTCCCCATTTGTGGCAAAATAATGAACTATGAAAGTTGGCCAACAAACAAAGACTTCTGTGGTCTGTTTATGTTGCTCAGAGTGTGAAGAAGACATATTTACTCTTTGTTTACCAGTCTGATGTTGGCTGATGTACATATGGACTATAACAATATAAAGGAGGATGTTGTAGGACATATATAAGGAGAGAAACACATACTGTGTCTGCATACACGTACACCAAATCCTTCAAATATGCTTCCAAACAAACCTTGTTTTCAACAACTGACACACTGTTAGGATAGAAATAATGGAGTCACAATAAAACTGTTTCTCTGCCCACCAGTCTAAGGCCACTGTCACTGCAGTGCTTGGTCTTGTTGGGAACTATAATGTCTCTGTAATATTGTAAAGAGTATGGTTTAGACCTGCTCTATATTTTGTTAGTTTGTTAGTACGTCCAAAAAAAAGAAAATCTCAGAATAGCTGTTGTGTTTTTTTAATTTTACATAACACCAGCTGTGCATATGTACGGATGAGAAGAGGATCATCCACTGTCTTTTGTTGTGTTCACATCATATGGGAATGATAGCCAGGAAAAAAATACATATGAATGCTCAAAAAAATAATTTTTCTTCATTTGGGATTTGTAGTTTTATCAGCAACAAGAAAGTAGAGCAGAAAATCTCTGTTTCCTCTTGGTCACTCTGTCCATCATTCCCGTACGATATGACAATAGTTTATCTGTCAACCGATCTCACTCTCCCTTTGAATCCCAACCAATCACTGTTGAGATTTCTGTAGCTCCAGGTTGAATCTGTCGTATCCATTGATCCGGATAATAAAACCAGGTTCTATCAGGGACTGTGTGCATGCGTCCCCCCCCTCCTCTCTCCTCTGTCTCAGTCTAGATCTACACTTCAAATACGCTCATTTGCAATGTACCTTTTCAAGGCTCGTTGTGTGGTTTTATGTGTTGTTGCATATTTTACAGCATTAGGATCTTTGGGAAATTATGACCACTGCAACAGGTCTATGACGTTGGTAATTTTTCCTTTTTAATTATTTTTTCCCCTCTTTTGTCTGGATTTGTGACAAGCTTTTAGCCTTCACATGGCTGTTTATGAATGTTTAAATGTTGCTTTTGTACTTTTCACATGCATTCTCCAAAAACTGTTTATACGTCTGGATTATAAACAGTGCAGCTATGGCTCAACTCAAACACTGGTTTTATTTCATACTCCATTCTTCTGTAGAGAAGGACCTCTTTGTTTTTGATTTATATGTTTTTAATTTTTAGATTCAAACTGATTTTGTTTGTCTTTATCAGTCATCCATTTAAGTTATGAGGAACCCTTTTAATTCAAGTCAACTTAGGCCAGAAAGTTAGTTTTTGTCTCTCAGCCACATTAGTTGATAAAATTCATAATGTGCATTCACACTGCAAGCTACATGTTAAACAACTTTGTATACTGTACAATGGACATAATTCAGTCTGATCTTAGATTGACTGTTGTTATGACAAAGTCCTTTTAATTAAATGTCAGAATGAATTATTTCAGACATTTGGCCTTTTGTTTTATACATTTCAAGACCTTTGACTGATAAAATCTGTACAAGGAGAACATTGTTTGTTGCATCAAATGTCAGTTTCAGAATTGTATCTGCAACTTGATGAACATGTCAGAATCAAAAAATATAGATTTTAGTCAGGTCACCAAGTCTTAATGGTGGGGGACAACATCTGTCCACTTGTGTTAAACTACAGCTGCAACAACTAATCAATTATTAAATAACTGCAAACTATTTTGATGATCAGTTAATCAGTTTGAGTAATTTTTGGAGAAAAATTTACTTGATTTTAACTTCTTAAATGTGAATATTTTTTGGTTTCTTTACTTTGTTATAACATTAAACTAAATATATTTGTGTTGTGGTCAACATGTGGACATATGAGGACATCTTCTTGCGCTTTCACAGTTTTCTTACATTTTATAGATCAAACAACCATTCATCAAGTAATCAAAAAAAATAATTGACTGATTAATTGACTATGAAAATATTTGTTACTTGTAGCCCTGTTTTGGTCCAGACTGAAATATCTTAAACAATTGCTTACTGACTTTTCCCCAAGGATAAACCAACATGGTTAGACAGAGAGTCTTCATCAGGGTATGAGTTTTAATGACAGCACGGTGTGTTCCAGTACCTGTACTGCCTTACTATTTAGTATGTCAGAAAAATACTTACTATGCTTGATCACATAGTATGTCAAATGCCAAAAATACTCACATGTCCCATTGCATCTGCTCACAGTTTGCAGTAACCCAACATACTTTTCTGGCTATTACTACCCACAATCCTTTGCGCAGCAGTAAATATGTTATATCAGCTGAGCCGTAGAGACAGCACAGACAGATGACAGCTCATTAACAGATGACAGAAGCCACAATGATATATAACTGTATTAAAGCTGTGCTACAAAGTGTACTTTTTCTTTTTGCTTCAAATTTTGCACTACTTTTATTTAGTACCAGCATGTTAGTATGCTGGTGTTTATTTATTTTTTTTACTTTTGGCGCCGCTGTTTATAATGTTATGTTGTACAGATGTTTGAACATCAATCAAATGAGAAATTTGAATGAATTAAATTCTCAAAAGTCCCACAGTTTTTATATTAGACTGTCTCTGCCTTGTAAAATCACTCTTCTTTTAAACTCTACACCCCAGTTTTGTAAAGCAGGTCTCTGAGCCCAAGCTGAGATGACCCTGATGACATCACAGTTACATCATCTGTGTTATTTTCTGTCATGGAGACCTACAGTAAACATACAACTGAGACACATTCAGCCCTGTCAAAATGTAGCAGAACGTTTCTTTTAACAGAATCAGTGCTGCGTTGAACATGCCTTTTTAGTACGGCTGTGTTTACATACACATGGCTGCTGATTGGGTAACACCTCTGACACACCCACCAAATGAGAGAACATGTATCTCACACTGCTTTGAGGAAACATGTTGTTCAGTCCAGAAACTGTTGCAAAAATGGTGCACACTGTTTTCATATGAAAAGTGCCCCTGTTTTCACGGGTTTATTCAAGGGTTTCTGATCTACATGGAGTAAAAAAAACTTTTTCCATGTTTATCATAAACCCTTGAATATAACACCAGTCATAGACATAGTACTTTTAATTTAGAATATTTTGCAGCAACAAGCTGAAGTGGTCAACACGGTGTATATGTAGATGACTTGAACTTGGTCGAGTGCCCCTTTTAAGACATTTTGTGAAGCGTTGATCATGTGGCTTGCAGTGTGAATCCACCCTAAAGTGAAGTAAACTAACTCACCTGGCACACATGCTCCACGTAAACACACCTGTAGACTGACCATAAACTGATCTTCCTCGATCAGACACATCTAACTTCTCTCTGTAGTTAGTTTACTTTGATGGAACAAGTTCAGTTGAAAATAATCAATTTTTTTCTTTGATACTTTCCATGATAGTGTTTTCTGTTCTTTTCCAAAACCAGAACCTCTGAGTGGATTAACTGTTTTATTTCACCTCTTCCATCTCCAGCTAGTCTCCCACCTCTAATCTTAATCTCATTGATTGGTTTTGATTGGTCACATAACTGATAATGAGCTCAACTTTTGATTTGAAAACCGTAGTGATATAAAGTTGCACTGTTTTCCTGTCGTAGTTTAATATCATAGAGATATGGATCATACGTGGTAGTGCTAATGTCATGACATGGGTAACTTTTAGTGTCAGTGGCAGTTTAATGTACAATTTAAAGATTGATAAGATACAAATTTAATACTGTGACTGTTCTGTTTGTGTTTCAGCAAGGGGCCAGCAACGCTGAGAAATTCGATTATGTGAGTATTACTGTGTGTTACCTTGTCGTTTTTAATGTTGTGCTTAAAAACTTGGATTCATTTTCGAGCTTACAAATGAGGAGCATCAGTCCAAAACCCAAAGATGTTCAGTTAACTATCATAGAGTATAAAATAGCAACAAAAAAAGTTTTTTTTTTTAGCCATATTTGCTTAAAAATTAAGTAATATATTTTAACAGTTGCTTTAAAAAGTTGATGGGTTGATTAATTTTCAAGTACTTGGCTCTAAATTTAATTAAAATTGTAAGCTTTTGCCCTGAACCTGTCAGTGACAGGCACTCTTAGTAGATGTATTTTGTGCAGCTGCCTGGAGGGATTATATTGTTGTTTAAGTCTGCTGGAGCAGTGGAAAACTTTATGTCCCCATAACACACTGCAGACATGGAAAAAAAGGGAAAATAGGTTCCAGGTTGAAAAATACACTTCAGTTTTAGATTTTGTGGCCTGCTACTTTATTGTTCAGCTGGTTTTATTAAAAATGAAATAAAGAGCAAAGCATTTAGCAGCCAGAGACAGATATTTCCCTCCAGAGGTGGTGGAGACCAAAAACAGAGCTAAAAGAGAAAGAAATTTTGACTTTTGTCCATCAGGAGACAAAAGAAAAAGACTCTAAATGAATGATAATGACAGTGTTGCTCCATTATGGCTGCTGATGATGCTGATAAGGTTGCCCTCACAGCTTGTTTACACTGCCCCCAAGTGGCCAAAATAATCAGTTATTGCAGATTTATATTCATTTAAACAGTCAGTACTTTGCTTAAATTTTGTGCTCATACATTGAATAGATGGTGTTGATCTGTTTACATTTTGTTTATTAGTGGATCTTTTACTCTGATTCTGCTGCTGTGTTCTGCAGGTCATGAACTTCATGAACAAACTGGCAGGAAACGAGTATGTTGGCTTCAGCAACGCAACGTGAGTACAGCAGCACATCCCTGCAGAAACATACCTACAGATAAAAACACAGTGATGTTTTACTGTGTTATTATATACAAAAAATATTTCAACTTTTAAGTCCTTGAGGTGAGAAGAACAGTTCTGTATCACTGAGTTGAATTTAAGGTCACGCAGAAACTTTGCAGATAAAATCATTCAGTCGGTACAGTTTTATATAACATGAGCTGAGTCATGGTGTTTGAAGAACAAACCTCCTCCCTCTCTGTGTGTCCCAGTTTCCAGTCAGAGCGAGAGTCTGGAGACAGAAACTTTGCCATCGGCTACTACCTGAAGGAGAAGAAGGTAAGGTCAAAGGTCATCTACAGCTGACACTTTCATTCATTCTTCTTCAGTAACTGTTTCATTCAACTCTTCTTTATCTGCTGTGTGCAATTTATTCTCTGATTTTATCCTTTAAAGTGATGAAGGTTTATTCTTCATTTCAGAGAAGCAGCAGATGTGTTAGTTGATGGGTTGACAGTGTTATTGTTCTTTCAGTGTTTTCCAGAGGGGACAGACATGACCTCCATCCTCGACTTCTACTTCCAGGTAAACAGAGCACAGAAAAAGGAGGAAAACTCACAAACACCTATGACTGGGAGTGCTTTGATAGAAGCTATTACACCTCACATCAGTGCCTTTAATTTGCTGCATTTAATTGAATTCTTAGGAGGAAATCTTGAGAAGGTCATGGAAACAGTTATGCTAATTAAGATTTTATTGAAAGTCATTTCCTTCATTCATTTGACCTTTATTTTAACTCGTAAATACACAGAGTTAGAGACCTCATTTACAAGATCCTATAATCCTATAAATAGTAAAAATAATAAAAAGACAAATTTAATTTGATTAACACACATTAGACAAATTTTATCATCAAAGGTTGCTTCAAATCTAAACTTTTTCTTTTGTATGAATATTTTTATCACGTTCTTCCTCATCAGTTGTGCTCCATCGAGGTGACCTGTGAGAGCGCCAGCGTCATGGCAGCGACTCTTGCCAACGGTGGCTTCTGTCCAATCACAGGAGAGCGCGTGCTGAGCCCCGAGGCAGTGCGAAACACTCTGAGTCTGATGCATTCCTGCGGCATGTACGACTTCTCCGGACAGTTCGCTTTCCACGTCAGTATCTCAGTCATCAAACACTCGCACTGCTCCTCGTGGACAGTAGGGCTGTAAATTTCATCATGATATAATATTATATTGACTCTTGACCAGTTGACCAGTTACAGAAGAAGCTTCCACTCCTTTCTTTCCTGCTTTTTGCCATAAAAGAAAACAAGAACATTTAACAAACGTATAATATTCAGTAGACTTTTCTTCTACTCATACTGTGTACTCATTTTTCTTACTGCTGGTTTATGTCCCCATCTATTAAGATGATAGTGTAGTTTGATGTTTTTACACTCCTGTTGATAATAATAATAATAGTAGGAATAAAAATATTAAGAATAATGATAATAAACATTGAGGACTTCTTCAGTTGTTTTGTCAACATGTCGTCCTCCTGCTGTTTCAGGTCGGGTTGCCGGCTAAATCTGGTGTCGCTGGTGGGATTCTGCTGGTTGTTCCAAACGTGATGGGCATCATGTGTTGGTCTCCTCCACTCGACAAGCTGGGAAACAGCGTCAGAGGCATCCAGTTCTGCACGGTAACCCTTACTGTACTTTGACACAAGAAAAGTGCTGCTCATTTGTTTTCTGTTTTGTTCTTGACACGGTTCTTTCTCTTCTTTCAGGACCTGGTTTCTCTCTGTAACTTCCACAACTATGACAACCTGAGACACTTTGCCAAGAAACTGGATCCTCGCAGGGAGGGAGGAGACCAGAGGGTGAGTCCCAATAACATCATGCTCCTTCATCAGCTTCTATCCATCCTCTTCCTCCTGTTAAAGTCTGAAATCAGCAGCACAGATCATTAAACATAAATCATATCTAAACGTGTTTCCTTCTTGTTCTTGTTGAGGTTTATTTTTAGACTAAAACGTCACTTTATCAGACAGCGAAACATTTTTCAGACAGTCTGCGTCACATCCTCTCACAGTGAGCTCAGTGTCCTGGCTGCCGTTTGACCTTGTGAGGAACATTTCAATGCACAGCGCCATCTGGTGGAAAATAATTCTATCACCAGAGTTTAATGTTCACTCAGAAATTTCCCCATTCCTAACATTTTGTGTTTTATTGTTTTATCCTTAAATATCACATCTAAAACTTAATATTTGTCTCATTGGTATTTTATAATTCACTTAATCATTTTATAAATATCTGGCTGCAAAATTAGTAGAGAAATTAATTTTTTTTTTTTTAAATTGTGGAGTTCTTGCAGGGCTCAAAGGTACAACATAAAATTTATATCACTGTAAATCTATCTATATATTGTTTTTCTTAAAATTTAGATTCATCATCATGATTTTAATATTTATTTAAATGAAAATGAAATTGTGATAGAAAAATGATCATTTCCACTAATCCTAAATCATATTGCAGTTTGTTGTCTGAATCATTAAACATGAATCATGTTCATGTAAAGGCAGACCAAAACTGTCTGTTTAGCTTAGTTTGCTACATAAAAATCTGGAAAAGCTCAGACGCTATCAGTTCTTTTAACATTCTTTAATCATTAATTATCACACTTCAGCCTGTGTCCCTGCTCTCTGTGTTGGGCCCGACTTCTCCAAATGCACAGACACACAAAAACACACATGGAGCAAAGTTGGCAGGGAGCCTATGGTAGAGACAGTGAAGGAGAAAGAAAGCAATATTTTAATCTGCTGTGTCTGCAGTCTCTCATCCACTGCTGTGTTACACAAGCACAGCAGTATTTGTCCAGATGATTAACTGATACAGGCTGATGACAAGGAAAGCAAAGCCGGGGATCTACCAGTCAGCATGGGATAGTCAAAATTTGTACTGTAGGGTAATTTCTCCTAACTCCTGAATCTGTCAGCTGTCTTCTTCTTGGCTCAGCTTTTGTGTTTGTTGTTGTGTTACAGGTGAAGTCGGTGATCAATCTGCTGTTTGCTGCATACACTGGAGACGTCTCAGCCCTGCGCAGGTAAAATAACTCCTTAAATGTTCAGATTTGAAATCCTTAAAACATTAGCTTGCAAGTTCTTCTTTTGCTGACTGAACTACAAAAACTAATTTGGTAAAGCATGTTTTGCTAATTTTTGTTTCTGCACTAATATGAAGTTTTTCGAGTTGATATTTATCTGTTATTCTTTAAGGTTTGCATTGTCCTCCATGGACATGGAGCAGAGGGACTATGACTCCAGGACGGCTCTGCATGTGGCAGCAGCTGAGGGTAAATACACTCAGGAGGTTAATGTGTTGATGAGTCATTCTGATCAGAGGAGCTGATGGGTCTGTGTTTGTTTTCAGGACATGCTGAGGTGGTTCGCTTCCTGCTCGAGGCCTGTAAAGTCAACCCAGTTCCCAGAGACAGGTAACATTGAAACAACAGATTATTCTGCTATTCAGCTTTACTGGCTTCAAACAATGTGTGGTGGTCCAGTTCATCGAGCCTAGTTAACTCCACCTCCGACATGTCCACCTGTTCTGACTGTTTCCTCTGCTGCAGGTGGGGGAACACACCGATGGACGAAGCAGTCCACTTCGGCCACCATGACGTGGTGACCATCCTCCGCGACTACCACACCCAGTACAGCCCTCATGAAACCACCGACGACAAGCAGAACGCAGAGAAGAACCTGGACGGGATGCTGTGATGGAAAGAGGAAGCTGGACGGTTGTTTGATCAACAAATTGCTTAAATCAGCCTGGATAGGATGCTCTGACGAGGGAAAGAAGTCAGGAAAGAAAAAGTCATGAATCAGAAAGGCAATTCTATTAATCACCTCTAGAAAACTGTTCAAGTGTACAGTGGAAGATAAAAATCCCTTTAGAGACAACGTAGATAACAGTCCCCTTAAACACAGAGCAGCCACCGTCCCTCCAGTGTAAAAGCTCCTCATTGTGTTATTAGATGTTGTTGGTTTTTGTATTATATTCATGTCTGTACTCTGAGTGGGGAAAATATTCTTATTTCAGTTCTCCTTCTGTATTTTCTCATCAGCTTTGTAGCTTTGTAGGAAGCCGCCAGTTGGATGCTGGGTAAATTCAGCTGTGGCTGGCAAGTCGACGGACTCCATTATTTACTTTGACTTTTTATTCTGAAAAGCAGGAAACAGGAAGTTCTCATTTTTATGGAGTCCAGGAGGAGTTACAGACAGTTAAAAACCTTCCTCACTTCATCATCACAACATGGTGGAATGTATCTTCCCCCAAACACTTTGGTGTGTTTCTAAGTGTGTGTGTGTGTGTGTGTGTGTGTGTGCGTGTGTGTTATTTATTTATCTATTTAAGATAAACTGTACATTCATGTAGTGTGTGTGGATATTCCTGAGATGAGGATAAATTAGTGTAAATACGTACAGGTGTATAGTTGTAGTTGTGTAGTCGATCAGCTCTCACTGAAACAAAGAAAGTTCTGGACTCAGCTTTGATCATGAGGAGTGTGATTTCACTAAAACTCTGCAAACTGACACTTTTTCAGTTTTAAATATGACATTTACAAGAATATTTTTGGAAGCAGAGAACAGCCGTGCATGAAATCATATTTTTAACGCTGTTATCTAAAGATCAGAAGTAAATTATGCTCTTTTTATTCTCCAAATAACAAGTTAATTAACTTTACTATCATGTAAAAACAAGCTTTGTTATCTTGAGATAATGAGATAAATAATAACCCATTATCACAAGAAAATGACTTGACTCTTTAACTTGAGATAAAAAGATAAATTAACCTGTTATTACAAGAAAACAAGCTTTGTTGTCTTGAGACAATAAAATAATGAACTTGCGATCTGGAGAAAATGGCATTAAAAATTAGAATAAGTATAAGCACAGTCCTTCTTGGCTTCTGTAGAATTTTGTTTTGTTTATTTAAACTGTTTAATATTCAGCTTTAAAAGGTGAATATGAGTTAAAAGTCTCTTGTTTTCTTTTGTTTTGATATTGAAGTTTTGTTTATACCCCCAAAAAACTGGAGTTTTATTTTTTGCCATTACTCTGTATTATTTGATACTTATTTTATTCTTTTTTTGTAACATAAGGAAATAATGGAAACGAGTCAGCCAAAGCTCAGGTGGTTTGTTGTCTCCTGACTGTTGAAAGAGTTCAAAGTTTCTGAATATCAGATGTGACACTGCCAGCACTGACACTAACTTCAGTTACTGTAAAGACCCAACAATAGAAGACTTTGTTTTATTCTTTAAGTTTTAGATCAAGGTGCAAGAGGTCATTATGGAAGAGTGTTTACACCAGTGTGATTGGAAAAAAAGATCCTATAAAATACAATCCAAATAATGACTCAGTATTTAATCTGAAAACAATGAGTTAGTATCTCAATATGAGAAACATGGAAAATAAATATGGAGTTTTTTTTCCCATCACCTGGATGTAAACAGGCTTCTGTACATCAGAGCTCACCAGTCTGAAACTTTGTCAGAAGAATCTCAGTGTGCACTCAACAATAGAAAATCAAATGAACCCACTGTCCCACTGATAGATCAGCTGTTTCAAACTCATTCTGTGCAGACAAACGTTCAAACACACTGAATTTGATTAGAAATTATACTGCTGATCAAAGGTTTGCAAAGATACTAAATATGTGAGACCACATCTGCAGAAAAATAGAATATTTCCATTTGATTGAATGCAGGACACAAAAATTTGACTTTAAGTATGATTAAGTATTTTTCTTTGTTGGGTGCACCGTGTCCTTTCATTTCATGCTGTTACACTTTATTTTTTAAGACTATCAGTCTAAACATTTTGTCTTTTTTTTCTGAAAATCCAGATTTTAGTGCAGAAAATGTGTTGACTGTAACGTATCATGTGAATTCTGATGGTTTGTATGTAAACACTTGTTCCAGCAGAGGACTCAGGAAGGTCCGGTCTGTCTCCACAACGGACCTGAAACACTAAAAACTAAAACTGAAGGAGCTTTATATTGCAGACAGGATTGTTTTTCTTTTTTTTTTTAAAAAAAACAAAACTGTAATGTGCAGAAGAATCTGTCATACTTGAAAAGTTGTGCAGATGTGTAGTTTTTCCAGAGGTTTTTGTGTGTTTGTAGCGTGTTGGAAGTTTGGATGTTGTTTCTGTACAGACAAACTGACTCATGCAATCAACATGTTGATATCAACAATCCAAATGTAGTGCAGTGAGAAACACTTTTATTCTACAGGTTGGGATCAGTTCATTCACTTTGACTGAAATTATTTCAAAGTCTTTATTTAGAAGAGATTAAAAAGAAGCACAAAACTGCACCTAAAAACTGCAATATCTGAAGAGAGAATTAGCAATAGAAATGCAATGATTGTAAGATGAAATCAGCAATATGGATTTGACTTTGCTTTCACATGAAGTGATTCTGACCTGCAGCTCCGCTCACTCAGCTGTTCTACATATGAAGTGGTTTCTGTTTGCAGCTGCGACTGAAGTTTTCTGAATGTAACGTGTTTGGTGTCGTTCTGTTTCTTCTTCATGTATGGTTATGCTGCTTCAGCTCATGGCCGTCGATTACTGGGTGTCGCAAGCACTTCAGATATTTATTCACAGATCAAACATTTAATAAAAGTTATAAAAATCTATTGGATGTCTATATTTTTTTTTGGGGGGGGGTAGCTTTGTTTGTAGGGTTTTCTGATTCTTTGGTTTCAGAATTTAGATCAATGTTTGGATTTTGAGGACCCAGGTTTAATCTTTGGTTTGATTTTGAGACCTGTTTCCAAAGGAAAGAGTGAAAAGCTCTAAGAAAGAGTCTTCATGTATCTGAGTCATTGACTTTGGAAGGCAGATCACTGTTTTCAGGTTCTGAGGAAGCAGGTTCAGTCCTTGTGTTAGTTTTGAGCTGAAGTTGATGCAGAGAGACGCTCAAGAGGATTACCTGCTAAGATTTAACTTCAACACAGTGTTGGATTGAATCCGTCTTTAAAGACACCAGCAAAGCAACGCCCCCTACAGGCTGCTCTGGTTCACTGTGTATGTCGTGGATATTAAAAAAGATTCAAGACTGATTTGTAATTTTTATTTTATTTTGAGTGTAAATTGAATATAAAAGTTAGTATTATGATTTTGCTTTGATTTTGTTTGCACCTGAATCATCAGTTATTTTTCCACTGTGCTGCCTTCAAAATCCTCAAAAATAAATAGGAAAAAAATCTTTAATTAAATTTGATTATGTTTGATGATGGTTTTTAGATTTATACGATGAATTAATTGATTAGTTGAATTTTGAACATAGATGTGATGATTTTATGGTTATAGTTTTTATTTTATATATGGCCAACAAGAAACAGACGCAAAAATTTAACAATAATCCTATCCTAAAATAAATTTTAATACTTTCCATGAAATAACACACATTAGTTGTACTTTTGCATATTGATAGTCCACGCAACAGTGTGGCCATAACAGTTTTATATTTATTTATTAAATGCATTTATTTGCATTTGTGTTGTATTTTATTATTTTATTTTTAGAATTAATGAATCTAGAATTCAATTTAAATTAAATTTGAAAGCCCTAATTACTACTCCTCAGAGCTCACTCATGTTTTTCATGTTGCATATTTTAGATGTTTCTCTGCTCCAACACACCTCATTCAAATGATATATATATATATATATATATATATATATATATATATATAAGGTCCTATCAGGACCTTCATTCTGAGCAACACCTTGAGTTTGAATTATACTTGTTTTTATTAGTCACAATACTGAAGAGAAAACTTTGAAAAATGTCAGGATAGGTGAGCTTGGATTTGAACTGCTCACCTCAGGTTCCAGACATGAGCGGCTTATCTCATTGAGCTATTCCTGCTGCTGATTTTTTTTTTCCAAATATTAGGACCTGTGGTGTTCATGAGCATGGTTGTAAATGTGAGTTGTCCCCATAGTAAAAAATAAAGAAAATGTTGTAGAAGTTACCAATTAAAGTCGCCTGTAGTTTTCATTTAAATTGAACACTCTAAAAAGTAAATAATAGCATGTGTGCTATATAGCATTTCATAATCTTCATCATCATCATCATGTCATATGAACAAAAAAAGCTACATGAACTTGGTTGATCACCTCAGAGCCACTGCTCTGCATGTTTTAGCTGTTTCTCTGCTCCAACACACCTCATTCAAATGATCAGCTCATCGTCAACCTGATCATTGGAATCAGGTGTGTTGGAGCAGAGAAACATCTAAAACATGCAGGGCAGTGAGCTCTGAGGACCAGGGCTGAAAAACACTGTACCATGACTGTACTCAAACGTAAAGATGCAACAAAGTTCAAAAAAAAAAAAGAAAATAAGAAAAAAAAGTGTCAAGAAGGACCAACACAGATCACATTAAGATTTGTTGTTCTTCCGATGACATGGTGCCAGCAGCATAAACATGTACAAATTCTATGTTGTGCCTCTGTTTATCATATTACATCTGTAAAATATACATGATAGTAATCCTAATGCATCAAGGGAAGGGGGGCTGAAGTCGCAGAAGGGGGGAATTGAACTGGAAACCTCATGGCAACAAACCCAGGAAGGAAACCACTACACTAATCCAACCGCGCCACCCACCCCCGCATTTTTTTTTTTTCTTAAATGTCAGAAACTCGGTGAACTCGGCAGACTCTTGCTTGACGTGGGACCGACATGGCTGTGCTACACTTGGTAGACGTGGTAGACTTGGTGCACCAACTAGACCTGCACACTTATGAACACCAGCAATGTCACTACCACGTCAGCAGAGGGCAGCACAGTCTCCACCACTTGGACTGGCCTATTTTTCACACTTTATTTGGATCCTTTCAACTTTTGTTTTTAAGGTAAAATCATCTGTGGACTCCGTAAACATGAAGACCATAACTAGATCACATAGGTAGACAATCTGAGTTATCTCAAGCGTAAAAAATAAAAAAAAAATGTCATAAAAGTGATCAATAAGAGTTCTCTGTGATTGTGATTCTTATATGATAATGAAAAATGAAGAAGAACTCTTGGGAACACAGACACAGTTGGATTGAATCATATCAAATAATAATACGGTGGTGATAAATGTTCTCCTCCAATCTTCCAATCTTCAGACACTGAACTCTGGAGTCTAACCACCAGCCACAATTTCCTCAACTGTGATAGGCCAGTCCAAGTGGTGGAGACTGTGCTGCCCCCTGCTGACGTAGTGGTGACATGGCTGGTGTTCATAAGTGTGCAGGTCTAGTTGGTGCACCAAGTCTACCACGTCTACCAAGTGTAGCACAGCCATGTCGGTCCCACGTCAGCAAGAGTCTGCCGAGTCCACCGAGTTTCTGACATTTAAGAAAAAAAAAAAATGCGGGGGTGGGTGGCGCGGTTGGATTAGTGTAGCGGTTTCCTTCCTGGGTTTGTTGTCATGAGGTTTCCAGTTCAATTCCCCCTTCTGCGACTTCAGCCCCCCTTCCCTCGATGCATGAGGATTACTTTCATGTATATTTTACAGATGTAATATGATAAACATAGGGCACCACATAGAATTTGTACATGTTTATGCTGCTGGCACCATGTCATCGGAAGAACAACAAATCTTAATGTGATCTGTGTTGGTCCTTCTTGACACTTTTTTTTCTTATTTTCTTTTTTTTTTTTTAAACTTTGTTGCATCTTTACGTTTGAGTACAGTCATGGTACAGTGTTTTTTCAGCCCTGGTCCTTCAGAGCTCACTGCCCTGCATGTTTTAGATGTTTCTCTGCTCCAACACACCTGATTCCAATGATCAGGTTGACGATGAGCTGATCATTTGAATGTGAGGTGTGTTGGAGCAGAGAAACATCTAAAACATGCAACATGAAAAACATGAGTGAGCTCTGAGGACCAGGGCTGAAAAAACACTGTACCATGACTGTACTCAAATGTAAAGATGCAACAAAGTTAAAAAAAAAAAAAAAAGTGTTAAGAATGACCAACACAGATCACATTAAGATTTGTTGTTCTTCCGTTGACATGGTGCCAGCAGCATAAACATGTACAAATTCTATGTGGTGCCCTATGTTTATCATATTACATCTGTAAAATATATATGACAGTAATCCTAATGCATTGAGAGAAGGGGGGCTGAAGTCGCAGAAGGGGGGAATTGAACTGGAAACCTCTTGACAACAAACCCAGGAAGGAAACCGCTACACTAATCCAACCGCGCCACCCACCCCCGCATTTTTTTTTTTTCTTAAATGTCAGAAACTCGGTGGACTCGGCAGACTCTTGCTGACGTGGGACCGACATGGCTGTGCTACACTTGGTAGACGTGGTAGACTTGGTGCACCAACTAGACCTGCACACTTATGAACACCAGCCATGTCACCACTACGTCAGCAGGGGGCAGCACAGTCTCCACCACTTGGACTGGCCTATCACAGTTGAGGAAATTGTGGCTGGTGGTTAGACTCCAGAGTTCAGTGTCTGAAGATTGGAAGATTGGAGGAGAACATTTATCACCACCGTATTATTATTTGATATGATTCAATCCAACTGTGTCTGTGTTCCCAAGAGTTCTTCTTCATTTTTAATTATCATACAAGAATCACAATCACAGAGAACTCTTATTGATCACTTTTATGACATTTTTGTTTATTTTTTACACTTGAGATAACTCAGATTGTCTACCTATGTGATCTAGTTATGGTCTTCATGTTTATGGAGTCCACAGATGATTTTACCTTAAAAAAAAAAGTTGAAAGGATCCAAATAAAGTGTGAAAAATAGGCCAGTCCAAGTGGTGGAGACTGTGCTGCCCCCTGCTGACGTAGTGGTGACATTGCTGGTGTTCATAAGTGTGCAGGTCTAGTTGGTGCACCAAGTCTACCAAGTGTAGCACAGCCATGTCGGTCCCACCTCAGCAAGAGTCTGCCGAGTCCACCGAGTTTCTGACATTTAAGAAAAAAAAAAAATGCGGGGGTGGGTGGCGCGGTTGGATTAGTGTAGCGGTTTCCTTCCTGGGTTTGTTGTCAAGAGGTTTCCAGTTCAATTCCCCCCTTCTGCGACTTCAGCCCCCCTTCTCTCAATGCATTAGGATTACTGTCATATATATTTTACAGATGTAATATGATAAACAGAGGCACAACATAGAATTTGTACATGTTTATGCTGCTGGCACCATGTCATCGGAAGAACAACAAATCTTAATGTGATCTGTGTTGGTCCTTCTTAACACTTTTTTTTTTTTTTTTTTAAACTTTGTTGCATCTTTACATTTGAGTACAGTCATGGTACAGTGTTTTTTCAGCCCTGGTCCTCAGAGCTCACTCATGTTTTTCATGTTGCATGTTTTAGATGTTTCTCTGCTCCAACACACCTCTCATTCAGATGATCAGCTCATCGTCAACCTGATCATTGGAATCAGGTGTGTTGGAGCAGAGAAACATCCAAAACATGCAGGGCAGTGAGCTCTGAGGACCAGGGCTGAAAAACACTGTACCATGACTGTACTCAAACGTAAAGATCCTCCTGTGTTACCTGTCAGTGTATCAGGATCCATTCATATGTCAAATATAATTATTGGTACCTGTGGTGTTCTTAACTGTGGTTGTAAATTTGAATCATTTCCCTTGTAAAAGCAAAAGCGGGGGGGGGGTGCTGCTGGTGATGGTGGGGGTGGGGGGGAGGGGTTGGTGGTGGTGGTGGTGATGAGGTGGTGGTGAGGTGGGTTGGGCGGGGGTCGGATCTGGAGGTAGCTTATTTTGGTGTTGTGGGGTGTTTCGAGTCTACAACTTGGCAAAAATCTCGGCAGACTTGAAACTCCCCACACCCCAACCACCAGAACCTACCCCCACCCAACCCACCTCATCACCAACACCACCACACCACCACCACCCACCTCACTACCACCACCACACCACCACCACCCACCCCCGCCCAACCCACCTCACCACCACCACCACACCACCACCACCCACCCCCGCCCAACCCACCTCACCACCACCACCACCACCACCACAACCCACCCCCACCCCAAATCAAACACATAGCTGGATGAATTAATGAGTTAGTGACAATACTAATACTTTGTGTCTTATCCAGATTACATTACAATTAATTAATGAACATGTGTTTTATCATTGAAACATGAAGATTAAAGACACAACATATATTTGACATATGAATGGATCCTGATACACTGACAGGTAACACAGGAGGATCTTTATGTTTGGGTACAGTCATGGTACAGTGTTTTTCAGCCCTGGTCCTCAGAGCTCACTGCCCTGCATGTTTTAGATGTTTCTCTGCTCCAACACACCTGATTCAAATGATCAGGTTGACGATGAGCTGATCATTTGAATGAAAGGATCAAAATAAAGTGTGAAAAATAGGCCAGTCCAAGTGGTGGAGACTGTGCTGCCCCCTGCTGACGTAGTGGTGACATGGCTGGTGTTCATAAGTGTGCAAGTCTAGTTGGTGCACCAAGTCTACCACGTCTACCAAGTGTAGCACAGCCATGTCGGTCCCACCTCAGCAAGAGTCTGCCGAGTTCACCGAGTTTCTGACATTTAAGAAAAAAAAAAAATGCGGGGGTGGGTGGCGCGGTTGGATTAGTGTAGCGGTTTCCTTCCTGGGTTTGTTGTCATGAGGTTTCCAGTTCAATTCCCCCCTTCTGCGACTTCAGCCCCCCTTCCCTCGATGCATTAGGATTACTGTCATATATATTTTACAGATGTAATATGATAAACAGAGGCACAACATAGACTTTGTACATGTTTATGCTGCTGGCACCATGTCATCGGAAGAACAACAAATCTTAATGTGATCTGTGTTGGTCATTCTTGACACTTTTTTTCTTATTTTCTTTTTTTTTTTTTAAACTTTGTTGCATCTTTACGTTTGAGTACAGTCATGGTACAGTGTTTTTTCAGCCCTGGTCCTTCAGAGCTCACTGCCCTGCATGTTTTAGATGTTTCTCTGCTCCAACACACCTGATTCCAATTATCAGGTTGACGATGAGCTGATCATTTGAATGAGGTGTGTTGGAGCAGAGAAACAGCTAAAACATGCAGAGCAGTGGCTCTGAGGTGATCAACCAAGTTCATGTAGCTTTTTTTGTTCATATGACATGATGATGATGATGAAGATTATGAAATGCTATATAGCACACATGCTATTATTTACTTTTTAGAGTGTTCAATTTAAATGAAAACTACAGGCGACTTTAATTGGTAACTTCTACAACATTTTCTTTATTTTTTACTATGGGGACAACTCACATTTACAACCATGCTCATGAACACCACAGGTCCTAATATTTGGAAAAAAAAAATCAGCAGCAGGAATAGCTCAATGAGACAAGCCGCTCATGTCTGGAACCTGAGGTGAGCAGTTCAAATCCAAGCTCACCTGTCCTAATATTTTTCAAAGTTTTCTCTTCAGTATTGTGACTAATAAAAACAAGTATAATTCAAACTCAAGGTGTTGCTCAGAATGAAGGTCCTGATAGGACCTCATATATATATATATATATATATATATATATGTATATATATATATATATGTATATATATATATATATATATATATATATATATATATATATATATATATATATATATATACATATACACATATATACACACACACACACACACACACACAGACGCCACTCTACCCACTGAGCCATGCCGCCCCGTCATTCAAAGTGATATAATAACCATTTATGAGAGGATATATTTATGTTAAATTTTAAATAATGTGTTGGTGTTATGAATAACTATGCATACCCTCGTCAAATGAAGTGTTACTTAAATTTGTTTTGTTGGTTTGTTTTCACGAGGTAGTGATTCGTTGGAAAACTGTGGAGAGCAAAGTATGTTTAGGGAAGCAATAGTTATTCTCTTGTTTCAAAGTATTAAACAGTCTTAGATTCTCAAAACACAAAATATAGACCTCTATATTACATTATCTGTCAAGTTTTACATTATCATTTTTTTAAAAAAAAGACCCACCTGAAAATGTAATAAATCTCCAATAATGTAATAAGGTATTACATTATCGGTAAAAATGTTATTACAATATCAGTCAGAATATTTTATTACATTATTGGGTTTTATTACATTTTCAATTGAGTTAAGTGCAAATTTTATTACATTTTCAGGCGTTATTACATTTTCAGTAAATTATTACATTATTGGGTGCTACAGGGACGTCCTGGCTGACAGATCTCAAAATCAAACCAAATCTTGTTCCCCAGATGAAAGAATGTGACAGTTACCCATGATGCCATGGGCACTAGCACAAGTCATCTTGGGCTTTGGGACACACTGAAAATAATCGTTAGTCTCAGCCCCAAACAATACAATAATCTAGGTTTTTAATGCAGTTTTTAATGCAGTGCTGCCTGAGGGGTCAAAGGTCACAGACATTCAATGTTGGTTTTCAGTCTTGCTCCTCACATGCAGAGATTTCTCTGGGTTCTCTGAATCTTTTAATATTATATGGATTGTAGATGGTGAGATCCCTTCATGCAGTTTTGTGTTGAGAAACGTTCTTTAACTGTTGGACTGTTTGCCCATGCAGCTGATTTTTGAGCGTTTTACAGCTTCTGTTGCCCCTTTCCTTATGTTTTGAAACATGTTACAGGCATCAAGTATTTGTCTATTCTGTTGGCCAGGTATTTAGAATTTTTAGCATCCAATTTTACATTTAAATAAACCAAAAATAATTACACAAATATGCAAATGTATGTATCCAATACAATAGTTATTAACATCATAGTTCATTTGTTCAGTTCAACCTGTTATGTCTGCTGTGCTGCGCTGTTGGAAGGAGCTTTAAAAAAGAAGGTTCAGGTGTCTGAAAATTAACTAACAGACTTGAGATGAGCACAATTTCAGTCTCCAAAATAACAGTCCTGTGCAGAGTCTGTACAACACTGCTAAAGTCTACCATGAAAATTTGCAACCCTAGTTTGGAGAAGTGACGTGGCAACACCTTTAAAAAATAACTAATACTCTGAGTAGTTTTTGTGACAAATACTTTTACTGTATTTAAATATGTAACACCAGTACTTTGACTTGTAATTGAGTAATATTTTAGCAGTGTAACAGTACTTGTAGTGGAGTACAGATGTTCAGTACTCTTTCCACCTCTGTATAATTGAACTAAGTGATGGAGGCAGCAGTAGAGCAGAAACTCCTCTGTTCTCTGAGCTAAAATGATGTTTCTGACAGTTGACTGTGGGACTTGGACAGATATTTGTCTTCTGTAACGGTGGTTTCCTAAAAGAACAGGCTGCCTCACAGCGAGGTAAAGTGCTGAAAATATTTGAACTGACATTCATTGTTTTCAGGTGACTAAAATCTGTTTTATTGCTGACTCTGTCCACAACAGGACTCTGTTTAGTCTCTGTGCTGGTGTCCCTCACTGCTTCTAGGACGTGTGTTGTACTGAACACCATCTACTGTAGGAAACACACTGACTGTGGATCAGTCACTCAGACAACCACACTTCAAATAACCTGACTTTTATTTCTCTTACACTTGTAGATATGCAGCCTCAATGGAGGACATGTTGGAAGACGACCAAGTGAGAGGACATCTTCACTGTGGTAAGATATTTATTCTCAGTATGACCAACTGCTGCAGACAAAATGTTTTCAATTGAGTCGCCTCTTTGTTAAAGGAGCAATCTGTAAAATATGGCCTCAATTTAAAATTTAAGCATTCAACAAATGAACATTAACATTATCAGGTTTATCAAGTTTGTTTTTTGTTTGGTAAAAATCTGACAGAAATCCAGAAACATTTTTATAAAAAATGTATTTTAAAACAAATATGATTGAAATAACACAGTTTGACACCTCAAAACACGTTTAAATAGTTTGAAGTTGTGAATTCTTGTCTGGGACGAACAAGTTTAAAACAAACCAAAACATTTCCTAAATTAGACATATTTCAGATAAATATATGAATCCTTAAAGTATAAAGTCTCACCAAAAACTGGTATTAAGAGTGTTGGTATTAATATTGAATATTTAATGTTTGTTGTTACTCACTTACTTTGTAAGTTATTCATTGTTACTTTGTAATTGTGGAACTATTTTTCCACAATTGTCTGGACACCTTTATCTGCACACAGTAGAACTGGACAGGTAGAGATAACAGATAAAGGTATAAGTGACAGACTTGGACAATATCAAAGGAAGCTGGCATCTTTATGTCTTACTGATTTTTATTTCACATATAACCATCAGCTTCTTCCAAAAATAAACGATTGCTTTAGCCGTCCCATTGTAACATCACGTGTGAAAAGCAAAACAGATTTTAAATCAAACACTCAGGCTGCTACAGGAAACCACACACACACATTCTGTGTGATGGAAAGATTCACAGATTTTCCTCACAAACATGAAATCATACTTTAATACAGTTTCCTACAGTAAGAATCGCTGCAGAATCACATTCTGAAGTTTCACTGGTTTACAGTTGGACATGAAGGCGAGTTTAAAGTCTAGACATTTTATAAAGAGAAATATATGTACAGAAATAAAGTGAAAGGTCACGACTACAATAGATTCAAGCCCCATTCATACTGAATTCATTTCTTCAGGAGAGCAGGGGAGACTGTTTTTCTGTCAACCTTTTTTTTAAAACTTTTTTCTTTTAGTGTAGCAAAAAATTTATTTTGAAAAAACTTCAAAATGGCAATAAAAGGCGAAGACATAAATGGATGTGACTTCTATGGAGATGAGGCTCCTACACATTTTTCCACTGCAGAAATCTCTTCTCACATTTACCAAAGAGGAGCTAAACAAACCTGAACATATTAAATCAATGACATTATATTCTGTTCACCCCTATATTTTTTTAAGCTTGTTTTATAAGTAAGAAGTGAAAATTAGTTGAAAAAAAGTTGCAACAAAGGTTTGGTTTTCTTTGATTTGGAAGAGAAAGATCACACACCCTGGTGAAAAAGTTTGGCTGTAAAAGTCAGAATTTGTTGGTGTGTGGTACATTCTGCTTCAGACGACTCGACACCAGAGTGAAATGATGCTTCTGTCAAAGCACTTTGTAAACTCTGTTTTAAAGGTGCTATATAAATATAATAGTTATTATTATTATTATTATTATTATTATTATTGTGTTTTGACTATTCTTGACTGATCACAACTTTTGTAACTGAGAATCATTCAAACAGTTTGCATGACTGGTCAATGCCAAAAAATTCAAAAGCATTTTCAGACATGTTAAGCCGACGTTTTCCCCACATGACATAAGCCTGTTACCGTGACAACACTGCTTGTTTTAGTGTGTGTTTACAATGCATCATGGGGATGAGTCTGCTGTAAAAAGCACAATGTAAACTGAATTTGATATTCAAAAAAAGAAAAAAAGGAAAAGGGGCAATAGTCTGGAAACAAATATTTTTTCCATCCTCTTTTCTTTTGTCCGAAATTATTCAGGTCCTGATGTTCCTCAAATCAAATCCCACAGTGTTCCAGACTGTGTAGGAACCCTGATAGCACCAACAAAATCTGGGGAAAAAGTTTCTTATTGAGACTTCAGGTCCAAAAGTTTCAGGCTATTAGCAGCTCTCTGTACAGACAACTATAACTGGATTATTTTGATATTGACAAAAGCTTAGAAATCTGATTAATGGCAGACAACTTGTGAAGCATCTTTCATTGATGATTTCTAAGCAGATTTATGGAGGTTTGATTGTGATGGACATCAGAGGTGTCACACTGAATGATATGTCCTGCTCAATGTCTGTACTTACTACAGACATTTCATCTCCCTCCACTCCGAATGGGGCTTTAGTCTCTCCATTGTTACTGTTCTGACCTGTGTCCAAAATTAAAAGGGTCCCTGACCCCATAATCTGAGTTTCAAGAGCGTCTTACATGATCCTATATAGAAACAAAAGCTCTGAAAGAAAGTACAGTGTGAAGAAACTCATCGTCCTCAGTTTTGGTTCTCAAACTCTGCACTCATCTGTGAAGAGAAGAAGAAAAAGGACAACAGGTTATTAAATGAATCTTTCTTTATGAACTACAGAGAAACTAAGTCTAGAATATTGTGCTGTGAACTGTAGATAGACCTTTACGAGCAGCACATGCAGCTGACACAAAGTCATGCATCATTTCATATTCATATCACCACTGCAGATAATTATTTCCCAAAATGCATCAAATCTGTACTTGATACACCAACGTTTGACATTTAAACTCTGCAGCCCTGATTAAATATACATTCATGCTGTAAAGGTGATGTGATGTAACATCATGTGAAATCAAACAAAAACTACTGTTAACTTGTGTCTGTTTCAACCAGGGGTGGAAGTAACTAATTACAAGTACTCAGATTACTGACATTAAATAGTTCAACTCGGTACTTTTACTTAAGTATTCTTTACACTATGTAATCCTCTTAGTTACTTTTAAAATCATAGTTGCGTACTGAGTACAATTTGAATTAATATCCAAACCTCTCATTTGCATTTTAGTAGCCAATCAGGTGATTTGATCATAAACAGGCCAATGAAAACCAGGACATATGGACTAAACACTGCGGCAGCACGATCAATAGATTAATCGATTAATCGCCATTGAGAATTTAAACAATTACAAATGTATTCATGGGTATTTAATCAATCAATCAGAAATGTCACTGCACCTCATGTGTCATAAAATGACAAAGAAATGAGCAAAAAAAGCATCTTATAAATTATTAATGATTAATCGATTTTTGGCATTTTCAACTATTGATCTATTGGTTAATGAAAATGCACAAAATTTGCAAAGTTGGAGGAGGTGACAGTGAAACCTGAGCAGAAGTACATTTGCTCATTACATTACATTTCTAACACCACTACTTTCAGCTGTAATTGAGTAATATTTTTGTAATGTAACAGTTCTTGTACTTGAGTCCAAATTTTCAGTCCTATTTCCACCACTGGTTTCAATCTGGACCCTGTCTTCACATGTTTCTGTGTCTTAAGTGACCGATGGAAACAAGAGTTTTTTAAATTCATGTGTGACAAGATAAGAGTGATGAAGGAAGAGAACTTTCTAATGTGACCAGTGTCGTAATAATGAGACAAAAACTTGTGAAAGTACACACGTTACCCATTAAATACTATCATGCAAAAAGCAGCACATGACGATGTTCAAGGAGGAAAAGCAGCTACATTTAGTAAAAATGAAGTGTAACAGATGTGGAGAATCATTCAGTGCAGAGCAACAGGTTAAAGTTGCGTCTACCTCAATGCCAAATTCGTCAAATCCTGAAATCAGATTGCTGGCCTGAAAGCAGAGCGAGACGAAAAACAGAGAAAGACAGACAGTTTTCCATCAAACATGACATTAAAGCATGATTGTGGACAGCAGCAGTTTCTCAGTATGAAGTGTTACTCACCACAGCGTCGATGTCTCTGGGACTGACGTACTGCGCCAGAGCCTTGTAGTCATCAGGAGACATTGGCATCATGTTGTCCTGCAGTCTGGACGGATGTCTGGACCAAAGGTACAGAAAAAACACCTACATTAACTCTGATCAATCAGTCAATCAATAACTAAATCTAACATGTTGTGATCTTAAATGTGTTTCAGGGACTGATGCTCACACTTCTGAGACAGATATGAGCTCCGTCTTCATGTAGCCTGTCCTCTCTGGGTTCTCCACGTCCATGGGCTCTGGAGCTGGTCATTAAACACAAAGACACTGATTCAGATTCTTTATGTAAGTCAGAGTAGTATATACCATACTTTAAAAATAGTTTGAGTAAAAGTACATTTGTGTCAGCAAGTTTTATTTCAAGTATCAAAAGTAAAAGTGCTTATGATGCAAAAAAAAACTGACTTATTTTTACTACTACAGCTGCAATTGTCAGTTATTCTTTTAATTACTTGATTAGTTGTTTGATTCATGAAATGTCAGAAAATAGTTCAAAAGTGTGTTTCCCAAAGTCCAAGATGACATCTTCACATGTCCTATTTTAGATATTCAGTCTACTGTCAGAGAGAAGAGCAACCAGAAAATATTCACATTTAAGAAGCTGAAATCACAGAATTTTGATTTTTTTTTTCTTCTATATAGTTATTATTCTTAATGTCTTCTTCACATCTTCCATTTTTACTGGCAAAGGGTCAGCTTGCTGCATTCAAATTACAAAGACAGTGTCTTTGAAAATACTTCAGTAAGTTCATGTGCAGCAGCTGATTTACAGCAGATTGTGAATAAATGTAATGAAGTAAAAAAAAAAAAAAGACTCTTTTTTTGCCTCTGAAATATGGTGGAGAAGAAGAATCAGAAAAATACAAGTACTCGAGTACTGTACTTGAGTCATGTGTGCAGGTGTGTGACTTACTCTCTGAGGGTTTGGGGTAGTACTTCCCGAAGGCCTTGTCTTTTGGGATGTCGGGGTAGAGGAAGCGGAGCGGGTTCTCTGGGATGTTTTCAGCGGCCATCACCTTGTAGGTGCGGATGATGTCGGGCAGGGAGACGGCGGTCAGCTCCTTCTTCGTGTACGGCTCCACAGAGTGGAAGACCGGCTTGTCTGGTTTCCAAAATGACAGATATTACGAACTCAAGTTCAAACAGTGGAAAAATTCCAAACTTGGCTCTGCTTTTGGTTGTTCTACTGAAAGAAATGTCAAAAAAGGTGTGCTCACCGTGGACGTCATGTTCGATCCAGGTGAAGGTGATGGCTCCCTCTCTGCTGCTCTCACTGAACCTGAGCAGGAAGGTCCCGGGACACTTGTCGCTCAGCAGAGCCTTCTCCCTCTCCTTGCTGATGAAGCCCATGATGGAGCTGCACACAGACAATAAAGACATTCACAAATCCACTCTCACTCTGAAAACCACAAAACACAGAAACGCTGCTCACCCGTCGTTCCACAGGGGAAGCAGGTGTCGTTTAATCACATCCAGGATTCCTTCGATCCACAGCCAGAAGGGAAAAGCTTTCTCATTGGCACTTTGCTGCAGGACAAAAGACACAGATGTTAAGTAGAGCAAAGATGAATTAAGTGTACAGATAACACTTCTGAAAAAAGTCAAAGAAATACATTTTGCCTTGATCTTTATTTATATTTCTAGTATTACGTTAGTATATACCAACACCTTGTAAGTGAAAATCTACTTGGCAATAAACCCATTTTTTAACCCATATGATTTTGACATATTCATCACCTGGTTGACTGAGTCTCACCTTGCAGAACTTGGTCCAGGGAATGAGTCCCTCTGGGTTCCTCTGGGCTTTGGCTCCTGCAGAAAAACATTCAGGTTTACATTAAACAGGCCTTAAAAACATCTGCAGCTATCAGAGGGGTTTATTTTGCTTCTCGTTGCATTTTTGTTTTTTGCGTTTGATCGTACCCAGCAGTTTGTCGGCCAGCATGTTGAGCTGCTCCTGGTTCAGGCCTCGCTTGGTGACGGAGGAGAACTGCCAGCTGAGAACCTCCGACAGCTGAGACCACTTCGCTGGAGGAGGGGTGAGGAAGAACTTCAGATTCTGAAGATGACAAGAGAAAAGAAATCTTAACACACCTGACTGCTACTGGATTTCTGAAGTCAACTGAGATATTTGAGATTGATACAGAAAAAACCCCACTCATTTACCCATCAATTTTTACATAAACAAGTGACACAGAAACATTTGCAACAACCTTAATTTTAGTTATATAAATATACAGAATTGCACTGTCTGTAAAATCTTTTGTACAGTTATGATTACAGACTTTCCTTCTACCTTCTTACACTCAAATGCACCATAAAGAAGCTGCAGATGAATCTGACTGATAGCATTTCATACATCTTCTATAGATGGTGTGATATTTTTAACTCACCCTGGTCTCGGTGGTCAGCATGTTGTACCACAGGATGGAGGCCCAGCCGCTGGGCAGCTGACACACATTAGAGATGACCACAACAGGGAGAGATATGGCCTACAACAAGAAAACACACACAAACAACAAGATGTTAACAATAGCTAGAAAATTTCACACAAAATTTTGAGTGTGTCTGATGCCTGCTGCCGACTAGTATCCCCACCATAATGCCAGCAGTATTAATAACAGTAGATGTATCATTGAGGTTGTGTGTGTCTGTGTGTGTGCACATACATGTGCTGTCACATGCATGTGTGTATGTATGTGAGTGTGTGTGTGTGTATATAAAGTTTCTAAAATGTCAAAATTGGACACTTCAGGTGTAATTCTCTCTGTATGAGGTTTGAACAGACAAAAAACAGCTTTAGGTCAATCCACGAATCAGAAGAGAGGACCAGCCTGCAATTGGTGAAATTAACCAATTGCCTGTATGATACAGCACAGAGAAATATGAATACTGAAAGGAACAAAAGAAAGAATTTAACCTGAAGCAGCCAAGGTTTGATTTTATGAACAGTTGAAACAGACCACAGTCTAAAATGTCAAAATTGGACAGAGAAAGACAAAGACAGACAGAAACAGACAGAGTGACAGAGACAGACAGACAGACAGACATTTTAAACTGTTAATAATTTCAAACTTTGAGCTGCTTCAGGTGTAATTGTCTCTGTATGAGGTTTTAACTGCAAAGAACTCAGGTTGCTGAAATTGACCAATCACCTGTGAGCAACAGCACAGCACACTTTTAAATACGCCAAAAACTGAGACAACGTACTTCTCAAACTCCAGCTGATTAATGAAACACCATAACTGCTACAGCTAAAAACTGCATACGGTGAGCGAGAGGACAGGTTGCCAAACGCAATAATGCAAATTTTATTTCTGTGGTGTGAAAAATGAGGCCAGAACCACGATGGAAAAAACTGGTATCATCTGCTTTCTTCCAGAAATTTTGGTTCTTGCTTGGCCAATCAAAACCATTTTTCCATTTGCTTCGGCAGTCACACCTCTTCGACCGGCACGACTTTTCCTACAATCTGATGTATAATTTGTGTATGTAGAGTGAACACTGTGGCTGTGGGTACGAGTTTAAGAGAAAATTTCTAGATGATTTTACAGCTCCTCTCCACTCTAGTGATGACATCATCCACTCTAGCTCCAACGACTGCACACAATACACACCCATTATAAAGACTGAAACACTGAAAATCTCCAGAAACTAAAACTGAGATTTCATTCAAATCGTTGTAGTTATAAAAATGCTGTTTCCTGTCAAAGCCTCATGGCGATTTTTGCAGAAACGGTTTGGTGAACCGTTAACAAAAGTCATAGCACACTTTTCTGCACGATTTGACAAAAATCTGGCGGAAGAAAGATAACAAAAAGAAGAAGAAGAAGTAGTATGGCGATTATATATAGTGTGCTTACGTGCATGATAATTTGTTTTATCATAAATTCATCTATCGATAATTTCCCTGATTAATCCATCATTAATCGATTGGTGTTTGGTCTGTAAAATATGCGTAAATGTTGAAAAATGCTGATCACTGTTTTCCAAAGTCCAAGATGACGTCCTCAAATGTCTTGTTTTGTCCAAAACACAAAGATATTAAGTTTGCTGTCATAAGGGGACTAAAGAAACCATTTTCACATTTGAGAATCTGAAATATGAGAATTTGGACATTTTTTATTTTAAAAAATTACTTAAAATCATTAATCGATTATAAAAAATAGCTTGTAATTAATTTGCTAATAATCAATTAACAGTTGCAGCCCTGACTGAGTGTTTCACTGTTAAATGAATCATCATCTTTGACACACACACAGGTTGTAATCTTTGTGTGCGAGTTTCTCACCTCCAGTTTGATGTTGAGCCCCGACTGGTTGAGCTGCAGCTCGGACTCGAAGCTGAGTGAGTGAAGCTCCTCAGTGACGATCAGAGGACCCTGAACACACAAACACACACACAGTAAGCTCACACAAAACTACAAAACACATGATGAAAACTACAAAAAAATAAATATTTTGGATGGTGCGTTAAACATCTTGTTCTAAGTATTTCTCTTCACAATATCATCACTTACTTCATTTGTTCGGTTTCCGGCTACTTTCTGTTCTTTCAGTTGCTGCAGGGAGAACAAGGACAGTTAGAGAAACACAAAAGTTTCATTTTCAAACCAAAGAAATTGTTTTTGTCCATCAGGTTTTCAGTCTTTGCACGTCTGAAAAATCAGTAGTTTTTACACTCAGGCATTAATATGTTTGGTTTTCACTTTTTCATTTAACCTTCCTGCACCTGCTCTCATTAAAGGACCAAGGACCCCTAAAAACTCTCTAATTAAAACCACCACAGTTGCCTGCTTCATTTTTATTGAGGAATAAAAGAGCAAATCTCAGATAAAAATATATTAAAGTATCTAAAATGAGTCAGTCGTCTCACCAAATGTCTGAACTCTGCTGCCAGGCTGCCGTTCGACTCCTCCATGTTCATAACTTTGGTGTTTGTTCCCAAAATGTTGAACTTCCTGAACCTGTCAACAGACACGACTTTAATAAATTAATTCAAAAGTCTAACATTTATTGACTTAAAATAGTAATCACTTAATCATAATATTAGGGGAAGAATTGGAATTTGATATTGTGGTTGTATTACTTTAAAATAAAAAAGTGTTCATTGCAGTGTTTTCTGTGACTCACCCTTTTTTCTCTGTAACATCTCTGAGGAAAAACAGAGGAAGATTCATTTAGGAACATGTTCAAACACACACAGGTATCATCAGTTTGCAGCAGTTAAATGACTCACTTATCAAACACAGCCTTGACTTTGAGCTGGTAGTTAAACTCCTGCAGCTTCACCAGAAACCTGAAGAGAAACAAATGTCAGTTCCTCTGAAACAGGATGTTGACACAGATCTGCAGATCGGATTCTTCTTTTTGCAAAAGTGTTTGATTTTGTCACAGCACTTTCTTTACTTCTGACATGATTTCTGCTTTTATGTTTTTGATTCTCCACATTGTATTTGGTCATTCTTCAGAAAAAGAACTTGTAAATAAGATGTAAATAATATGATTAGCTGCATTTTCTCCAGAGCAGAACACACTCAACCATGTTAAAGTTTTTTTAGTTTCTTACCGGAGTTTCACAGTAAACTGAACACCTGTTTTCAGCACGAGTGGCCTCTGTGGATGGGTTGGCATGCAGGGCTGCCTCTCCACAACGAGGGAGCTACACACACACACACACACACACACACACACACACACACACACACACACAATAATAATAATAATAACTACTCCCAAGACTATTAGTCATATAAAAACAATGTATTTTCAGCTAAAGTTTGAGCCATACAACAGTGGGAGATCAAATTCCTAATTGGTGATCACTGATAAGGTGATCAAGAAGTTGTGTGTCAGGGTTCCTCACTTGGAGAGGAGGTTCTTGAGGAGCTCGAGGGCTCGGGCCTCCAGGTAAGTTTTCTTCTGTGTGATGGGGTCGCTCTCATAGGTGAACTTCTGCTCCAACTCCTGCAGCTTCTTCAGGTGCTGACGGACCTGCTGGAGAGACTCTGCTACTGCTGTGAACCTGGAGGGGGAAGAGGAGGAGAAGGAGGAGGAGAGAGGAGGAGAGAGGAGGAGGAGGCCAGAGGAGGAGAGAGGAGGAGGAGGCCAGAGGAGGAGAGAGGAAGAGTGGAAGAGAGGAGGAGGAAGAGCAGGAGAGAGAAGAGAGGAGGAGGAGGAGGAGGAGAGAGGAGAGAGGTGGAGAGAGGAAGAAGGAGATGAGAATCAGGGAAAGAAGAATACAGGAGTACAGGGAAGGAGGATGAAGAAGAAAAATAAAAGGAGAGGAGATGGAGAGGAAGAAGAAGAAAAATAAGAGAGGAGGGAAAATAAGAAAAAGATGAAGAGGAGGAGAGGAAGACGAAGAAAGAAAGTAGAAGAAAAATAAGATGAAAGAAGAGATGAGGAGAAGAAGAGGAGGAGTAAAAGGGAGGACAAAGAAGAAACAGATGAAGAGGAGGAGGAGAGGAAGAAGAAGAGGAGAGTTGTTGTTGTCTGTTGTTGTTTTGTTTGTTTGTTTGTTTGACTGTTGTATGACAGAGTCAGGAAGTGTCACCAGTTCTGCAGCTGGTCCACACAGGCGTTGGGTGGTCCTCCGATACAGGCGATCTGCTGCCGCTGCTTCCACTCAGGCAGCTCCTCTGAGATCAGGTCTGACAGCAACGCCTGAGTGACGTTCAGGAGGTCGGTGAGCTGAGTCACCACATCCTGACAGACACACACAGACAGACGGACAAACATTCAGTTTGGGCTCAAAACAATGACAGAGACCAAAAGATCTCGTTTTTATAAGGATGACTGAACTCTGTTCACATCTATAAGATAAAATCATTTAAAAATCTCTTAAACGTTTAATGTCTGTTTTTATTCCATCCTTGCTCCTGCTGTTTCGAGACGTTCCCTGTGTATTTACAAAGACCTGGATTCATTTTTCAGACAGGTGTCTGTCTGCTCACCTGTCGTTTGGCTTTCAGTTCAAAGCACATCCTCCCAACCGTCATCTTCTCTTTCTCCAGCTCCTTCTGTGTCATCCCGTTCATCTCGTTCTCTGCACAAACACAAAGAAAAACCTGCATCACGTTCACACTCACAAACTACATTTTATACATCATTTATTACACTCTCAGAAATTGACATATTAACTAGAACCATAAAGGTTCTTCAGCTTGTTCCAGAGGAGAACCCTTTTAATAATGTTCCGACTTGTAACCCTTTCAGAGAGCTCTACCTCGAACCTGACATAAATGTTTAAACCTGGGACCATCTGTCAAAGGTTCCACACAGAACCCCCCTGTCTGGAGGTTCTATCCAGAATTTTTCCACACTCTAAGGGTGTTAACAAAAACCCAATTTTAATCTAGAACACCCAGGGGACTTCTAATGAGAACCTTTTTACCTTTTTATGTAGAACCCACTCAGGGGGTTCTATTGATATCCTAGAGGGTTCCACCAAGAACTAAAACGCACTCAGGGGGTTCTACCAAGAACCTTATTTGTATTCCAATGGTTTCATCTAGAACTTATCAAGTGAGTTCTACTCAGAACATTCCAATGGTTTTACAATCCTTGAAGAACTCTTTCTTCTAAAAAAAAGGTTTCTTTGGGTGAAAAGGGTTCCTAATGGAACCCTTAGTCTTACAAAGAACCACTGATTAATCTTTTCTTCAAAAGGGGTTCATAAGAATCAGATGGTTCCGGGTAGAACCTCAGCTCTTCAGGAAGAACTGTTCTAAAATTCTAAGAGTTATTTCTAAGAGTGCACTGTAAGATAACACAGAATGATGTGAATGAATTATAAACATATTTCTGGCACATTAGTGGAACAAAACAAATGTTTAGAAGACCAGAACATTTTTCTCACCTCTGTTCTTCAGCGTGTTGACTTTGAAGTCGTACTCGTCCTGCAGATCCTCGAGGTTCTTGATGTTCTGATCTGCAACCTGAAGAAGAAGAATCGAGGACAAACTGGATCATCTGTCAGTCAGACCCGAAGTCTGATCCTCAGGTTCATCAGATCAAGACAAAAGAGAACACTGATCAGCTCCACGTTCTCTTACCTGGACTCTGTCTTTCATCTCCTTCACTTTGTTGTCCAGCTTCTGTTTCTCCACCACCATGGCCGACACCGTCCCCTCACCCTCCGGCTGCACACAGGAACCGAACACTCCACGTTACTTTGGGATAATTCACTGTGTTGAGTTTAAAGTAAGCTGCTGATTTCAGCTCCATTAAAATCAAAAGTAATTATGAATTTAATAAGTATTATCTGATGGAAATTTTATTCTTCACATTTGCTGAATTGTGTTCTTCTCTGTAGACAGATTTCACATGTTTTGCACGGGCAGAGATTTTTAAGTCTCTCTCAATAATTTGTTATGGCTGATTAACTGGAAGTAGAACTGCACAACTGATTGAAATGCAAAATGGCTTTCTGCAAATTTCAAATCGCAGGAGGTGCAATATTTGTTAGGGATATATTATATTAGGGAATTGGTGTCAAAAACATTTAAATGAATGAATATTTTGAGGCTGAGACGTCCTGTCCTACACTTCAGATTCTACAGACTTAAAAAAAAGAACAACTTCACTGGGTGCAGATTACTTCAAAATAAATAAATGATAAATATAAAAAACACAGCTATCATTTTAGAATGTTCTTTAATCAAAAATAAGAAATATTAGATATTTAAGTCCAATTTTGTATCTCAACGAAGATTTTCATTCATTAAAGGGAGTGAGAGAGAAAAGGAAAAGGTATGACACAATAAAAAACCTGGAGGACATATTAACTTTCGTCTCACACATGGCAGGAGACTCAGGACCCTTCTCAAACATAACTGTCTCTCAGGACAATTGACATTTCATGCTTGCAACAAAAATGTTGAAACGCTAGACAAAAGTGTGTGTACTGTTGTTGATGGACTTTTTGTACTGAATATGTTGATTTAATCCTGTGCAGCAGATGAAAACAGCCACTGTGTACCATTTCACTTAATATTATAAAATAATTAAAATATTTACAATGCGTGGTTGTTTTTGTCCACATTATCACAGAAATGAAAGTTGTGTAAAAAGATGCAGGTTTTACCTCGGTACTCTTTGCAATGGCGAGGATCTTCTGCTCCTCCTTCAGGTTTCTGGAGATGATCATGGCCATGTGGACAGGGTCCTCCTGGAACCGATCCTGGACAGACAATCACTTCACATTTAACACCAAAATTAGAAAGAACACCTACACACTGCGCAAAGAATAAAGCCCACGCTCTGACCTGCAGGTTCCGTTTGATCTTGCGGATGTTGTGCTGCAGCAGGAAATTGTTCTCCAAGGCGAAGCGGCTGTGTTGGTCATCCAGCTGAGCCAGGAGGTCGTGGAAGCGGACCGTGGCCAGAGAGTCCTGCATCGCAACCGTGTCCCTGCGGAGACAGAGAACACAGCGGTACTATAGATGCAACAAATATTTTCAGCAGAATGTCCAACCATAAGTCTGGAACCCAAAAGCAGTCAATTACATACAACACATCTGAGAAGCTGGAGGAGAGGGTTTGGCATTTTTGATTAATAAAAGGATGGTCTGCATTAGTTCAAGAGGGGCTGTATGAGGTATTTATCCACAGTCAGTGTATTACATTCAGATGGGAGTCCACGTCTCCAGCAGGAGTACATGTGCACTATATCAAGAATATTTTCACTTCTTTACTGGATGCTGCTGATCATACTACAACTCTTGGTTTGATATTAAAAGCATTTTTTCATAATTTTAAGAATTTTTATTAATAATAAAATTTAATAACTTCTCTTTTATGTACTGTAGTGCCACCAAAATCACTGCAGCCATCAACTGGATGCTGCTGATCATACTACAACTCTTGGTTTGATATTAAAAGCATTTTTCAATAATTTTAAGAATTTTTATTAATAATAAAATTTAATAACTTCTCTTTTATGTACTGTAGTGCCACCAAAATCACTGCAGCCATCAACTGGATGCTGCTGATCATACTACAACTCTTGGTTTGATATTTTTTTTAAAAATTATAATTTTATGGAATTTTTATTAATAATAAAATTTAATAACTTCTCTTTTATGTACTGTAGTGCCACCAAAATCACTGCAGCCATCAACTGGATGCTGCTGATCATACTACAACTCTTGGTTTGATATTAAAAGCATTTTTTCAGAATTTTAAGAAATTTTATTAATAATAAAATTTAATAACTTCTCTTTTATGTACTGTAGTGCCACCAAAATCACTGCAGCCATCAACTGGATGCTGCTGATCATACTACAACTCTTGGTTTGATATTAAAAGCATTTTTCCATAATTTTAAGAAATTTTATTAATAATAAAATTTAATAACTTCTCTTTTATGTACTGTAGTGCCACCAAAATCACTGCAGCCATCAACTGGATGCTGCTGATCATACTACAACTCTTGGTTTGATATTAAAAGCATTTTTTCAGAATTTTAAGAAATTTTATTAATAATAAAATTTAATAACTTCTCTTTTATGTACTGTAGTGCCACCAAAATCACTGCAGCCATCAACTGGATGCTGCTGATCATACTACAACTCTTGGTTTGATATTAAAAGCATTTTTCAATAATTTTAAGAATTTTTATTAATAATAAAATTTAATAACTTCTCTTTTATGTACTGTAGTGCCACCAAAATCACTGCAGCCATCAACTGGATGCTGCTGATCATACTACAACTCTTGGTTTGATATTTAAAAAAAAAATAATAATTTTATGGAATTTTTATTAATAATAAAATTTAATTACTTCTCTTTTATGTACTGTAGTGCCACCAAAATCACTGCAGCCATCAACTGGATGCTGCTGATCATACTACAACTCTTGGTTTGATATTAAAACCATTTTTCCATAATTTTAAGAATTTTTATTAATAATAAAATTTAATAACTTCTCTTTTATGTACTGTAGTGCCACCAAAATCACTGCAGCCATCAACTGGATGCTGCTGATCATACTACAACTCTTGGTTTGATATTAAAAGCATTTTTTCATAATTTTAAGAATTTTTATTAATAATAAAATTTAATAACTTCTCTTTTATGTACTGTAGTGCCACCAAAATCACTGCAGCCATCAACTGGATGCTGCTGATCATACTACAACTCTTGGTTTGATATTAAAAGCATTTTTTCATAATTTTAAGAAATTTTATTAATAATAAAATTTAATAACTTCTCTTTTATGTACTGTAGTGCCACCAAAATCACTGCAGCCATCAACTGGATGCTGCTGATCATACTACAACTCTTGGTTTGATATTAAAAGCATTTTTTCATAATTTTAAGAAATTTTATTAATAATAAAATTTAATAACTTCTCTTTTATGTACTGTAGTGCCACCAAAATCACTGCAGCCATCAACTGGATGCTGCTGATCATACTACAACTCTTGGTTTGATATTAAAAGCATTTTTCCATAATTTTAAGAATTTTTATTAATAATAAAATTTAATAACTTCTCTTTTATGTACTGTAGTGCCACCAAAATCACTGCAGCCATCAACTGGATGCTGCTGATCATACTACAACACTTGGTTTGATATTTTTAAAAAAAATAATAATTTTATGGAATTTTTATTAATAATAAAATTTAATAACTTCTCTTTTATGTACTGTAGTGCCACCAAAATCACTGCAGCCATCAACTGGATGCTGCTGATCATACTACAACTCTTGGTTTGATATTAAAAGCATTTTTTCATAATTTTAAGAAATTTTATTAATAATAAAATTTAATAACTTCTCTTTTATGTACTGTAGTGCCACCAAAATCACTGCAGCCATCAACTGGATGCTGCTGATCATACTACAACTCTTGGTTTGATATTAAAAGCATTTTTCCATAATTTTAAGAATTTTTATTAATAATAAAATTTAATAACTTCTCTTTTATGTACTGTAGTGCCACCAAAATCACTGCAGCCATCAACTGGATGCTGCTGATCATACTACAACTCTTGGTTTGATATTAAAAACATTTTTCCATAATTTTAAGAATTTTTATTAATAATAAAATTTAATAACTTCTCTTTTATGTACTGTAGTGCCACCAAAATCACTGCAGCCATCAACTGGATGCTGCTGATCATACTACAACTCTTGGTTTGATATTAAAAGCATTTTTTCAGAATTTTCAGAATTTTTATTAATAATAAAATTTAATAACTTCTCTTTTATGTGCTGTAGTGCCACCAAAATCACTGCAGCCATCAACTGGATGCTGCTGATCATACTACAACACTTGGTTTGATATTTTTTAAAAAAATAATAATTTTATGGAATTTTTATTAATAATAAAATTTAATAACTTCTCTTTTATGTACTGTAGTGCCACCAAAATCACTGCAGCCATCAACTGGATGCTGCTGATCATACTACAACTCTTGGTTTGATATTAAAAGCATTTTTTCAGAATTTTAAGAAATTTTATTAATAATAAAATGTAATAACTTCTCTTTTATGTACTGTAGTGCCACCAAAATCACTGCAGCCATCAACTGGATGCTGCTGATCATACTACAACTCTTGGTTTGATATTAAAAGCATTTTTCCATAATTTTAAGAATTTTTATTAATAATAAAATTTAATAACTTCTCTTTTATGTACTGTAGTGCCACCAAAATCACTGCAGCCATCAACTGGATGCTGCTGATCATACTACAACTCTTGGTTTGATATTAAAAGCATTTTTTCAGAATTTTAAGAAATTTTATTAATAATAAAATTTAATAACCTCTCTTTTATGTACTGTAGTGCCACCAAAATCACTGCAGCCATCAACTGGATGCTGCTGATCATACTACAACTCTTGGTTTGATATTTTTTTAAAAAATCATAATTTTATGGAATTTTTATTAATAATAAAATTTAATAACTTCTCTTTTATGTACTGTAGTGCCACCAAAATCACTGCAGCCATCAACTGGATGCTGCTGATCATACTACAACTCTTGGTTTGATATTAAAAGCATTTTTTCAGAATTTTAAGAAATTTTATTAATAATAAAATGTAATAACTTCTCTTTTATGTACTGTAGTGCCACCAAAATCACTGCAGCCATCAACTGGATGCTGCTGATCATACTACAACTCTTGGTTTGATATTAAAAGCATTTTTCAATAATTTTAAGAATTTTTATTAATAATAAAATTTAATAACTTCTCTTTTATGTACTGTAGTGCCACCAAAATCACTGCAGCCATCAACTGGATGCTGCTGATCATACTACAACTCTTGGTTTGATATTAAAAGCATTTTTTCAGAATTTTAAGAAATTTTATTAATAATAAAATTTAATAACTTCTCTTTTATGTACTGTAGTGCCACCAAAATCACTGCAGCCATCAACTGGATGCTGCTGATCATACTACAACTCTTGGTTTGATATTAAAAGCATTTTTCAATAATTTTAAGAATTTTTATTAATAATAAAATTTAATAACTTCTCTTTTATGTACTGTAGTGCCACCAAAATCACTGCAGCCATCAACTGGATGCTGCTGATCATACTACAACTCTTGGTTTGATATTAAAAGCATTTTTTCATAATTTTAAGAAATTTTATTAATAATAAAATTTAATAACTTCTCTTTTATGTACTGTAGTGCCACCAAAATCACTGCAGCCATCAACTGGATGCTGCTGATCATACTACAACTCTTGGTTTGATATTTTTTAAAAAAATCATAATTTTATGGAATTTTTATTAATAATAAAATTTAATAACTTCTCTTTTATGTACTGTAGTGCCACCAAAATCACTGCAGCCATCAACTGGATGCTGCTGATCATACTACAACACTTGGTTTGATATTTTAAAAAAATCATAATTTTATGGAATTTTTATTAATAATAAAATTTAATAACTTCTCTTTTATGTACTGTAGTGCCACCAAAATCACTGCAGCCATCAACTGGATGCTGCTGATCATACTACAACTCTTGGTTTGATATTAAAACCATTTTTTCAGAATTTTAAGAAATTTTATTAATAATAAAATTTAATAACTTCTCTTTTATGTACTGTAGTGCCACCAAAATCACTGCAGCCATCAACTGGATGCTGCTGATCATACTACAACACTTGGTTTGATATTTTAAAAAAATCATAATTTTATGGAATTTTTATTAATAATAAAATTTAATAACTTCTCTTTTATGTACTGTAGTGCCACCAAAATCACTGCAGCCATCAACTGGATGCTGCTGATCATACTACAACTCTTGGTTTGATATTAAAAGCATTTTTTCAGAATTTTAAGAAATTTTATTAATAATAAAATTTAATAACCTCTCTTTTATGTACTGTAGTGCCACCAAAATCACTGCAGCCATCAACTGGATGCTGCTGATCATACTACAACTCTTGGTTTGATATTTAAAAAAAAAAATCATAATAATAATAAAAAATAATCATAATCTTCTTCTTCATGGTGATATGCAGGTTATGCAGACTGAAAAGATCTGAGGTAGAGCTTAATTGAAAGGTGTTCCTGATTGGCTAGTGGCTTCATCACACTTTTGTATCCTTGTGTGATTGGTTTAAACAGAGTGTCCTTGAGGCAGCAATGACATCATCTTTTTCACTTACGAAAAAATATTTTATATCAAACCAAGAGTTGTAGTATGATAAGCAGCATCCAGTTGATGGCTGCAGTGATTTTGGTGGCACTACAGTACATAAAAGAGAGGTTATTAAATTTTATTATTAATAAAATTTCTTAAAATTATGAAAAAATGCTTTTAATATCAAACCAAGAGTTGTAGTATGATCAGCAGCATCCAGTTGATGGCTGCAGTGATTTTGGTGGCACTACATTGTCTAAGAGTGAAGTTATTGAATATCTGTGTAGTGTTTCTCTTCGCTGCTGTAGCGGTTTTGCAATTTGCAGACGGTCCCTATCCACTCGTCTCACAGCTGGCTGCTCATAGACACCAATGTTATTTCTGCAGCTTGAAAGACAGCTACTTTTGATAAAACTGGGCTTGTAGCACATTGTCTACCTTACAACGATGGGAAAGAGGCCTCGTTTATGTTTTGACAACATTTCACTAATGAGTTATTGATGCCGGAAGTCTGAATCTGTGAATATCTTTCCAACTGGCAAAATTAAACGATTCCTCGAGGCAGAGAAAATTCCTCGATCATTTTTTGTAATCGAGTTACTCGAATTATTCGAGGAATCATTTCAGCCCTAAAAATAATTTACATGGAAGAGGGCTGAATAGCACTGTTAAGATCTGAGATGTTAATTGATCAATTGATCTCTAACAACTTTGTTTTTTAAAATGAAAAAATGAATAAACTTTGATCAAAAGTTCAGAGGTCATTTAATAGACTTTCATTATCTTACATATGATTAGTTTGCAGTACTTACTAAGCAAAATGATGCAACGTCAAGAAAAGCTACATCAAATGAGAACAGACCTGAAACAATTAATCAATTGAAAGGTATTCTGCAATTATTTATACACTTGATATCATGAGAATTTAAATTTTTTCTGACCTTTTATAAACTGTTAAATAATAAATTGACTGAAAAAAGTATTAGGCCAATTAATCAGTATTGGAAAATTATCATTAGTTGCAGTACATTACACTAATTTCTTTTTATTCATTGAATGGCAAATTTCAAATCAAGTCTTTTCATACTCTGCAAGAGGGCTCCCTGTAACTAATGATTATTTCCATTATTGATTAGTCTGTTAAATTAATCGATGACTGGTGAATGAAATCACATCACAAAGCAGAAAGTGACTGCTTCAATTGTCTCATTTTGTCTGACCAATAGTCCAAAATACCAAACTGTTTCATTTTAATATACAGTTTAAATGAGGCTTTGATCAGTCTTAAGTGGAAGTTTACTTGTCAGAAAGACACACATCAGTAAGACAAAGATACCTAATAATGTAAATGATGTAAAGAGAATATAAACAGCAGCTCAAACTTGAATCCAGTTCTCTTACCAGTCGATGCTCTCGATCCACCTGCTCAGGTACTGACGGATGTCCATGGGGAACGAGTCGTCGTACAGCTGGTCCACCTGCTCCAGGTACTTACAGTCCAACATCTGGAGCTGGCACCACTGCGCCATCTTCTGGTGGACAAGAGCAGCTACATGAGTGTTCAGGGCTCCAAACTTTTATCTCAACCAAAATCTATTTTTCACAGCAGCCACACTGATGTGAAACAGCAGAATAAACTAGTATCACTGATAACATCTGTGTTTACTCGACTGTTTCATGTCAAAATGGCTGCTGTGCAAAATGCCTACTCTGGATTTTTCAATACCAAAACTGACATTTGGTTGAAAAACAATACTGATTTTAAAAAAAAATCCAAAACATACTTTTTCAATCCACTGTGTGATAAAAAAAGATGTAAAAGATTAGGGCTGCAATTACTGATCATTTTTATTATAAATTCATCTGTCGAAACATCTAGAAAAGGACAAAAAAATTGTGGCAAACAATCATCATAATTTCCCAGTGTGTAAAGTGGCATCTTTAAATGTCTTTTGTCCAACCAACAGTTCAAAACACAGACTCTTCATTTACTGTCATAAAGGGCAAAGAAAAACAAAATATTCTCACATTTAAGAAGCTTGGAACAGCAAATGTTTGACATTTTTGCTTGAAAAATGACTGAAACGATTAATCAGTTATCAAAATAATTGGCAAGTAATTTTCTTCCAATTGACTAATCAATTAATCGACTAATCGTTGTGGCTCTATAAAGGATATATGCACCATAAGAGTGAACAGAACAGAAGGTTATTTTAAAGGACTGGACCGGGCTGAGATAAAAGTTTGGATCACCTGCTCTGTGACGCTGTAAATGATATCTGAATAAACTTCATTCAAGTTTACCTGCCTCATTGGGTTTTTTATATTACATTAGGTTTACAAGAGGGGATTTAATTACATTTAATCTGAGTCAAGACAAGATACTCTGCAGTTAGTGGCAGAGGAACTTGGATCATAATGAACTACACTACATTTGGATTTTTGCCTCTGCGATTCCCAGTCTTGATCAGTGTTTCATCTGATACCTGAAATCATTATAAGACCTGCAAAATATAGGAATAATGCAATAATTTAATAATCTAATCTGTCTTCCAACTGCCTTCTCTCTGCAGGGTTCCTACGCCTTTCCTAAAGTCAAATTCCAGCTCTTATCAAGTTTTTTAAAGTACTTTTCCACAACCTAACAGCTGTGGTAAAGTACTTTATATTTATATACATACACTTAAAATAATTATTTCCATTCTTAAGTCATATCTTATTGTGCAAAATGATGTTTAGTGATAGAATTCTACATTAGAGTAGCACAGTATGTGTCACCTGTCAATAAGCAGAGTTGGCAGCCTGTATAACCTGACTGAGCCAAACTTATTTCTTTATCTAAAATGCAAACTATTCAGTCAAGTAATGCAATTACAATTTCACACACTTTATCCAAAACACACACACTTTTCCAACCCTGAAAACATTACATTAAAAGTGATTGTGTTTTTCAAGGATTTCCAGCATCTGTACAAACTCTGTCCCTGTGTGGTCAGAGGTCAAAGGTCAGGGAGCTCTGGAGCTTTAAGGGATTGACTGTTTTGCTAAAGGGCACTTCAGCAGAGTGAACAAATCCAGCTCCTCTCTTCAATCACTACACCAGACCAACTGCTTGTTTACAAAATGAGAAACAGGAAATCATAAGTGCTGACTCCATAATTATTATGGGCTGTGTCCTGCCTCCTAATACGAATCACTTCTCCTCAGAGAAACGTTAGAAACTAAAATCAAAAGGTCTGTAATGTGGGAGGATGAATGGAGGTTTATTAAGTTAAAAAGATTTAGGATGCATTCAATGGCCACAGGAAAGTCCAACATCTGAGTCATGTGTTCAACAAGCACTTCAGAGACATTTTTAAGAAAGTATGTACACATTCTCTGTTCTGTTCAATATATATGTATTGTATATGTATATGTACCATGATCAGTGATTTTCTGACATTTTATGGACCAAACACCTAGTTGACTAATCGAAGAAATTATCGACAGATTAATAGATAATGAAATCAACCATTTGTCGCATTAAACAATAATTATTCAATGATATAATATAAATAATTCTGAAATGGATTATTCTGCAAAATAAGTTGTTAAAGGTGAATTTGGGAAGAGGTGTCCATAGGTTTCACTTTCCCCACTGGTGAAACTCTGCCTCCTGCACCAGTCTGACATCCTGCAGCAGATATCTCTCCATATGCTGTCTGATATGTAAAGCATTTTAACAGAACATAATGCTTTTGGAAAGTTACCAGTCATAGAACAAAACACGACTCCCCATCTAAATATGAATGTTTCACAGGTGAATTCGGCCTACATTTAATTCACCTGCTGTGACACAGGAAATAACAATGACGACATTTGGGAGTTCATCTCAAACTTAAAGCGGTGGGCGGAGACGGATTCTGTAAACCTCTATAAAAAGTTGTTTTTTTATTAAAACAACTGCTGCTCGGTATAGCAAATGTACTAGTGGAAACTAACGACGTTTAACAAGCCTTTATTGCTCTTTTTAGCATTGTTTTTCAGTTGACCTCATCCACCGGCAAAGCAAGTTAAACTCGTTGCTCAATTTTAAATGTTAGTTTGGCTTAAGCGTATCCCAATATACGAACAAAAAGCGACGTCAGCCGCTGCATGAGTAACAAAAGTGATTAAACTTACCTTATATTTGAGCAAATGTGCACAATGTGTAAGAGAAATGTAATATAATTCCTGAAAGGGTTTAGCCTAAATTGTGCAACGAATTTGTTAACCAGTCTCTCGGCCTGTGTCTGATGATACACTGTAGCAAAAAGCTATACGGAAACAGCGTCATCCAATCACCGTTTAGGAATAGTGACATGTAGCCACCCTTTTGCTTGTGACAGCCAATCAGAACGCTGAAAATCGGCTGTTCTGTCAGTTAACAAGCTTCCCCACAATGACAATTATATACAGTGCTTTTTCGTGTTCATTAGGTAATTTGAGTACAACACCAAGATTAAATTTGTGCTTTGTGTATTTTTACAGACTATAAGGGTGTCAAACTATCTGCAAAATATAATTCAAATTATTAAAACCAAAATAGTGCAGAGTGTTTCAGGGAGGACGGCCAATAAGCAGAAGAGCCTGCAGTGACCACGTGTTTTCAGAGAAAGAGAAAGTAAGTCAGACACCTACAACTCTGAAACCAAAACCTAATTTATGGTAAAGATCAGCAGATTATTGACAAATACTCTCTGACAAACTGAGAGAAATGCAAAATATGTTGAAACCATTTGACTAGGCCATTATCATATATAAAGTATTCTATCTATCTATCTATCTATCTATCTATCTATCTATATTTATATATACACACACACACACACACACACACACACAAACACATATAGTGTCAATAAGCTACAATGAAAATATGCATAGTTATACAATAATATAATTATCATTGGTTGATTTAGTGATATTAATGACAGTTATTGGATTTTGTTTTGTTGATGTTAAAGCTGCAATTCATATATATATATAATATATATAATAATAATTGTATATATATATATATATAATATATAATAATAATTGTGTATATATATATATAATTATTATTATTATTTTTATTTTTTTTTAATACCGTACATATTTGAAAGACTTCATTACCCACAAACGTTTGGGCTTGACATATTGCAGTTCCTGTGTGAAGCAGATTTCACACAGCACTGATAGAAGATCAGCAGGGAGAAAAGAAAACTGCTTTAAAGGGACCACTCTATTTAAAATAATACTCCACTGGTGTCTGTTCATTTCAGCAATATTATGTGAAAAAATCACATTGTGATCACAGTGAACAATGTGACAACTGATGTATGGTCTTCATTAGTGATGATGTGACAGTATTGTCAAAGTTTAATGCAGAAACTGCTCCAAAACAGATGGTGCTTCGATTATAATCAGAGCTGTCTACTGAAAGCAAACTTTTTACCTTTATTATATTTGGAAGTGATTGTCAATGTATTTACTTAATTTCTTCAGGGTTTAATTTTCTGATAACAGACAGCTCATCAGTGCATTTCAGCAACCAAAAGTTATGTTCCCACTTGTCAGAGTGCCCCTGAATGCACCATCCCATTTCCTCTTCAGCTGACCACAGATGCAGCATGGCTTCACATTTGGCTTACTTATCTTGTGTAATGTGCACATGTGCTGAGTGCATATTGTAAGTGAACATTTTCTAAACTCAAGTCACTGTTTAACTCGAGTTATATAGCAATAAACATGGCAAACTCCCTGCTTCAATTCCAGCCATAAAGCCATGCAAGATACAAAAATTATCCACCCAAAAACCCACATCTTTCAATATATATCTTTGAAGGCACTTATCCATACACAGAACAGATCAGAAATATACATCTTAACCTTATTTAGTCATTTTGTTGAGATTTAAAATCTCATGAAGTGGAGTAATTCAGCTTTTTTGCAATTTAAATCTTTGTTTTTTTCAGTTCCTGTTGTGGATTAGTCTGCTTTTAGTGGAGATGAATAACAACAGGACAGAACATTATGTTCACTGCCGAATCACAAACGTGACCCAGCGTCACTCGTGGACATTCTGTTCCAGCAGCAGAACAAAGACATTTGGGTCAGAAACCCCCATGAAGCACAACAACAGTCAGGACATCTGCTCTCGGCTTCGAATCGTGATCAAACCTCCCTCTGCGATCATAGTTCCTGCCCTCACAGCGTAACCGGCGGATGAATCCAGAACTTCCCTGGCTGTTTATGCACCAGTCAGTGATGATTTTTAGATCATCATGAAAATCATCAGAACCAGCTTTCAGAGTCTAAAAGCTTTGATTTGTTCTTGAGTTGGTTTAGGGCTGAAGTTCAAGTTCAGAGGTCAGGTTGTGGTGTGGAGCAAATCAATGTATTAATGCTTCCCAACTGCATTAAATTACAAAGTTTTCTATTGCCACCGACTGCCACACACCACAGCTGCATGCTAAAGAAAGCAGTGAAGTGCCTTCAGCTGCAGACCTGCTAATGTCCACTAGCTGCTGCTGCTGCTGCTGCACTCTCAATAAAACAAGGACATCAGGTGAATGACTGTATCCATAAGAAGAGAAAAAGACTCCCTGTGGCTGTGAAACCTTTAGACTCTCAGCTAACATGTGCATGGTGCACGTGAGTTTATTGTTAAAGGGATAGTTCGGATTATTTGAAGTGTGGCTTATCCATAGACAGTGTTTTATCTATAGTAGATGGAGGTCGACACGAGCTCAGTTTGGAGAAGCAGCAGGAGTACCGGTGTAGGAAGCTAAGCAATGTACTGCTGTGGACAGGATCAGCAACCAAATGTGTTTCAGACCCCTAAAAAAAAAAAAATCAATCACAGTTGAAGTGTATACTACATTTAGAATATTTTCACCACTTTACCTTGCTGACTTTTCAGACACAGAAGATGCTGTTCTGCTGCCACTCTGATTGGTTAATTTGTTTGTTTGACTTCAATGTTTCAAAGAGTTAGTTCGGACTGACCAGAGTCACACAATAATGCAAATAAACTAACAGGTGGAGGCAGCAGTAAAACAGTAACTCCTGTATTCTGCAAGGTAAAATGAAGTTTTTGTCAAAGGAGTATAGTTGGTTTGGAGAGAGAAATATTTGGCTCATATATTGGTGGCATCCCATCAGAAAAGGCTGACAGCACATAGTGAAAATGTTCTAAATATAGGGCACACTTCATATATGCTGGAAACAATTAGAGAGTTTGTACTGCAATGTTGTATTGCAGAACCGATCCAAAGTCTTTAAGGAGGCAATGCAAAGGATACTGGGGTGCTGACATGTAGAAGTCATGTGCCTACCACTGAGAAGAATGGAATCACGAGAGAGTTATTTTCTCAGTCCTTTAAAATCGACTTGAAGTCCACCACAGTGATCAGCTCTGCCAATTTCAGATCCTTCTGTAGATTATTCCAGGACAAAAGCAGCATATTTAAAGGGTTTTTTTTGTCAGTGATTGGTAGGTAGAGATCTCCAACTGTCTGCATCGGTGCTCCTGCTGCTCCTCCAAACTTGGGGCGTGTCGACCACCATCTATACACTGACTGTGGATAAGTACTGCTTAGAACATGTACTCCAATGTCTACAAGCGTCCTCCAGGGTGTGTCAGTACACTGTTCCAAGTGCAAAAACATGCACTTCTGACCCCAACTCTGCTTCAGGGGTGAAACACACTTTTAAAGATGAAATACTATTTTTCAGTCTGGAGCCAAGTTACTACTGCTCCATTTCAAAGGATGTAACTGTCACTGCCTGCATAATTTGCGTCCTTTACGTTGGCATGGATGTTAAGCAGTGCATCCACTAGAGGGCGCTGCTGAGAGTCAAAAGGTACCCCCCCCCCAAAAAAAAAAAGAATAAAAAGAGTCAAAAAGTTTCAGAAAATTAGCGCTGGAGGTGGTTGTAATAATGAACCTTTTGAAAAAGAGACAAAAGTGGAGTGGACTGCTCTGTTTTGTCCGTATATGTAAGCTTCAGAAAACACGCACAAATACACAGTGGTGTAAAGAGTACTGAATATTTGTACTCAAGGACAAGTACAGTTACATTACTAAAAATTACTCAGTTAGAGGTAAAAGTACTGGTGGTAGAAAAATTCTTAAATATTCTTGTCAAAACTACTCAGCATATTGGTTATTTTTTAATTTAATTTATAAGATATAAAACACATTATTCATCTTTTTTCCTTATTTTCATTTTTGTCTGTTTTTTTGTTCATTTATTTTGTCATTTTCAGTTTCCTTATTCAACAAATGAGGTGCATTTACCACAATTTTTAAACTATTGATTAAATATCAGTTAATACATTTTTAATCGGTAAAATTCATAACAGCAATTGATCAATTAATTAATAATTGTTAATATCCCTAGTCTGCTCCTGTGCCTGCTGCAGTGTTTCGGGGTTTTTCATTGGCCTGCTTGCGACCACACAACCTGACAGGCTTCTAAAATGCAAGTCAAAGGTTTGGATATTAATTCTAGTTGCACTCACTACTCAATTATGATTTTAAACGTAACTAAGTAGATTACATGGTGTGATGCATGATATAAAAGTACGGACTTGAACATTTGAACATGACTTTAACCCCTGCAAGTATGTATGGAAGAAGGCTCCACCCATATGCATATCTAACAATAAGCATAAATGAGCCTTTATCATGTAAATGTGTTGTGCATGCAAGGTATAAAACAGGAACAAGAGAAAGTGCAAAACGTCAGAGAAGAAGACAAACATAAGCTTTGAAAATCTTTCATGATGCTCCAAATGTTTTCAGGATAACAAGAGAACCTCACAGTGGGACATTTAAGATTTGATTGGAGGTTTGCTTTGACTGACAGGTCTATCAGCCAGTCACTTTCTGTTGTGGTTAAGTCGGCTCCATTCATTCACTCTAATTAGCATTTTCTGGATCCAACAAGTGACTTTATGAAGTCATGATGCTACAAGGGAAGACAGGGCAAAATTAAAAACATTTCTTATGGGCTTCATGTTTACAACATACCATACAATCCAGCATTAAATCACAACACACCTGCAGCAGTGTCCTTAAACCAGTGTCTTTCTCCCTTCTCTTACATCACTGTGATGCTCTTGAGAACAGATCACAGCGAGGAGTTTGCAAACAAGCTTTGGGACAGCAAAGGGCGATCCGTCAGATCACAGTCATTAGGTTCATGTTTTTCAAAATAAGGGCGCACATGGACACCCTGCAGGATTTGTTCTGGTCAAGGCTCAAACCAGGACACGTTTTCAGAAGACAGAAGGACATAAAGCAGCAGGAGACTACAAACCCCAATCACAAATAAGTTGGGATGCTGTGCCAAACATAAATAAAAACAGGATGCAGTGATTTGCAAATCATTTTCGCCTTGTATTCAATTGAAGACAGTGCAAAGACAAGATATTTAATGTTCAAGCTGATAAACTTTATTCTTTCTTGTAATCATTCTGAATTTGATGCCTGCAACACATTTCAATTAAGTTGGGTCAGGAGCAACAAAACACTGAGAAACTCACATTCGACAGGTAAACAGGTGAGCTGGTAACAGGTGACAGTATCATGACTGGGTATTGACGTGGCGTCCTTGAAATGCTCAGTAGGTCACAAGCATGGATGGAGTGAAGTTCGCCACATTGTGAAAAACCACAAACAGTCCAACAGTTTAAGAACAATGTTTCTCGACACAAAACTGCAGGAGATTTTACCATCTACAATCCATAATATCATTAAATGATTCAGAGAATCCAGAGAACTTTTATGGAACATGCAGGCATCAAATTCAGAATGAGTGTATATTTACAAAAAACAATTTAATTTAAGTTAATCAGTTTGAACATTAAATATCTTGTCTTTTTACCCTGTTAAATTGAATATATGTTGAAGATATTTTTACAAATTACTGCATTCTGTTTTTATTATGTTCTACAAAACATTTACTTTATTTTTTACTTCTTCTTCTTTTTTTTCCCATATCTCCTTTCTCTGTTCTCCAGATCTGTACATGAACCACGCCCACTTTGAATAATCCAATCAGATCTGTTGGATTTGACTTAAATCCTTCCTTCATATTATAGAAGATAAATATGAAAGATTTATACTGAACTTATATTTTTAATGAAAGTTTAGATTATGTAGGAAATTTTGTGCTTGTGACCTTTAGTTAGTCCTGTAGAATAATATCGTTGTCTTGTCTGATATCTATCTTTTTTCTTTGTTATATATATTTTTTTTTATTTGAACAAAAGCAAAGTATAAAAGTAAAAACAACTTTAGGAGTCATGTCCTTAAAAATACTCCGTGCATCTCTGTCATAGATGAGATGTTTCTGGGTCTAAGTTTAGATTTTTAACAAAATACTGAATTTTTGCATCACGTTGTTGAAAACAAAGTTTCTTTGATCGAGCTGATGTCCTGCAGATGTCTGGCTCTCCTCAGGAGCAGCCGCAGTGGTCCACCACCATGGACGGGATCTTTCCGTAGATGATCTGCTCCTTGCGGTTGAAGTAGAGCATGTTGATGGGCGACATCTTGGTTGGCGTGCAGCAGGGCCCCGCCGTGCCCCGTGGGTTGGCCTTGTTCACCAGGTGTGCGTGTGGGTACTGCTGCAGGTGCAGGAACTCGCACTCCCCTGAGCAATAGTTGGCCCTGTAGCGTTTGGGCGCGATGATCCAGTCCCAGCCGAACTCCTCGAAGTCGACGGTGAGCGGGTACCGGCAGCAGCGGGTCTCTGCAGACTCCTCATCGCAGTTGAGGCCCGAGTCACGGCGGGATCTCTTGGGACTGTCGAGGATCTTCACTTCGATGAATGGTTGCTGGAAAGGAAATGAAAACGTCCTCACAATACAACAGACAAAACCATCACCCAAATCTAAATCTAAAACATGACACTGATCACTGATGCAGGATCACTTCCCTCCACTGGGGGTCGCCATAGGTCATGTTTTTTAATGCAGTTTTAAATTATTTGGATTTAACCAAGTATAATAAATGCACAGATTAGAGCAGGAAGAAACTGATAATGATCAGTAAACAAGTTAACCCTCCATGAACAGAGAGACAAAATCCCTCCTCTTCTGGTGCGCTGAAATTTTGGAAAAAATATCAACGGTGATCCCATTTGAATTGTGTTATGGATTAAACATATGATTTTTTATCAATTTAAAATGTAATTTTGCAACTCAAAAAAGTTGCATTTTGTTGTAAAGATACTAGAGTATCATTTAATTTTGTGTAAAACCGCCCAGTGAACTTCATCTCTTGACTTAAACAACATACATCATCAACACCAACATGGCCGTCTCCTTGGCATTCTTCACTTCGTTTCCACAACAAGGAAAAAGGTATTTCAAAGAGGTGAGATTAGCCAGCATATACAGTTTTTGCTGGTATCACATGTATTTCTCCAGCAGATGAAAGTATTAACCATCTGTGTATCCGGATGAGGAGAAGGACAAAGAGATGAACTTGTGCACCAGAACAACACAGCCACTTTCTATTCTCCAAGTGAGGAATATTTGCAGCCATTTGTTTTAAGAGCTTAAAGATCAAATCATCACTAAAGTGTATGGTTTCAGTCAGACAGAGTGTAGTTTGTGCTGTGAGAGGCGACTTCTTCCATTTCTCTTCTGCAGACTTGTACTGATGTGGATTGACTGATGCATAATATGAAAATATTCACAAAGTCAGTCATTTGTTTGTGTGGTCAGTCACGGTTAACTGATGTAACCCAGTCAGTTTTACATACTGACTGTATGTAAAGCTTCCACTGTAGAAACAGTGCAGGTTAAATGACCTGAAACAAGACACACTTTAGCCTGGTTTACTGATGTTACATTCACAAAAAAAAAAAATTTTTTGAACAATTCTTACACCGGAGATGTACTTGCTTTTTAACCATGTGTTTGCATTTGTGTATCGTTAATTTCTGAGGACGTACACAACCATTGCTCCAAATGTATACAAGATACATGAGGCGGCAATGATGCATATAGATGCATATGCAAAGGCATAGCAAACTATATCTCTTTCTTCTGTATGGTGCATGTACAGTTGCACATTACCAGATTTTGCAGGCTGTTTTGGGGATTGTTGCAGCCTAAACTGCATGATTTCACAGAAGCTTTTCTAAAAAAAATGTAATGCAATGTTGCATCATTTTTAGGCAGTTTTTGCAATGAAATTGCAGCATACGATCACAACATCACAACTTTCTGGAGAGAGTCTCTCTCTGAGAACGAGTGAGAGCAGCAGCCGGACAGTTCAGCAGTGTTGTGTTTCCAGTCCAGTAACAAACAGGCGAGCAATGACAGAAAGGAGACAGAATATTTTCACATCTAACTCAGAGAATTAAGGGTCTACTTTAACCAAACCAGAGCTGGTGATTGTTGGAACAGTGGAAAGACTAATGGAGACTGTTTTGCTAAGTTTTATTTTATTGCTATTGAGTTTGAATTGAATTTAGAAAGCAATTAAGCTCATCTTTATTCGGTTAAAGAGAGAAACCTAAATTCAGAGGGTGTACGTTGTATTTCTCTGTTTAATAAGGAAAAGAATATTTCCCATCTTGACATTCTGTCAGTTTATTTTGTTTACTGAACAAGCTAAGAGAGCTTGTGGCAGAATACAGAACTAAAAGAGTCGTTCATGAGTCAGTATGGTTGTGTTAGTGGCCACAACTGGCAGTAAACTTCCAGAGTGCTTTTTAAGTTGTAGGTTAGTATTGTGATTACACTCACCAGTCCTTCCTCTCCAGGTTCTGCTGACGTGACAGCCAGATCTTCTCCTTTGGAGTCGTAGGCGTTGATCTCGATGCCATAGTTGGCCTCAGGTTGACGCAGCCAAGCCTGCAGGAGAGATTTGATGTCAATGCTCTGCCAGGAGCCGGCGCCGGCGTCTGTGTCGATCTTCAGAGAGCGGACTCTGACTCGGGTGTTGTTTCCCTCCTTCCCGAGTTTGAGGCGGGAGATCTGCAGGAAGACGGTGGTGACCATGTCGGCCGGCCGCAGGTGAACCCACAGCTGGGCGCGCAGGATGTTTTTGGGTTGGATCTTCGGACTGAGGCTGAACAGACAACAGGAGGACAACTCGTCCTGGGCAATTGGATTAGCTGAAAAAAAAAATAATTAAAACATTAAATTATCAGATTGAACATTTTGCTTTCGGCTTTTTTTAATCAGCTGGTTTTTTTTGCCCAACACTTCAGTCAAGAACAAAACACCTCAAAACCACTGAATGGATTAGCAGGATATTAGCTGTAAATATTAATAATCTCCTGCAGATGAACTCCTGACCTTTTATCTAGCACCACTATCAGGCTTGGTATATATATGTCTCCAAGAAGATTAAATCCTAATGGTTTTAGCACTGGTGTACTCAGGGGAGGGGCAAATACATCCCCAGTGCTCCCATGTTTGGAAAAATACGACAAAGGTTCCCCATTGGTGCTGTCGATAAAACACGATAAAGTGACCTCTAGGGAAAATAGTTATGGTAGTATCTTAAAATAATTAGTTTCTCAACATAATGACTCAGTGAAATACTAAGTGAAATACTGGACTGGGTATCATTGTGTCCATAAGCCTATGGATGATACCCCCCACCCTCTTTTTTTCCAGGACAGCGAAGTCATGTTCAATTGCATTCGTTCTCCATATGTACTTGCTCATGTTTCACAAAGAGTTTAACCAGAACCAGGCCGTAATATAATAATACCAGTCATATCACATCCATACAGTGTTGGTAGTATGCAACTGTTAAAAAATAAAATAAAATAAAATTATAATAATAGATAGATAGATAGATAGATAGATAGATAGATAGATAGATACTCATCAGTCAATATATCAGAATCAGGATTGATGCATTGATTGCACTGGAAAATCTGTATCTTTAATTATTTTGAGATTAAAAAGTTTATTAAAGATTAAAAGTTTGATATTAGTCACTCATTTGTAGAAAGTGTCTGGTTATAATGACTTACATTTTCCCACCACATTTAGGGAAATGTACTGTACATACTATAAGTTTTGCTGTGAAAACCGGTGGTATTTTGAAATCAACAGAATAATGTGACTATTTCTATATTGTTTCACATTTCCAACATTGCCACAACATATAAAACAAATATCTGTAAAGAAACACATTTTTAATCACTCAACTGTCAAATACTTTCCCTCACATGAAAGCAGATTCTGTGCTTCTACTACTACTACTACTGGAATTAAAGTTTAGTTCAATCTATTTCTCTCAAGTGGTAATTAAATCATTTAATTTGAACGTTTCTTTGTTTTTTCACTACACCAAAATCTCTCCAAAATTAAAATTCCACCAGTAATTTTGGATTAAAGCCAAACATTACACTCTGAAAGTGATTACATTGTTTGTTCAGCAGGAATTAAAAGTTTTAGGGTCGGGTGTTTTCTGCTGCTTGGAAAACAAACTTTACGCACAGAATTTAGGCACGGATCATTCTACTTTTACGCACGACGTTCAGAAAATAAAGTTGCAGAACACGAGAGAGTAAAGAAAGTGATGGAGTTTTGATTTGGTTTAATTACGCTTGGTGGCCATGGTGATGATGGTCTCCGTCGTGGCGTGGTCCTCGTCCTCCACCCGCGGGTCGTACTGGTCCAGCAGCTGCGTCAGAGGCGGCGCTTTGGGCAGCAGCTGGCGGATCATGTCCCGGCTGATGTTGGGAGCCTGGTCGAGCCGCAGGATGCTGAGGATCTGCGACTTGATGCTGTGGAGCCTCATCTGCTTGCTGTGCTCACGGAAGTCGCAGGTCGAGCACTGCTCTCCGCTCTCCGCCAGCAGCTTGGAGGTCTGGTTCATCTCTAGAGAAAAGACCGCAGAGAAGAAGACGGTGAGACGGAGGAAGAGGAGCATCCTGGAGAGAAGAAGAGGTCAGTGCAGTGACGCTGTCTCATATGAGTCTGTCCCCGGTCCTCAAGACTTTATGATTGGCTGCGAGGAGGATCTTTTTTTAATCAGAGGAGTAATTTAAAGAGGTAGCAAGATTTCATAATCAATATTGAATTCACAGAATGAAGCCTTATTAAAGACGACTTGTGCTAATGACTGGTTGTGATGGGTCTTAATTTTACGACTGATTTAAGGCTAGTACACTAAAAAGGCGTTTTATAGTAAAATTAGACAAAAACTAGAAATCTAATAAAGTTTGATGATGACCTAACAGTGGGAAATAATACACTTCAGTTTACAGTACAGTTCTCTTGTAAGGTCTCCCAAATTACCCTCTAATAAAGTGTAATAAGAATCAAACAGTAAGACATAATCTACTTTAGGTTACAGTACAGTTCTATAATAATGTGTCTCTAATTACCCTCTAATGAAGTCTAATGACGTTTAACAGTGGGATTTAGTTGACAGTTCTGTTGTTATGTGTCCATAATAAAGTATAATAGGGTGTAAAAGTGGGAAACAATACTTTTTAGTTTACAGTACAGTTTACAGCACAGGTGTAACTTCAAGGAATATTATATATATATATTCTGCAATTTCAGAAGCTTTTTGGGGTGTTATTGCAGAAAATGTAGTTTTTTTCTGTGTGTAAAACTGTATCTGCATCTCTGAGACAGATTGAAAATTGTCATGAACAAAAGATGTGATGATGTTTCAGTAGTGACAAAGGGAACATCCAATCCTTTACTTTAAGAAAAAAAAAACCATTTTAACCAAGTGAGAAGTATTTTTCTATAAACTTCATGTCAGTTTTGTGATGTTTGAAAAGCAGCTGAAAAAATAAAAAATAAAAATAAAATTTAGTGAGTTATCCATTAAGATGCAATGATGGGGCTTAATAATAAGGAGTGCCAGGGGCAAAAAAAAGCCATGTCAGGTGTGTAAATCTGGCAACTGGGCAAGTAAAAGTTAAACTTTTTTGATAATCAATTAAGAGATTTTCCCTCTTTTTTTCATTTATTCTTAAAATCTTTGGGTTTTACACAAAATGTGACATTTGAAGACATCAGCTTGGATTCTGGAAAACTGGGATGGACATTTTTCATGTCATGACATTGCAGCCCTTTTTTTTAAATTCCAAAGCCTGTGATATGTTTTTTAGCAATAAAGATGAAAAAATAACAGAAGGAGATACTGGCCTCAGCATCTGCACACACTGTCACTGTCATTTTATGCTGCTGTCTCGGTCAGGACTCTCTGGAAAAAGAAATTCTGAATGATATTCCTGGTAAAATAAAGGTTAATTTAAATAAATACACAAATGAATCATAATAATGACACTTGCAGTGTATTTTCAGGTTTGTATTCCATTGACTAACTAAATCAATGAGCAGTTCCTCTTGATTTAATGGAGAACTTACAGATATTTAAGGAGTAAACTGGTGTGTTTTGGGTGGTGGGGAGTGATCTGCTCCTCCCACCGACCAGCAGCAGGAGGAAACTGGTTGAGCTGTGTGTTTATCAGCAGCTCTCAACGTTGTAGAAACCTTAAATTAACCTGCTGGGAGTCCACAGAGGAGCTGCAGCACAGAGCCACAGGTAAAAGATTCAAAACACCTCAGTATTTTGATTTTTATTTCTCTCTTGTCTGAGCGTTGGATTCTTTAGAGAGTGTTTATATTTTTAGATAAAGTGATTCTGATTTGACTCTTGTAAATTTTTGACCTTTTTATAAAGAAATTGGTAATATTCTTTTAATGATGGTTAATCTAAATAATTTTAAGGCCAAAGAGAAGAACATGTTTTGTATTTGTTGGATAATTAAAGCTGTAGGGTTTTGCTCCCTGTGCTTACAGACTGTTGGTGTAACACAGATAACCTTGGTTGAGGTCTTACAAACTAGACCTTCATGATTCTACTGTTATGGGTTAAACAGAAACTTGCAGCTAATGAAATGTATCTTTGTTTGGGTGAAAACACCTTCTGAAAGAGCTTGAAATACATATTTTATGGTTTTCTGCAGTCATGGAAATGATCATCAAATGCTCGTCCTGTTAAAGAGTCGGCTCTTCCTCCGGTGTCTCGCTCAAATGGGAAATAATGAATCGAGATGCTGGTCTTGGGGCTGCTCAGACAAACAGAAAAAGGCTGTCATCGACAGACAAGGAGAAGATGAAAAAGAAGTGTTTCTAAAGGACATGAAGGACACAAAATGTTCTGTCATTTCAGAGGAGACACCTTCTGTGGAGCTTCTTCCAGTCAGCAAGCCAATACTGGATTTTGCCCAGAAGATGTCAGAAGATATCATCACCCAGGCTCTGCTGCTCTGCTGGGAGGTGGAGATTCAGTACAAAGACTTTCCTTTCATTGACATTGAGTGTGAATATGTTATATGAGCTGTTTTATAATTGAAAGGAAGTTCTGAAACTGAACCAAGATGTGTTCTAGCTGCTGAACTGAAGAGCTGACAAACAGGTGAAAATGTCAAGTTCACATCCTGCTGTTTAATCATATGAATATATGAACATTTAGTGCTGGAGTAAAGTCTCTGACTGAGGAGTATTGAGTCAGAGTGTATGCATTTGTTATTTCATTCATATGAACTTAAGTGAAAAATATACATTATTGAATGAATAGCATAATGAAGCATTAGTATGATTATTGCTGTTTATTTTAAGGACCAATATGTAGCAATTGTGTGCGCAAACATGAGTGCAGCAGTTCAAACAGCATGTTGGAGCCACTGACAGTAGTATATTAAGTAGGTCAATTCCCAATTTAATATACAATCTATGATTGAATCCAGTTATTTTCCGCCAGATGCAAAGAAGCTAAGGCAGGCTACAGGAACACTGCAGGAGAACTGCAGGAGCACTGCAGGAACACTGCAGGAACACTGCAGGATGAGCATAACATTGTAGTCTGACAAAAACAATTTCAAATGGGGATACTGTGGATGTAGCATTATCGTCAGAGAAGCAAGTATTTAAAAGTATCAGCTAGCATCAGCATGCTAACATGGACTCAACAACTATGTTAATATGTTGATGTTTAGGAACTCCCTAAAACTGTGGTATTTAACTCAGGAATGGTGCATTACATCCTGTATCACAGAGCGTCATGAGCCTGATGTGTGTTCTCATTGGCTCTCAGTGGGTCGTTTTGTCATTTTTTGGATAAGTTAGCAAAACCATAACCCAAAAAGTTGTTTATTAACCTTATCTTTTCCTTAACACCAAGATTAAACACACAAGAGAGCTCATGCCTAACTGCACTTTCCAACAAACATTATTTTTATTTTAAATCAGTTTACATAGACGCTTAGATTTTTGCTCCTTATTGCAGAACCACACTGCTCACTGAAGAGTTGCAGTATGTCACTTCAGGAGTGAGCAGCAGCCTGTCCGATCAAAAGTGCATTTCTCAGCACCAGTCAATGCGACCTTTATAATAACGTCATGAACTTTTCATGTGTCTGTGGATGAAAAGTGGAACTTTTCTCCATCTGTCCCTCCTGTCTGCTCTGCTTGTCTCCATCTCTGGAGAAAAAAATGACATATGTGGAATAAGTACATGATTAAAAAAAAAAAAGAAAAAAAAAGACAAACAGCATTGATACTATTTCTTATAGATATAGTGGATGGGCAGATTGTCAGAAAGAGTTGCAAAACTAACTTTCTTTGAAATGACTGGTGTGAAGTGTTTCTAAGCTTTTAGAATTATTCAAACAAAACTAATGCAAAGAGTTAATCATGTATTAATTTGGGACTATTTTCAGCGGCGGATGTGCATATGCTAAGTCAAAATAAACCACAGCGTGTGTGTGTTCATGGTAAAGCTTTAATAGTTACTTCTTGCTGTCACTTGGTGGCACTAGTGATTTTCTTTTATCCAAATCTGGTTTATTGAACAAATCAAGTTTACACACACGACATCTCAGAGTTGAAACCTACTGATGTGCTGCTCTTTTTATCATGAAGAACAAGTTGGCTGACATTTAAGAGAGGTATTTTGCCTACTTTAGTGTTTTTATCAATGTGATGACTGACACAAATATATGTTTTGGAGCAGTTCTCTGCCAAAGACACAAAAATATTATTTGAAAGAGGTGGTTAAAGCACAGATGGAGCATACGGTATCTCAGTCAGAAGTGACAAGACTGATAATTTTCTGTCAGTCAGTGAGAAAATGACATGTGTCAGACACCCGTTCAACAGGACGACCTTGTCATTCGACATGTTTAGCGTGCAGGTTGCAGACTTTCTGTGGACATGAAAACATAAGTAGAGGTAAACCAGGGTTAAGTCAATGTTTCCCTGTTCCAGGTGTCAGGTGTGTTTTGGCAGCAGAAGAGGAAAAGACTTTACTTTGCTCACATGAAGACAAATGTCTCATTGTTATCACTACAATACTACATCAAATGCTTTCAACTGAAGAATCTTTGGGTGTTGGTCATGATTCAGCATGCTTCTTTGATTTTTGATCATTATAATTACTACAGTTTTTTTGCAGAACACCCCTGTTTTCATAAAGAGCACTATGGCAATTTCTGATGTCACATTTCACACTTTACAGCAACATTTGTTCACGGAAATGTGTCAAAATACCATTTTTAAATGAAATATTGTTGTGCTGCAGAGACGTCCTGAACTACACATCATAACTGACTTACGGAAACAAGTTTGTTTGATACAGATCCCTTCAAAAATCACACTATAATCATTATAGAAATGATCATTCCCTCTAATATTGTATGAGTAATGATGAAGAATTGATGAAATAATGAGGGACTACTTAGTAACTACTCAGTATTATGCACCGTTTTACTTTATGGGACACAAGAAGAGTAAGTAATCATAAGAAAATAATAAAGTAATGCGGGACTACTCAGTATTATGTATCACTTTACTATAGGGGACACAAAAATGGTAAGTAATCATAATAAAATGGTAACAAAAAGAGGGATTACTCAGTAACTCCTCAGTTTCCTGTATCATTTTAGAAAATGATGAAGTAATAATTAGTATTATGTATCACTTTACTTGATGGAACGAAAAAAGAGTAACTAATGGACAGGTAATGATGAAGTAATCAGTACTCAGTAACTACTCATCTCACTACTTTAGAGGCCACAGAAAGAGTAATCAAAGAGATACTCATTAACAAATGAATATAGGATAGTAACTCAATATTATCAATAAACATTATCTAATTAGTAGAGAAGTACTTATTTATATTAATCAGTCATTAATGATGTTCTTAATGAACTTATTGCTAACTAAGTATTAGTAATTCAACAAGTTACTCATTAACTAATATAGCAGTTAGCTCCTCATTTGTTCCCTGTGAACTACTTCAGTAAAGTTTTGTGTGTCTCACTGTGCAGTGTTTCTGTGTGAGACAGTAATTATCTTTGGCACACAGACAGTTCAGAAGACTCAGTGATCCTCCCTGAAGCCTCGAGCGCAGGAAGCCGAGCTACACCCTCTGCACCTGTCACCTTAACTGACACCGCTGCTCCACCCAGACCTGTTTGCTGCAGCTTCACAACGAAGAATCATATCAAATGTTTTGCATCAGAGATGGTTCAGTTTGGTCTGAGAGGACCGTCTGCCTTGAAGGCTCGACTCGGGGCGAAAAGATTGCAATTCTGACCCAAATTATGAGCCAAAATACTATTTAGTAGACCTATCATTGCTTTTCATAAATTGTGCTTTTTATGGAAGGTTTATGTATTAAAGAAACATCGTTTTCAAGGTTATAATGTGAAAACAAACATCAACAAATGTATTGTAAATCTGTTTAATTACCCCTTGCTTGCATTCAGCCATACAGCAAATACTGTAAATCAGTGTAAAGACGGACTCTGTGACACAGGAGCTGTTATAACTAATTTCTGTTTATGTCAGAATATTTTATTTCATATAAATGCAGAAAAACATTGTTAACCATTTTTGTTTTCATCTCTGCACTCATGCAGTTTGGTTCCCTGCAGCCGTCTAGTCAGGTAGTTTGACTTTCAGAGGCAGGTTGAAGAAAGCTGTTCATTGGGAAAATAAAATACAGATAGTACACTAACAGTGAGTCCAGTATGAGTACATAGCAAAAAGTTACCAAATACAACATCTTTTACTATTTGTTTTAAAGACAACATTGGCAGGTGGAGTTTCACAGGACCTATGGTGGTCACTGTCTGCTTGCCTGGAAGACAAAATAAGACAAAACAAAGAAAATTAAGTTTTATCCCTGTAATGAAGCATAAGAGAAAAGCTGTTCAACCAACACTTACCAAACATTTTGACTTATGATCCATTAAAATGAATCAAAGTCTACTTGTCAACATGAGTTATGAGAAGTTCTACCCAAAAACCTTGTTTAATTTGAAGGTTTTTTTTAGAGGCCTAAAGAAATACAAATGTCCAGTTTTTGAGTGCAGTGAACTGCCATCACGCAAATCAATGATCAGTGAATTTCTATTGATTTCACATCAGAAATGTCCCCATTGCTCTGAGGAAGAAGCTGATTGTGGCAAGAGTTTTTCAGGGCCTTAATTGAACTCTGTGTCTCACCTGTATTTATCTTCTACCAGTGTCCACGCCCATATCCACGCCCAAATCCACGCCCAAATCCAGGACCATGCTTGTGCCCATGCTTGTGCTTCCGCCCGTGCTTTTTACGACGGCCACCATGCCCGTCATCTTCACTGCTGCCGCTGTCACTACTCCCATGTCCAGGGCTTCCACCACCGCTACCACGATGGCGATGAGGACTGTGGCCACGTTCATGGTCTCCCTGGTAGTCTGGGCTGTGTCTGTCCTTGCGGTCACGACCAGGGCTTCTATCACAGTCACCATGGTGCTGACGAGGGCTTTTGTCACGGTCTTCGGAGTAATCGGGGCTATGTCTGTCCCTGTGGCGATCACGGTCAGGGCTTCTATCATAGCTATCACGGTTCCGACGAGGGCTTTTGTCACGGTCTTCAGGGTAATCAGAGCTACGTCTGTCCCTGTGGTGATCATAATCACGGTCAGGGCTGCATCTCTCTCGGCTGTCCTCATGATCATCTCTGTGGCCCTCCTTTCCATGGCCTTCATCTCTATGGCGTTCCCCTCTACGTCGATCATCTCCATGGGGATCATCTTTACGGTGATCACCTCCATGGTGCCCATCGTCCCCTGGCAGAGGGCCCAGGTCGTAGCCACAGGCAGGCTTGTCTGTTGGAGAACCAATCAGAAGAGGAAGTCCAATAAAGACATTTACTTCAAGAACTATAACTTCAGGAAAAATGACAGACAAGTTCAAGAAACTTTTAGTTGCAGAGAATAAACTTAAGAAGAGTCTCTTACCTGAAGAACCACTGAACATTTTCTGTTGACAGTGTCTGTCTTTGCGGCAGATGACTCCTTAATAAGACAGCACTATATAAAAAAAACAAGACAAAACAGGGAGGTGCCCATTTACTTTTCAGTTAAACCAGTTTGACTTGGAAACCACAGCAATGTCACGACATAAAGAAAAATAAAAGGTGTAGAGGTGTAGTTTCATTAGGCGAAAACCTAATGCAAAATATTACCTTTGTAGAAACTAAGTTAGCTCATTTGATAACGGGTGTACATAAGACTGTCATTACACAGTCATAACCACATCACAACAGCTGTCATAAATATAAAGTGTCTTTATGAATGTTTATGTCGTTAAGTGTCATTCAGTTGACATTGTGTGAGATGTGTTTGACATTTTAAGCCAATAATGTCTTTGTTATGACAACTTGGCATTAATCCAACCGGTTATGACGAGTTGTCATAACAAAGACATGACTATCTTGATCAGTCAAGTTAAAAACAAAGACATCTCAAACAGTGACAACTTTGCATTAAAATTTGACATAGTCAAGACTCCTTCATTTTAATGACAGATGTCATTACATGGTTATGACAGTGTTATGACAGTCATGCACACTTCTTCAAATAAAGTGTCACTGCTATATATGTATATATACATATATATTTTTTTATTTTTGAGTTCAAGCCTTTAACTTTGGAAACTCAAAGAAAAACAAATTATGAACAGATATGTCGCCCCCTCTACAGAAACAATGCTAACTAGAAAAGCAATTTCTGAAGAAATTGCGGGTGTGAATGCTTCAAGCTGAAGCCAAACTGCAATGCTGCCTTGAATACAATAAAGTTTTGAACGATTTGAATGTTTGAATGTATGTAGAAAGGCTGACGCCACACCGAATAGCTGCCTGAATGATATAAGAAGGTTTGAATTATGTGAAATGTTTGAATGTTTGAAGAAAGGATCACGCCACACTGAATACCTGCCATGAAAATAAATTAATATTTGAATTTAGTATAATATTTGAATTTTTATTGAAACACTGAAACCACTCTGAATAGCTGCGCTGACAATAAATCGATATTTGAATCATGTAGAATATTTGAATATTAGTTAAAAAGCCAAAGCCACGCTGAATAGCTGATATGAAAATACAATAATGTTATAATTATGTGTAAAATTTGAATGTTAGAAAGCTGAAAGAACTAAATCTGAAGAAAGAAAGGTAACAATTTTACATGAAGCAACTGAAACTTTGAATTTATTGACAGTTAAAAAAGACTGCAGTCTAAAATGTCCAAGGTGGACACAGAAAGACACAGACAGACAGACACAGACAGACATGCAGAGCAACAGAGAGAGACAGACAGACAGACTTTTTAAACTGATAATTTCAAACACCTTGACCTGCTTCAGGTGTAATCGTCTCTCTATGAGGTTTTAACTGCTAAGAACTCAGGCTGGTGAAATTGACCAATCGCCTGTGTGTTACAGAACATTCAAATTTGAATACTGAGAGGACCTCACTGCTGTTGGTTGAATCAGCCAATCGCCTGTGAGCAACAGCACATTCAATTCTAGGCAGACAGAGATAGAGAGACAGAGATAGACGAACAGTCTTTTTAAACTGTTAGTCATTTCAAACCTGGAACTGCTTCAGGTGCAATTGTCTCTGCATGAGGTTTTCACTCAGGTCCTCAAAGTATTCAAATTTGAATGTTCTGTAACACACAGGCGATTGGTCAATTTCAGCCTAACTGCTGTTGGTTGAATCAGCCAATCGCCTGCAAGCAACAGCACATTCAATTCTAGAGAGACAGAGAGACAGACAGGTATGGAGAGTGGCAGACAGAGATAGATAAACAGTCTTTCTAAACTGCTAGTCATTTCAAACCTTGAGCTGCTTCAAGTCTAATTGTCTCTGCATGAGGTTTTAAGAACTCAGGTCCTCTCAGTATTCAAATTTGAATGTTCTGTAACACACAGACGATTGGTCAATTTCAGCCTAACTGCTGTTGGTTGAATCAGCCAATCGCCTGCAAGCAACCGCACATTCAATTTCAAATACTCCAAACAAAGGCAAAAATTGAGAAAACGTACCACTCAAACTCCAGCCGTTTAACAAACAACCGTAATTGCTACAGCTAAAAACGGGATACGGTGAGCTAGAGGACGAGATGGCGAACGCAATGGTGCAAATTTTATTTCTGTAGTGTGAAAAATGAGGCCGGTAGGGCGATGGAAAAAACAGGGATCGTCTGCTTTCTTCCAGAAATGTTTGCTCTAGCTTAACATGGGAGCGAATGGGGCAGCCGGTTCGACTTGGCGCCCTTTCGGACCCTGCTCAGCCCAAACCGTTTGTCCGTTGACTTCGACGGTCACACCGCTGCGACCGGCACGGCTTTTCCTACAAAATGCTGTAAAATTTGTGTATGTAGAGTGAACGGTGTGGCCGTAGCGGTGAGTTAAAGAGAAAATTTCTGGATGATTTTGTACCCCCTCTCCACTCTAGCGATGACATCACCCACTCTAGCTTTAACGACCGCACGCAATACACACCCATTATAAAGTCTGAGAAGAGATGAAAATTTCATGTTTTTTAAACTGCTGCTGTGGAAAAACTAAAAGAGATATCGAAAATCTGAATTAGTGACCAAAAGTCCACGTGATTGTTAGCGTTTGAGAGTTGGAATGGAGTTTGTACGTGAATGTATGAATCCATAGCGACAGGGTGAAGTCGAGCGAGTTTGAAGAAAAACATATTATTATTATTATTGTAGGAAAGTTATCCCATTTGCATACTGTCTGAAACAAAAACAGACAGTGCTGCATCAACAGAGCGTCCCAAACACTCCTGATAACGTGTGATACTTTAAATTAGGACATATGCTGAACATGAACTCAATAAATAGTTCCATCTATTAAAACAGCTGAACTGAGGTCAACCATGAGCCCAGTACAAATATTCAAATATCTGAAATCACACTTACATTTCTAATGACAGAAGATTAAACTGTGTACTTACGTGAGCTGGATAGCAGTCAACAACAGCAGCTTCTGTCAGTGAATAGAAGATACATTATAATTAATAAGCACCACCTGCATTCTTGTCTCATCACGCCAGTTTACGGGGTGGGTGTGGAGTGACAGTGAGATGCGCTGTCATTGGAAGTGGATCCTCCTCCTGTTTTTAGGTGTTGAGCCTCAGCCAAACAAAACAAACACAAAACACCTGCAGTATCATCACCTCACCTTCGTATGAGCATCATACAATGCTTTAATGCTCATGTTAAATTAATTTAATTCACCCAGTGGTCAGTGGTTCCCACACAGCAATATGGTTGGTGGGTGTAGTTTGGTAGAAAGACAGTAGTTCCAACATGAAACTGCTCTGGATTATCTTGAGTCACCGGGTCATGATTTTGGAACGAGACATTTCTATTGAGCTGTTCAAATTCAATGTTCAATTATATTAAAGAGAAGGCAGACATTTCTACTGCCAATGTCTCCTAAAACACAACAAATCACACCAGAACTATCTAGATGGATAAACAGCACTACAGATAAGAGGGGAAAAATGATTTTGGGGTGTACTGTTCCTTTAACCTCACATTCACTGTGATTGAATTTGTCTTTTTGTCATCCAGAAATTACTCCCATGCTTCAGATAAATATCAAATCTAATCTGAAGCAGAGGTCCCAGTGTGTGTTTGAGGCGCTGACTGTATATAAAGATGGACAACATCGCCCCCTGGTGGTGGGCTGCAGTACAGGTCATAAATCCTGATCCCTGAATTTTAATAGATGGCACATGGGCCATGCTAAAAAAATAAATAAATAAAAGTACACATGAGAAGGAGCAGGAAGAAGCAACATGCTTATCTAATCCTACCACTAATCCATCAATAATCAATCTATTACATAAATCCTCTTTCCTCTGCATCGATCAGCCCCACATTTACTCCACTGCACTTCTTAATACCTGAGAATATTACCCTGAAAATACAAAATGAGAAAACCAATAAAAGTATCAACCTCAGCGTCCTTTGAATTATTTCTGTACTTTGCAAAAACAATTTCTTTGTACCTCTTTTTAAACTGTCTGATATCTTTACTTTGTGTGATTTCTTCACAAAAATCCACAAACCCTTGAACCTGTCTAGACCTGACGCTAATAAAGACTTTAAAAAAATTGCAAAATGTTCAATATTATTTCTATTAATGAGGAGCATAGATGTGTAGGTATTAGAATTATTCTTTGCACTGAGAGTCAGCAACTTTTTTTGTAATATTCATTAATATGCACAATACTGAGTCACTGCTACAGATCCAGGACGTTTCATCCAGCTGCAGCTCACAGTCTTCACCAGCAGATGGAGCTGTCTCGAGACAGATCAGGAAAGACATTCATAAAATAAAATAAAAATACATGTTAAAATGCTTTATTTCCAATTTGAAATATCACTTATTAAAATCATCAGAAAGGATTAAATGCAGCGTACAGTAGAGGCTGTGTGTGTGACAGATTTCATGCAGAGACAGCAGCTCTTACAGCAGCTGTATAAAGTGCAGCAGAGTGTCTCAGCTCCTCAGGTCCAGCTGAATCGTCCTCTGCAGACTGGCGATGCTGGCGTCCAGAGCGGACAGGCCGTCTCTGAACGCCGCCTCGGCTCTGGTGTCAAAGGTGGAGCCTGACCTCGTGCTCCAATCAGAGCACACAGACTGCTCGTCACACTGGGACAGAATGGAGTCCAACAGTCGTCCATGTGACCGGGGGAGAGGAGAGTTGTGGTGATGCGCTGACGTCTCTGCAGCTTCGTCCCCTCGCTGAGGTCTGACATCAGGGCATGACGGGGCGTCTCTCAGCTGGACTGAGGTCAGTTTCTTTGGCTCTGGTGTGTCTCCGTCTCTCTCTGCAGACTCACACGTGTGCTGACCCAGAGACAGCAGGTAGTGTGTGATGAGGTCAGCTCGGGGGTCAGCTGGGACCTGCCGCAGACTGTCCTCAACTGGAGGACAAGCTGAGGACTTTACACTCTGAAGAGTCCTGAGACACACAGAGGAGAAGAGACATGAGAGTGATTTAAAATGTGTATAATTTGTCTAATTTATTAATTGTATTATATTGATATTCTAATATAATATTAATTTCCTGATAACAGGAAATAAAAACGGTGAGACGGCCTGTTAACACTGAGAGAGCTGCAATGATCATTCAATTATTAAATGAGTATTTAAATAATCGCCAACTATTCTGATAATCGATAAATCAGTTTGAGAAGATTTTTAAGAAAAAAAAGTCTTAAATGTGAATATTTTCTGGTTTCTTTATTCCTCTCTGACAATAATATTTTTGAGTTGTGGACAAAACAAGACATTTGAGGACATCATCTTGGACTTTGATTAACATTTACTGAGATTGTTTAGACCAAACTACTAATCAATTAGTGGAAAAATGATTTCCAGAGGAGGTAACACACTCACTCACACACACACACACACACAGGCCTACCTGTTCAGGTGTTCTATCTCTTCAAGTCTTTGCTGGGCGAGCGAGGCCAGCTCACTCTTCTCTCTCTCACTGAGCAGCAGCCTGCTCCTCACAGCCTCCAAGTCTGCACACACAGTCACACAGTTTGAATATCTTATATAAACCACAGGTGTGTTAGGTGTGTGTATTTGGCAGTGACAAGAGGAAATAATCATTTACTTAAGTACAGTGGTAATATAATACTGCAACATTAAACTACTCTGTTACAGTCCTGCACTGAAAATGTCACATAAGGAATAAACATAAGTATTATTGGCAAAATGTGCTGAAAGAATAAAGTAAAAGAACTCAAATAAAATGTCCCCTGTCAAGGTGGAGCTGATTTGAATTGATTTTTCTATATTTTTTGTATCTTAATTTAGAAAAAGACATCATATTTTATAAACTGGTGATGAAGACGAGCAATATGGAGGCAATTTATGTTTTTTTTCCAGTTGTTTTGTCTGTTTGAAAACTGGTCATCATTCACTTCCACTGTTTGGGAGATTCTGCAACACTGTTTTCCTGTGAACCTCCAGCAGAGTTTAGTGGACTAAGAAAACAAACTCGACCCTCAATCTGTGTGACAGTGAGTAGATAATGAGTGAATTTTCATTTTTACTGTCCCTTTAAAAAAAATTCACAGAAGTTGTTGATTGTTGACAAAATCCTCAGTATTTTTGAGACCTCAGGGTTTGACAGGTATGGTTATATATTCATCAGAGTAGATAAGACTGAGCTTTCACTGTTAAAGCAGCGATGATGTGTGAACCTGTCTTGATGAGTGTCTTCTCTGCCTCTGCGTCTCTCAGCCGGCTCTGTGTGTCCTCATGGGCTGTCCGTAGTTCTGTCAGGTCGTCCTGGAGCTCCTGCAGTCTGGACTGAGCTGTGTCGAGCTCCTCTTGCAGGGATAACACTGTGGACGGAGAGACACCTTTTGTCCTGAATGTCAACTCCACACAAAGACATGAACACATACACACACAGTCACAGGCTTTACCTTCTGAGTTCCAGAGTGTGTCCATGTTCTGTTGTCTCTCCCTCTCCTTCAACTGCTGCTGCAAAGTCCTCACACGCCTGAGACACACACACACACACACACACACACACACACACACACACACACACACACACACACACACACAAAACTTAATTACTGAACATAAGTGTCACAATCTAAAAAATAATAATAAAATAATAAATAGATAAATAAAATAACAGGAGAAGAGAGTGAGAAAGAGGAACAGTGTCCACTATTTAATACACAGTCTAAGGACAGTGTGTGCGTGCATGTGTGTGTGTGTACACGTGTGTGTGTGCTACCTGCGGAGCTGTGTGTTCTGGCTGTGCAGTGATGACAGCTCTGGTTCAGTCTGGATGTTTGAATGACCAGCATTCATCAGTGGTGACGTCACAGTCTGCTCCAGATGACTGAGCAGCCTCTCTGCCACACTACCTGCACACACGACACACACGACACACACAACACACACAGACTTGTCTTACTTACTAACAGTTTGTCTTTGTGTTAAACTGTTGTTTTCACTTCAGTTTAGTTTCAGTTAGCTTCAGGGTTCCTACACCTTTTCCAAAGTCAAATTTAAGCACTTTTCAAGAATTTTTAAGATGCATTTTCAAGCTTTTCCAGCACCTCACAGCTGGACTAAATATAATATATATATATAGACAGACTTCAAATGATTATTTTACCTCTTTATCACATTTATCAGTGTGCTACAAACAACCAGAATTATCTTTCATGCCAGAACTCTACACAACAAAGTTTTAGGTTTGAAAACATGTCACCTGTCTGTAAGTAGGATTAGGGTTATGGGGATTATTTTCATTATCAATCAATCTGTTGATCATTTTCTAGATTAATCAATGAGTTGTTTGGTCCAAAAATGTCAGAAAATGGTAAAAAAAAAAATGTTGATCACAGTTTTCTAAAGCCCAGATTTACAGACTAAACAGTTAATCAAAGAAATGTCAAAAAATTGATATCAATATGCTGTTTTATTTTGTGTGATAATGCCCTTCAAACATATTGGATCATTAATTATTCATTATTTGTCTTCATAATCTGAGGACAGCAGGCAGCGTGACACTTTGTGTTAGACTGCGTGGACGGATGAACAAACTGAAATCATGGACCTTAAAGGGGCAGAGTGTGTGACTCATATCAGCGAGGGTCCACTGTATAACTCTGCATGGTGACTTTCTTCCTGATGGAGAGGACAGACACAGTGTCCACAGACTGAGCTCACCTTGTCCAGCGATCAGAGCCTTGAGTTCTCCCAGCAGATACTGGACCGTCTTCGTCTTCACCTCCGTCTCTGCACTGCCGTCCTCCCTGTTGTCTGTGTCCTGCATGTTGGACATCTTAACAGCACAGGTGTGTGAGTGTGTGTCTGAGGCAGTGCTGTGGGTATCGACGTCTCTGACAGGAACAACATCCCCGTCTCCATCACGCTCTGCCTCACAGTGAGGGGTGGACGGGGGTGGAGGGATGGAGGACTTGGGTGGAGGGTTGGCGGGGGAGAGGTGCTGCAGGGTTTGAGGATGTTTCTTTGGTGGATGCAGCTTCACTCCTGAGTGTGCAGCTGGGACAGTCTGATGTGTTCTTCTTGGAGTGATGCTGCCTGCTCCACGCTGGACTGACTGACACCTCCTCTGCTCTGCAGGTGGAGGACAAAGACAAGATGAAGCAACATTAGATGAAAGTTTTAGCTATTCATTTTAAAGTATTGCACAATAACATCTACATCCACTGCAGTAGTTGTGAACACAACAATGACAGATTTGATAATAACATGCAGGCTTCTTGGAGAGGGAGGTGTTGTCCTGTCCAGTCCAGACCAGCAGATGTCACTCTGCTGCTCAGTTTAAAGCCTCACAAAGGTTCATCCTGTCATCACGAGTTTATTGATTGTATGATAGTGTCTGGACTCTCAGTACATCAGGAAACACAATGGAAAAAGTTCTGTGTGACACCGGAGTAAACCTCTCACTCACACACCGACCTGTGTGTGAAGGAAGCTTCTTGATGCTCTTTTTCCCCAGTGATGGTCTGGATTTGGCTGCTCCAACCTTCACTGCTCTAGAAGGACTCTGCAAGGCTTCTACTAATACACACACATACACATACACATACACATACACATACACACACACACGTCACTGTGATAGCACAGGATTTTGATGATGCTTGTAACCAGTAATGGAAAGAGTACAGAATATCTGTACTCAAGTACAAGCACTGTTACATTACTAACATTTTTCCTTAACTGCAAACAGTCAATCAATTAATAGTTAATAATTTATAAGATACAATATGTATATCTCTTCATTTTTTCTCAGTTTCATTTTTCTTTTTTTTTCATTTTAAGTTTCCTTATTCGACAAATGAGATGCAATTACTACAATTCCAAGACTACTGATTAAACATTAATTAATTCATCTTTATTGGTCAAATTCCTGATGGCAATCAGTCAGTGATTAATTGTTAACATCCCTATTCCAAGCCTGTGTCTGCTGCAGTGTCTTTCTTTTTTCATACATATGTCCTGATTTTATTGGCCATTTGTGATCAGATCACCTGATTGGCTACTTCAATGCAGATAAAAGGTTTGGACATTAAGTCAAATTGTACTCAGTACTCAACTATGGTTTTAAAAGTGATTACATAGGTACAAGTGTACAAAGTACAGACTTGTAAATATACTCAGAAAAGTACAAGTACCCAAAAAAGCTACTTATTTACAGTAATTTGAGTATTTGTAATTATTTACTTCCACCCCTGCTTGTAACTAAAGCTAAACGTTCTCTCAGTAAAGTCATTAATTGATCAACATTACTTATTGGCTGCAGTATTCATGATCATGATGATTTTAGGAAACACATCAGACCTGCTTTCTCAGCCTGCAGGATGCCACCGAGCAGGGCAGCACAGCGGTCCAGACCTTTGTGGAGAGACGCGACCTGAGAGGAGAGGACATGGCTGTGAGCAGCAATAACACTTCAGTCAAGTCCAACCGTAACATGTCAACTCTGTAGTCCCTCTAAATCAAAGCTAAATAAGAATTATGCTTAAAAATGTGTATTTTGATTAGCATGAAGAGAACTCTGAGCAACTTAAAAAAAAAATGGCTGCTCACTACAGTGATGCTGTGAGATGAAAAAACGGAAAACATTTTGTCAACTCTGTCAGTAAAATGTGACAATTTAATCACCAAGAGGTTGGCATATGACATAGCACACAACTACTAACCATTAAATTTAAAAACATGAAACTACACCAGTGAATTTACTGTATGTTTGGTGTCATCAAATATATTTTATGTCTAGGCATTTTTGTAAATAACTTTTTTGCTGTAACAAGTTGCACAATAATATGAATATTTAAAGCACCACTTGTGATCAGAAGTAGGCCTATAGATTTATTAACATGCACACCTATTGCACACATGAGACTGGAACTATTCATATCAGTGAGATGTGGTGCTGCTTCAGTCTCGAAGAGCTGCTCTAACTTCTGCAGTCTTTTTTTTGGCACAAATAGAAAGAGAGCACCAAAACTTCATGAGGCTTCATCTGCCCCTCACAAACACAGTTTTTACAAGTTTTCCCAGTTCTCTGGAAATGTCCAAAACTTTGTTTTTTACAGTATCATGCAGGCTGCATACAGGTTGCAATGTAAGTAGCAGCAAAGGTTGAAGAACAACATAAACAATTTGTTATTATTACCAGTAAACACAGCACTGACCCCTTTCAAAATAAAGGTCTGATAATGGTTTAATGGTAAGCCACATGCTACTGATTGTCTTTGAGAGATTTTTAATTTTTGGTATTTCTATGATAGTCTTGCAGGCCATATGAAACCTATAAGTGGGACACATCCAGGCCTCAGGCCACATTTTGCCCAGGCCTGTTATAAATGATCAATAATTATTATATCATGGTGGTTGATCTGGATTATTTTCTGACTCTAACTGTCTTCTCGTGTCTTTTGGACTGATTGTTATTGAGCTCGCGTCATTACCTGGTCCTCAGAGTCAGTGGAGTACAGAGAGTAGGCTGGCTCAGGACAGGCTGCTGCTGCTGCTGGATTTGGAGTCAGTCTGGGGGTCAGATTAGCAGAGTCAGGTGAGTGCTAACAGGAGTGAGGCGCAGAAAAAATCACTTAAAAAGGTGAATAAGATGGTGGCGTGCTCACCGTCTCCTGGCTGGCTGCACTTTGACTCTTCCTGACAGCCTCCCTGATGTCACCACCTGCCAGTCCACCAACACACCAGTACAGTCACTGTCTCATATACAGCTGGAGTACTGAAGCAGCTGGACATTCTTATGTCTCAAAGGAACAGTTCACCTTAAAGATACATATTTTTCCACTGTCTGTAGTACTATTTATCTATCTATACTTTTTTTGTTGCCTAGCTTTGAAGATATCAGCTGTAGAGATGTCTGCCTTCTCTCAAATTCGGACTACAACTAATGAGTATTTTCATTGTTAATCACTTGATTATTTTCTCAATTAGTTGATTAATAGTTGTTTGCCTATCAAATGTCAGAAAAATCGTGAAAAATGTTGATCAGTATCAGTTTTGTCCACAACTCAAATAAGTTATATTCAATTTACTGTCAGAGAGAAGTAAAGACACCAGAAAATAGTTGCATGTCTTTATTATTGTGATACTTGGATTAGATTAGTAAGAGTTATTTGTAGCCATTAATTTACAAAGTATGCAGCCAACGAACCCCCAGTGATTTTCCTATTTGGTCCATTTGGTATTGAAGTTGAATAGTCCTGGACTGTGTGTCATGTATCCATGCAGACACACACAAACAGTAGAGTGTCTCTCCGGATGTCTTAGAGCAAAAACTCTCCATTAGCATGAGACTGACAAGCAGCTGATTTGTTGTTAGCACTGTCATGTTTGGCTCGAGTCGCTCTTACCTTGCTTTTAGCTGCTGTTCCTCTCATGGTTAACGGAAGCTCCGGGCTCTAATGTTCCCGTGCTGTCAAAGAGTGGCGGCTGTCTGGACGTTAGTTAGCTGTTGGTGAGAAGTTTCTCCATGTACGGAGTTACTTCATTTCCACAGGCTCCACCGGTCCAAACACAAGTTTGAAATGGGAAATGTGGAGCTGACCAATCAAATAAGGCGGAAAACGCAGCAGAGTGGGCGGAGCCGTAGAACCAGGAAGAGCAGTGAAAACTACATTGCCTCCCTGTTTCTTTGGTCCAGTTAATTACTCCAGTACCCAATGTGCCTCACTGACCGTTGCTACGGAGACGACGCCACGAAAGGCGAGAAACTTAACGTATGTTTTGCAATATTACATTTTCTCAATGTTCACTTTTAGTTTAATTATTTTAGTGTGTGTATATATACACCTGTACATATAAAATAAACAAATGTGGAATTATAATTTAAAGGTACCTGAAATGAGAAGTCCCTGAAAAACGTCTTTAAAAATAAAAACCTATTCATTTTTTTCTCAATTTAATTTTTCATTTATTCAAATTCGTTGCCTCATTTGTCATATTAATTTCTTTATTTAACGACTTAGAACTGGAATACAGTATGCATTCCAAAGTAAAAATACAACTGTGTAGTAATACTAATGCAAGTAAAAGTCCTTCATACAAAATCTTATTCAAGTATTAGTACAAAAGTAGTAGCATTGTAATATACTTGAATATTAAAGCTACTCATGCAGAATACACCATATCATACTAACGTAATATTACCTCATAGTAATAATGCATCACTTTAATGGTGCAACTGATAAAAGTGGTAGAATATTTAATTACTTTATATAGCACTGATTAGCTTTATCACATCTTAATACTTTCTATTAATCTCAATCTGTAAAGTAACTAGCAGGTACCAGCATCAAATAAAGCTACAAAATAGTGCAATATTTCTCTCTGAAATGTAGTGGAGTCTAACAAAAAACACAATTACTCAAGCAATTTACTTCAAAACTGCACTCACAATACTTGCGTAAATGTGATCAGTTACTTCAGACAAGTCCCTGCTTGAACCATTTGCCATTTGTGTGACAGACTGGTACTGATAGTAACACATTTATAGAAGCTGATCCGTTTCTTTCTGATGGAGTGCGAGTACAATACAGTGACATCTTTCTCATCAATTTTCAGGTGTACATATGTACCAGTCTATTCACTTGCTTGTGACCTACATCTAAAAGAGAGCACAACCTTCAACTGCATTATCACCTGTGTTTTTGTCTTTCCTGGGTCAGTAATGAAATAATAATGATCATCATTTATCAAATACGTACATACACGTCACAATAAATATAGGCTTTGCTTTGAACAAATATTTATTTCTTGGTGATCTTTAGATTAGTAGGAAACAAATTATATCTGGAATATGACATTCTCAAGTTTTGCCTTTGGTCAGACATTGGTTTCCTTATGTAACATGTTACATTCAAATGATGACTTAAAAAAAAATAAAACAAACAGTCCACAATATTCTGGTTGGTCAAGACTGATCATGACTGAGTTGTCAGATCCTACAAAAGACCTAGTTTCCATGTTAAACATCTCACTTTACTTTTTTTAAACTTTGTCTGGCCTCAGACAAACTTTTTTCCTTCAAACAAAAACACAGATAAAAGTACAACAAGCTGAACATGTGAAAAGAAAAAACTCAGCTCAGTGCTGTGCCGCAGTGCTGCAACAATGTACTCTTTACTCCCATTCTTCTTCACCACCTGCTGTCTGAGCAGCTGGCTGGCTCTTCACATCGTTGTCCTGGAAAGACCATCCCTGTGGACCCCAAGGACAGACAGAACACTGTGAGGACACAGCAAGGACAGGCAGCTACACTTAAGATTCTGTAGAGGAACAAAAAAAAACAAGTGGTTATAAAACACAAAAGTCAGTCACCTTCCGGGAGTCTGTGGAGGAAAAGTTCTTCTTAGGAGCGTTGAAGCCCGAGGAGCCACAGCCACCGCTGAATGCACACTCCTCCAACCACGAAGGGACCTCCTGCTGGGCCTGCCGATCACAGTCAACACAGGGAAACAATGAAGGTCAACACCGACTGTGACTGAAGTCATTCCTACTGTTAACAGTGGCTGCACTTCACATGACTGAACAACACAAAGTTTTCTCTGGGAGGATCACGAGCAAGTATGTGCAGACTGAGGATGAAATGAAAGGCTGTGTATATTCAGATGACGGCTCTTACCTTGGACAGGATTGTGACCAGGGAACGAGCCAACTGGCCATCAGCATCTGGGTCATAGAAAGACACCGCCCTCCCAGTGTTACCACAGCGACCAGTTCTCCCAATACGGTGGACATATTCGTCAATGCTGTTCGGGAGGTCAAAGTTCACCACATGCTGCACATCTGGAATATCCAGACCACGGGCAGCGACAGAGGTTGCCACCAGGACAGGACATTTGCCAGAGCGGAAGTCTGCCAAAGCCTGTTCTCGCTCCCGCTGCTCCCGGTCACTAACACACAACACAACACATTAATATCTGCAGTAGAACCAAGTGAGAATAGAGATTTCTGGACACATCACTTGCCCGTGAATGCTGGTAGTTGGAACCTTTTCTTGGCACAAGTAAGTAGCAATAAAATCAGTTTGTCTCTTGGTCTCCACAAACACCATGGTGCGCTCCGTTCCTGCAACAAACACCAGTCATCAAAATCAAGACAGTGAGATGATCAAGACCAGCTCATGCGTCCATGGTGTCCACGTGTATCAACGAAGTTAAATTCAAGTCTTACACTTTTAAATGCCATTGTTTCAATTTAAGGCCTATTCTGCGATCAAAAATGTGAAAATGTTGGTTACATTTCTAAGTAAATGACAGTAACTGTTTCATTTAAAATTGTGCTGTGTGATTACAAGCTCCATAAATCAATGAAGAAATGCCACAGCAACTTGTCCATATTACATAAATATTCTTTTATAATTCAGCCAGCCATTAGGTCTCCTGTGTTTGCAAAGACTACTATAAACAGCCTTTTCAGATAATTATAGTGTCAATATAGTGACAATATAGTGTCATAGTGAAATTCTTGCTTATATTTAGAGATTTTTATGATACTGGAATTAAAGAGGCTGGAAATGGCTGCCAAAAATTACCAGTTGTCTTGAGGATGTCAAGGAGCTGCTCTCTCTTAGAGAACTTTGTGACTTGGACAAATGTCTGCTCCACATCACTGCAGGCTCCACCCACAACACCCACAGCCAAGAACAAATAGTCAGTCTTGAGGAAGTCAGCTGCCAACCTTAAAAAACAAGATACCATATTAATAGATACCAAGCTCATTTCTACGACACAGTAAAAGCAGTGCTTGATAACGGAGCAGACCTCTGGATGTCCTCAGGGAAGGTGGCACTGAACATCAGAGTCTGACGGGCCTCTTTGGGCGGCATTCCAGGAGATCCCACCAAGCGGCGCATGTCAGGCTCAAAACCCAAGTCCAACATGCGGTCAGCCTCGTCCAGCACAAAATACCGCAGCTTAGTCAATCCAACCTACAGCACACACCATTCAGTCACATGTTCAAGCCTTCGACTACAGACTGCATAACTTGGATGTAAACATCAAGTGAGTGAAAATGACACTACCTTTCCTCTTCCAATCATATCCAACAGTCTCCCTGGTGTTCCACATAGCACATTACATCCCCTGGAGAGATCTCTGATTTGGTATCCAGTGCTGACTCCACCATAAACCACTACTGGACGCACACATGTCCTGCAACATTCAGAGGAAACTCTGATTAAAAGACAGTAGTATGTCCAACTTGTTATTTGACATTTTACTTACAGGGTGTATTGAACACCTTGTTAGGCAAGTAATGGTTAAATGACTGATGTCACAGTCTAAATCTACCCATAGGAGAACTTCCTGGCCTCCAGATATATCTGGTTGATGAGCTCCCTGGTAGGGGCCACGATGATCGCTTCAGGCTCCTGCTTCTCACTGAAAGAACTGGCGGCCACACCATCAGCCATTAGCTTCTGCAGGATAGGAAGCAGGAAAGCAGCCTGGAGGCAAAGGATACATTTAAACTCTGATCACCAAATGTACCAGCCAGCTGGTGATTCTTTCATCTTACCGTTTTACCAGATCCAGTCTGAGCACAGGCCATGAGATCTCTGCCGGCTGAGATGATTGGGATGCCGTGCTTCTGCACAGGCGTTGGCTTGACATAACCAGACTTGGTGACACTTTTCTTCAGGGACTCACATAGTCCTGCTCCATCAAAAGTCTGAAGGAAAAACAACATTCAGTTTTTAAAAAGCTGTTTAGCTCAAATTTGCTACCATAAAGTGGTCTCAGTTACACCTTAGTTATGGGATTTACACAAGGGCATCAGCTCAGTCTGTAGATACTGTTAGAGACATCCTAGTGAAGTGGGAGCTTATGAGGCACGACAAAACATCTTCAGCCACAGCGCTCAAATTTTAAACATCCCATCACGCTTGCTGCCCAACAGGCTATCAGTTTACTGACAGCTTGCTCTCCACAGAAGCCACTGAGCGGTCTGCTGTTATTCATGTCAACAAATCAGTTGGTTCAATCAAATCCTTGTTGCATGTGTAGGCACACACAACATACCAGTAGGGATGCAAGTAAGATTTTTTTTTCCAGCTTTGTTGAATTAATCAATATTGCATATTCTTTCTTAGTTGCTGGAGATATTTGGAGATTTGTTGCTTTTCTGTTTGTAACAGTTTCTGTTTATTGGCTGCTTCATGAATTTACTGATTTCATTACTTCTTACCATGATAGCCTGTGGTGGATTGGTTCCACTGACGTCCACCATGATGTCATCATACTTGTCAAAGTTGATGCCTGACTCATAGTGGGCAAAAATGGTCTTTTCATCTTCAGGGAGGGTGGGGGGGATGTATGTGACCTTTGGCCCTGCAAGGAGAACAGTAATTCTCTGTGGTGCAGAAGCAGAACAAGCTTCACCATGCTGAAGGTGAAGGTGAAGAGTTACATTCAGCAGTACATTAACTTACTGTCCCCATCGCCTGCATCCTTATTTTCTTTATCTTCCCCTGTGTCAGACAAACATCAATCACATCAGGGAAATGTTTCAAACTCTAACTCAATGGCTACAATTGTGTTAAATGTCAAAAAGAACTTACCTTGAGCAAAGGTGTCCTCATCTCTCACACGGTAACCTGCAACAACGCACCTGACACATTTACTCGACATGAAACAATACCTAGCCTTTTGGAGGACTTAATTCATTAATGTTCATTTACCTCCGCCCAAGCCTGCTCTCCCACCTTCATCACCACCTTTAACACATTATCAACATTAAACATCTGCACTTCACATTTCAAACACTGGGTTATTTAAACAGCAAAACATTACTTTGCATTTTAGAAAACTGACAACAGGAAAAAAGTTGCCCTGCTTCACTATAACAGGACTAAATTAAGAAATACCTGATCTGAAACCACCTCTTCCTCTGCCACCTCTTCCTCCTCTGCTTCCTCCCCTGAACCCTGTTCAGAGCAGGCAGTATTCAAACACAAAGTACAGTAGACAAAAATCTTCCTGTATGAAAAATTACAACTTGAGGTGTAAAACAGTCAAACTATAACCAAAATCTTTTTGAGTGTTTAATACACACACACACACACACACACACACACACACACACACACACACACACACACACACACACACACACACTCCACCGTCATCGCCTGTAAAATCAAGGCAGTTCATATACAGTCAGCTAACGTGTGTAGGTATGTGAAAGTCTGTTGTGTTTAAAATGTTCCACCTCGGAGAACCGTATGAAAACATTACCATCAAATTCACTACGATCCGTTCTGCCAAATCCTCTGCCACGCCCTGGTACAATAAACACACACACAATGAATGAATGAATATACCAACTGATACATTGCTAATTATGTTCAACTGTTAGAAGCAGCATTTGTTTTTTGCTTGTTCATAATTATTCACTATTAGCATAACACACTCTGCCTGTCTTTGGATTAAGATGGGGGAGAGAGCTGAATGTGACCAGAATGATCAGAGACATTGCATTCCTGCAAATTAAATTTTCTACTTGTACAACAGGTGTTGTGTTGCACTCGTGGATAAAAAGTATTGCTGTTGCTACAGCTAAGTAGAAGAAGAAACCTGGACATAAAGGTAAAGAATAGCCAGGACTATGATCAAGAAATACAAAATGTGAACACTGACAATAGTTTTTGTTCCACTGTAGTTAACCTTTTGTTCAGGTATGGTCTGTCACAACATATACACACTGACAGTAAAATTTTGTCAGTGTTTGTGGTTGAGTTAATCAGGTCTCACCTCTGCCTCCTCTACCTCTGAAGCCACCTCTGTCTCCACATGCATTGTTCCAGCTGTCACCTTCTACACAGAACAAATCAGAGGGTCAGTAGCACTAAGACTGAAATATTTCTGACTGACATCAGTTAATACTGCCAGTTCTTACCATTCCCATTCTTATCAGCACCTACAAAGCAGAGGGCAGAGCAACAAAGTTACGATTCCTTTGTATCATTAATTTTTAATTAATTTTTATTAATTTAATTATCAGCCTGTTTGATGATTTGCAGTTATTCCCTTGCCCTTCAGTTACAAGGTGCTTTACAATGAAACACGAGTTAACATAAGATCCAGGAAAGAAGATATAATTTATACTAAGTAAATGACTAAGTATACTGTCATTGGTAGATGTTTAGTGACTTAATCATTTCACTACTTGTGTAATGTGAGATGAATGAACACCTGAGGAGAATGAGCTTTTAAATCCTCCTCTGCCTCCACCTCTTCCACCACGACCTGGAGAGAAATGGCAAGACATTTTTAATCATTGTCCTCTCATGCAGGGGGCCATTACTCATCCCTTCTGCACTTACCTCTTCCAAATTTGCCACTGTCAGAATTCCAGGAGTTGCCTTGTGTCCCTAAAAGTAAGGTGTTCGTTTTCAACAAATCATCATCATCTTGACATAAACAGTTATCCAGTTATAACTGCCTGTACTCTTTAAAGAGGGATTGTACGAGGAACTCATCCATATTCAGTGCATTACCTACAATAGATGGCATCATTACACCTCCAGTTTGGATGAGTAACAGGGGTACCATGTAGGAAGCTAAGCAATGTGCTACTGTGGACAGGGTCAGCAGCAAAATGCATTTTTTAAAAACTATATATCAGTTTAATTGTACACTGTATTTAGAACATTTTCACTACATTACCTCGCTGTTGGACAGCTTTTTCTAACAGGACACTCAATTATATAGGCCAAAAATCACTCTCTCATTCAACCAGACTCCAGTGGAGAAATCAGTAATTTTACCTCACAGATCTCTTGAGTTGGTGGTCTACTGCTGCCTTGATTGGTTAGTCTGTAGTGTTGTGTGAATTCAGTGAATCCAAGCAAATCCTTTATAACAAAGTCACAATAACACTAACTAAAACTGTTCGTGGTAGTGGTAGACCAGTAACTCCTGTGATCTGAGATGAAATTTCTGATATGTCAAATACATTTTGCTGCTGACCGTATCTATGGCAGTTCATTGCTTAGCTTCCTACACTTGTGCTTGAGCTACTTCTCCAAATTGTGACGTGCAGACCAGCATCTACTGTTGATAATACACTCACGATGTACAAGTACCTCACACTACCACACTTTGATCCAAACTATTTCTTTATGGGCAGGACATTTAATTTTAAATGTTAAACAATGAAGTACAAGTGCTATTATAGCTCAAAACATAGTGGCAAATTATCACTAGATCATTTTCTTTCATAGCAGTAAGTGTACCTTCACTTGAGGTGTGGCTGGTTACTGTTGTGGTAGCAGTCTCCTATAAAGATGGATAAAATGAGAGCAAGTGGTCACTGACTGGCTCCAAGGCAGGAAAAATTAAACGGAACATAATAAGCATACACCTTGGGTGCTTTTCATTCTGTAAATTTGTCTCCTCATCTCCTTCACTCACTTCCTCTCCTCACATCTTAGCTATACCCATCCAGGACATGAGAGTGAAATGCGAGGAAGAGACCCAAGGACAGAGGAGATGAAGTTGTGACATGAAAAATTTTTGGTTCCTTTTAGCGTCAGTCTGAAGCAACAACAAGTGATAACAGCTTTATCAGCTGCCAGACTGACTGGTACAAATGTCCACACAAACACTTATTTAAGAACAACCTCAGCACCTCACAGCATTCATTTAGATCTGTAAACTGTTTAAAATAGCTAATAATAGTATTCTTTTCTTATGTTGATTTTAATCATCATTTAATATTTCAATTCAATGCTGTCTGTTTTCTGTTTCCAAAATATTCAAATCAATGTCACTCCTCTTGATAAAAAACTTCTGCGTAGGATACACCGGTGTACCCTTGCTCCTCTAGAAGCCTCCTCTCTCCTCCAGGTGCATTTAAGCAGTTGGAAGATCCGTCATCATGGCGGAGGGGAAATGACTTCCAGGTTGACAGAGGAGAAAGGAAACTAGGAGGCAAAATTCAACGTAATGAAAAGCAACCCCTGTCATTGCTGGACCTGAGACCGCAAACTTGCTTACCTGTTCTTGCCATTCGTCCATTTTGTTCACCTGAAATATTAAACAAAAAGACAAAGTCAACTTTCAAATGCTGGAAAATGTTTTTTCAGATATGGTGCAAAAGGTTGGTTACATGGCTACTGATGGACTGGACAACGCAAAAAAAAGATCACTGGATTAAAAAATTTGCACAGAAGTAACACTGAATATTACATTAATAATAGTTTATTGGAAACATCTTGAGTGTCATTAAAAATATCAACATGTATGTTCATTCCGTTACAGTCAAATGAACCTTTATGCAATGGTTTGATTAGTCACACGGTGTGTTAGTCTGCACATTGTGCGACAACTACCTAACTACTAAGTGTTCAGTTAGCTGTTAGATCAAACAACACATTTAAATTACACGCGAAGCAATTAAGACCAATGTCAAATCTATACTTTAAGCCTCCGGGTCTAGTTTGCTGGTCAAGTTGCCCATAAAAAGTACCTCGACTCTTTCCGGTCAGCTTTCCTGGAGTGAACGACATGTAGCTGACACCATTTTATTCCGTTGCTCGCCCGGTTTGCATATTAGCCAATTAGCTAGTTACTTAGCTAGCGCGACTAGTTGTCACTGTCCACATGGACACCGAGCGGGAACTTGGCCGCACTTCTTCACAAAACACCTCAAATGTAAATGTTTTATTGAAAAATAGTGCTTAGTACGACGATATAACCGAAGTTTTGAAGGTAACAGCCACTTACGAAAATGGCCACCTGTTCGCATAAAAAACAGGGTGTGGCGCTAGCTAAAATCAACTAGCTAACTCGGGCATAATGACAAAATATCCGTTGAGTTCTTTTAAAAATGGTCTGTGAACTGATGGCGAGAGTTAACACATGAAAAGCCTATTTTCATAACCATACTTAGAGAATTTGTAACTTACTTATTTCTCAAATAGAGTTCGGTGGTTAGCTTTATCTCCCTCGTGGTTCAGGTTCGCCTCAACTGTTCTGTCCAGTGCCGTGACGTGTGCACTGTCTGCACACGGCGTGCAGACAGCCTGAGTTGCCAGATCTGCTGATTTCCCGCCCAAGTGGACCAATTATGAAAATACAACTAAAACTGAATCATTTTCAATAGAAAACGGCGGTCGGTGGTTTGGATATCTTTCTTTCTAAATAAAAAGACTACTGCACTTTGGTATCGGTTTATTTCGTAAAAGGTTTCTCTGTTGCTCTCAAATTTTGCACAGGTAATGCAGAGTGGGTTTTACTTTTTGAGTGATACACAATTCCATTTCTTTAATAACATAAAATAGATTACATTAATATTTTACTCAAAGTTTACTCTGCAGAGCATTTCCTCAAGAAATTTAGATAAATATTTTGTATAACTCAGACCTACCTAAGTCATGGAAAGATGCTTCCAAATGTATTATATTTCTTCAAAGATTTTGCATTATTTTATGCACATGCTGTATTTGTACTCTTCAAATATGAAAACTGAGGACAAGGTATATGTCAAAAATCTATTGATTATCCTAGCCAAGTTCTGTATAAATGATTGCAGGTTTACTCCCCAGAAGTCTCCTTTTCACAAAGATTTTGAACAGGCATGTAAAGTACTATCAAATCTTGTAAAATAAAAAGGCCACAAAGACTGTCAGTATATATGCTGCCAGTGAAGTGAACATGTAATTTATGAATTAACACATTTTTTAATCCAAAAACATCAGACATATTAAAATGCTGACAGGGAACATTTAACTGCACTATGAATACTTTAACTTTTCAGATATTAAATACATTTCTTTGATAATACTTGAATTTAAAACTTTTGCGAGTGTTTGCAGTGTGGCAGTACATTTACTTAAAGAATCTTCCTCTTATTTTTCCTTATATTTTGCCTTTTTACTTTTGAATACGTTAAGATTTCATGCTATAAATCCTTACAACTGTATATGCACCCGATGAGTCCTTGACAGAGCACTGCAAACTCACGGTATTTTCCTGTTTCACAATCAGAATCATTATTGCAGCATATGATATTATTGCTATATTGTCTCTGTATATATTGTAGTAGATTGTGCATACATTACTATTGTTGAATGGGAACACCTGTAACATGAACAGTTTCCTCCCGGTAATCAATAAAGTATTTCTGATTCAGACTCAAATTCTGATTTAATATCAAGAGACAGACTTATGTGTTTATTCATAAAGTTGTTTCCAAGGGTGGAAGTAATTACAAATCCTCAAATTACTGTAATTAAGTAGTTTTTTTTGGGGTACTTGTACTTCTATGAGTAGTTTTTCAAGTCTCTACTTTTACTTGTACTTAAGTATGCATTACAAGATATAATTTACTTAGTTACTTTTAAAATCATACTTTTGAAAAACATGAAAGACATATGGACAGAAAACAAAACAAAATGCTGCAGCAGCACTCGTTTGCAGTAAGGATGTTAATGATTAATCATTAACACATTAACTACTGTTAATAATTTAACCAATTAAAAATTCATGGATATTTAATCAATAGTCGTGGCAATAATTGCACCTCATTTGACATTGTTTTGTCTGGCAGAGCTGTTTGTTGAATGAGGACAATTAGACTTAGACTTAAAATGAGAAAACAAATGACCAAAAAAAACAGGAAAAAATATTTCCAACACCAGTACTTATTATTTGTAAAAGTAAAAGTTGATACAAAGCTGATACTGACATTGATGCATTGTCTTGTTTATTACATAAACACATTTCATAACTGTATGTCAAGGATCCCTGAAATGTGTCTATGTAAGGCTTGTGTCAAAGATATATGTGAAACAATAAAGTGACTGGGCTGCAGTGCTCTCTGCTGGGAAAACTATGTAGCAACAACTCACTTCTACATGAACTCAGATGTACTTTTGACAGTCTTGTACTGCACATTTAATTTTCATATCTGCGTATGATAAAGAGTGTGTGGCTCAAAACAGCAAGTACATGTTGGAAGCAGCCCATCATGCTTTTTTATTCCTTCCTTACAGTCTATTGCAGATGAAACAATAAATGATAATACATGGAGAGAGCAGCCCAGACGTGTTTAATGTCTTCATTTGAAATGTGGTTTAGTTAGTTAATAAGTTAAAGGGATAATTCACCCAAAATGAAAATTCAGTCATTATCTACTCACGCTCATGCCAGTTGAGGGTCAGGTTTATTTTGTTAGTCCACAAAACTCTGCTGCAGTTTCACAGGGAAACCCAAACAATGGAAGTGAATGGTGACCAGTTTTCAAATGTAAAAAACAGCTGGGTGAAAAAAGAAACATAAAATGCCTCCATACTGCTCGTCTGGTGTAATCCAAGTCTCCTTAAGTCCCAACATGGCATTTGCACACTGTCACACCACACACAAACACAGTTCAGACGGTGTGCATGTGCACATGAACGTGGCTTCAAGCCAGCAGGTAGAAACATGCCGTCTTTACTTGGAGACTATTTTACAGGACAGGACAGAGGACTGATAGAGAGCTGAACATTATGATGTCACAGTGAAGCTGACCTTTGACCTTTTGGATATTAAAAGTCATCACTTAATCATTTTATCCCATTAGATATTTGTGTGTAATTTTGTAATAATTAGTGCATGAATTCTTGAGTTAGGGCCCAAATGTGTTTGTGAAGTCACAGTGACCTTTGACCACCAAATTCTGATCAGTTCATCCTTGAGCCTTTGAGAAATTCCCTGAAATATAGTGTTCACAACAGTGAGGTGAACATATAGTCACTGGGACCTTTGAATACCAAATTCTAATCAGTTCATGCTTGAGTCTGAGTGGATGTTTGTATCCAATTTGAAGAAATTCCCCAAGTTGTTCCTGAGAAATCACGTTCACGAGATGGAATGGATGAACATATAGATGGACTGACAAACCAGAAACATGATGCCTCCAGCCACAGCTGTCGCAGAGGTATAAACATCACAGCTTCTGCAATCTAGATATTGTGCTTGGCCATACTGCAATTTCAATAACATTTTGTTTATTGTAGCCCAAGTCTTGGGATGGCTGTGCTACACTTGTGAGGCGGGGGATACAGTCAGCAGAGGCACAAAACAGAAATAGGCCTATACTTGAAATGTGGGTAACAAGAGATACTTACTGTGGGGTGAATTACTATAATCTGCCCTTGTCTGTGGCTGGATACACTGGATTTAAACACTTAATAGCATGGTGTAGGGAACAGGGCAGACACATGCTAATGTCCTATGACAGACACATTGATGGACAATAACAGGATCCAGGGCAGATATATCAACAGCCCAGCCTGACCAGGGTTTGTTTCTCTGATGCTCACTCTGTTGTGGGGAGGAACTGATGATACTCCAGTCAGGGTGGAGGCACATTGCTGCACTTCAGGACAATCTTTGTCAAGTCAAACGTTGTGAATTTTCTAGTGTAAAACTTACACCCGGATTTTCTTCAAACTTCAGAGAGGTCAGCTGATGCACGCTGTCTGTGGGTAGATAGTTAAATATAAAGAGATGTGTCAGCTTATGTCTCTGATGCCAGAGGTGAATGTCTTTCCTAATCTTTTATCCACTGACTGATCCATGTATGACCTTTGGCATCTTCCCAGTGGATGCTGTGACTGGTGTTCAGAGACAGCTGTCTTTTTTTTGCTATTCATTCAATATCTTGTCAAGCATCTTTCAACTATAAGTTGAAAGGCAGTGAAATTCTCAGATGCCTCAGATAAAGCTGAAGTCATAAGAGATCTCAGGCTTCTTCTGTTCTTACTGATATGTTTCCAGCCTGTGGTCCTTTGCTGCATGTAACCCTCTCTCTCTACCCCCGTCCTGTCAATCTCATCAGCTCTTTATAATAAAGGAAGGGAATAGAAAGGAATAAAAAAAAGTAGAGGTGACGGCCACTCACAAAAATGACAACTTGTCCACATAAAAAGAAGGATGTGGCTAACTGAACATCAGATTTTCTTCACAGTCTAGGTTCCTTCTCTGTTTCCTCTTGTTCCTTCTTTCATGTTGTTCTTGTGTTGTTACGTACTGTTACATCTTTTATGTTGTTTTTGTCTTGTTATATCATTTAAGTCTTTATAAATCTTTTACATTGTTTTGGTTTTGGTTTTGCTTTCGTTTTGTTATGCTATTTACATAATTTTTGTCTTGTTACATCTTGTTACATCATTTTTGTCTTGTAACATCTTTTTCCACATATTTATCTTGTAATGTCATTTTCATTGTGTTATGTATTGTGACATTGTTTTCATCTTTTTTTTAATGTCATTTTCATTTTGTTGTGGCTTTTATATCATTTTTGTTTTATGTATAGTTACTTTGTTTCATCTTGTTACATCATTTTTGTATTGTTATGTCTTCTACTTGTTTTTGTCTTATGTCACTCATTTTGTTGTCTTTTATGTTTTTTTGTGGTTGTTTTAATCATGTTACATCTTTTCATGTTTTGTCTTGCATTGAAATTAAAGTAACAAGCCTTTTTTGAAAATGTGTGTGCAGATGTGCAGATGTTTGTGTTAAAATGTAAGGAATAAAAGTAAAAAGTTGTCAGACTACTAAAATACAACACATTGAAGTTTCTGTACTTAGACACTCCCCATCTCTGCAATATTTAATCAAAATCTGAGAACTTATTTGTTAATTTGTATATTTATTAGGTTGTGGACAGGTATGCATATAAACATAATACTGTGATGGACATGTATAGCAGTATATATATATATATATATATATATATATATATATATACATATGGTAGTAGTAGTAGTAGTAGAAGTAGTGTATTGTTGAATTTTCTTCATAAATTAACACATAAAAAAAAAAAAAATCCACTTTATCTATAGTCAGCCTATGGTACAATCATGGATGAATATATTGAGTCCAGTTCCTTGAAGCATTACGATCCATTCCAGCGGGTCGGTCTTGTAGCTAGACCGCAGTGCATTGTGGGACGTGGGCTGATGGTGAAGTCAAGATGGCGGTGAACGTCAGGCAGAGGAAAGAGCCTGCAGTAGGAAGGCCGTGAATGAAGTTTTGAATAGAAAATCGCTGGTCGCTGTCCGTGTACACCTGCACCGCCGTGCTGTTGAAGTTGTAATCTCTCTGTGGAGGACCTGAAACATTCACACACAGCAGCAGGATAACAAACAACTGAGGAGAAAGTCTCGTATGAATTCCGACGAGAAGGAGGACTGTGAGTGTGCGCCACCACAGGCCGAGAGCAGCCCCGCAGGAGGAGCTTATAGGTGGGGACGCTCACAGGAAAGAGTCGGGGATGCCGGGGATGCTGGGAGGAACACTGACAGTCATAGCTAGCTAGCTGCTGCTGCTGGGAGCTGTGTGGATGCTATTGTCCTGTTGTTTTATGCATATATTTAGATGAAGCGTATTGCAAACATGGATTTATTAGCTGTAAAAATTAAATTATTCCTACTTTTTATACGTCATTGTGCATGAATAATAAGGTTAGTTGAAATAAGGCCAGCGGGCTAGCTAACGCTATTTGCTATATTAGCTTGCTAAGTGAGCGTCAGGATGTCCAGCTCCCTGACATTTCCTCTGCTTCACCAACGTTAGACCTACTGCTCCCCTAACATTTGACTGTATTTAGTTCAGCTCTTATCTTGACATGTTATAACGGCATATTAACTGCATGGCCACATTTAGCAGAATGCACTGACTGTGACCCTAGTCACTGTCAGGATAACCTGGTTGCTTCTAGCTACAAGACACCGACTCCAGTGCATCTAGCATGTCATTTTCCTATCGCCCCTAAGATATGCGCAGTTTCTAAATCAAAATGCACGTTACAATTGCAGTAGTCCCTAATGCAGCCAACAGAGAGCCAGCAGTGTCAGTTTTAACTGTCATGTCAATGCAGCACTTCGTGACCTCTGCTGTAGTTCTCATCCTTATTGTTTGTTGTTCAATCAGAGAATACGAGGAGCCTGAAATAGAAAACCCAGAAGCAAGCCGAATGTAAGTACGACTCATCTGACACTTGCACATGTATGTCTATCTGTGAGCATCCACTGAAGACATGCAGTCATCACCAGTAGCTCTGTCACGTTGTCTATTCTCACTTCTTGTTTTCATTTCTCCCTGTCAAAGCCCTGCTGAATGTGGTTGTTATAACCATGTTATGATATGTATGTGGTGAACTATAGTTATAGAGTGTTCTAACATGCAAAAAAGTAGCAAAAGTGACACCAGCATGCTAATATGTTCTTGAGGGCTGCATAATATGGTAAAAACAAACGTGATATTGCAATTGTTTTGACAGATGTAGCAATTGTGATTTGATATGCGGATAGTGGGAGTGATCGTTCTTGCATCACAATTTTCATTTTCACTGTAAAATACTCAAAATAATGATGTTGTGATATTTGTTGTGGTCTGTGATCTGGAGGACAAGATTTGTTGGTCAGAGCATCTCTGCAGCACTACAGTACTTCATTATAAAGCTGTTTATCACACAATTTACCTTTATCAAAAAAATTGCAGCTTCTGCATTTTGGATACATTTTGCACTTGGCCATATTGCAATTTTGACAATATTTTGAATAACTGTGCAGCCCTGATGTTCTTCCAATTTGATCCTGTTGCAGTGAGTGTGTTTACATATGCATTAATGCCCTGGTTTGGGGCCTGACCTTGTTTGTGAGTACATGCAAGATATGGTGTTCACATGAACATGAAACCTGGTTATTGATATACCTGTATGCATGATCAGAACAGTTTCCATGTTTCTGGTTGTCTAGCTGCAGGTGTATCTTGATGTCTCACCATCTTGGCTAGTATGAAGTATGTCAGAGAACCTTGTCACAGGATCCTGGTTTCTATTAAAGCACTCAAGGCAGTAGGTTTTTCAAAATTGGTTTAAGGTCTTATTTAGGTTTCTAAAACTGGGATAATCTCTTGGTATGTGCAAAACATAAGCAGGATACTAGTGTAGATAATTTGAATTGTTCAAGGAGCATAGCCAGTTTCTTTAAAAACAAATGCTCTTCATCAGCAATGAAGAAACCTGTTAGACATAGTTAAAAGCTCTGGAAAAAGCCATTGCTTTGTTCTTATGTAGGGCTGCATGATACGGGAAAAGAAAATTATATTGCAATTAGTGTGGACAGATAATGCAACTATGATATGATGCACAATTAGTGGCAATGATCATTTTTGCATCAGTCATTTTGCAGCACTACAGTTCTTCATTATAATGCTGTTTGTTACATTTTTCCTTTATCAACAAATTTCACTTGATTGCACTTAGCAATATTTCCCTGACTAAAGATTTTCCTAGTCGACCAGGAGTCATCAGTTTAAGCCATTAGTCGAGTAGTTGTCACATGTTTATGATATTAATTACAGTATTTAAAATGTATATTTTTGGGGAAATGAAGAGAGACGCCTGTTAAATATTAATATTAGTAAATGACTCTGAATGTGTCTGAGCAACCAGCGGGAGACTGAACATGTTGTTAGTTTGTTTCAACAAACAAACAATTTTTGTCGATCAAAACATAGCAATAACTTGACTAAAACAAATACTCACACACTTACTAACATGAAGGGCATTGCATACAGAAAAATTACCTTACTAAGTAATAAAGTCACTCTTCAACCGCTTCACATGGCCTGTCCAGGCCTGAACCTGCCGTGTCTTCATCGTCCCAGAAGTCAGTCAAGTCAGAGTCCCTGTAATGTTAAATCAAGTCAGGTGCTGTGTTTCTGGTCTTAAAGCTGGCCTCCGTTGGTCTGATGCTGCATCCTAGACTAATGGGACCACTAACTGAGCTTAGCAGCTAAAGGCTGCTACTGCACAGTTTGCAGCAGTGCGCTGATCACTGTGTGTTAAAAAGAGAAAATAAAAATGTAGTCCATGAAGTGTCTTCTCACCAAGAAGCACCCTTCAAAACTTTTTCCTTGCATGGGCCTCCTTCTTCTCTGCAGCAAGTGAGGGCAAGTTTTAGGCCGTCGCAGAGTGTCCAGCTTGTGCTGAAGCTGCAGCAGCAACTTCAACACAAGCTTTACAGACACTGTTGAAACACCGGCAGTACAAGCAACACCGACTCAGCCAGTCGGGAATATCCAGTACTAATTTTGATGTTTAAATACTGTGGCAACAAACAATTCTTTGTTCAGTATCTGCCTCAGAAATCCAAGTATTTATCAGACTCTGTTTCATGTGGGAATGACAAAGTCTGAAAAACTTTTTTTCTTAGGGCTCTAATATGAGTGAACTAACACTTAATGATATGGAAGTACTGGAGAAGTCATTCAAAAATTAGAAACACAAATTTAATGGATGTGACAGTGTCATTTTCAGCACTCACATGACCAACGCTGCTGTCATACAACTCTCAAGTCTTGAATTGTCTGATGAAATGAACACTAAGCTGTTGAATCAGGAATCATTCTCATCTCTGCCTTTCATCCCATGTTGCACTGACTGCTGTTGATGATGAATAAATTGGATTTGCGCAGCACTTCTAACCTGCTGTGCCTTACTTCTGAACACAGGAAGCGAGCAGCTGCCAAACATCTAATAGAGCGCTATTACCATCAGTTAACGGAGGGCTGTGGGAATGAGTCGTGCTCCAACTCATGGTGTGCCTCGTCGGTCGGCTTCAACCGCATGGATAACAATGCAGCCGCGGTCAAAGCCCTGGAGCTCTACAAGGTTAACGCCAAGCTATGTGACCCCCACCCCTCGAAGAAAGGCACCGCCTCGGCCTACCTGGAGAGCAGCGCTCACAGCAACTCGGCCTGCAGCAACAGGAAGATGAACCATAAAGATGTCCACTCTGTTAGGGACAATTTCAAAGGTGAGTGGTTGTCAGGATGTACACACTGCTGAGCAGAGGTGGTCACACATGTACAAGTCTCACATCTCAACTAGGGATGTGCTTCAATCCAAATACGTTATTCAGGAAAGCACAAATAAAGCAATTGAAACCGTTTTTTCCTCTACCTCGGGTTTCTATTTATTCAGTGTTGTTTTCCTTTCTGTTTTACCTTTTTTGATTCTTTGTGTAGATGTAACGTACCTGACAGAGGAGAAAGTGTATGAAATCTTGGACATCTGTGGAGAGAAGGAAGACTACTCGCCTCTGATCAGGGTAATAGGTCGGGTGTTCTCCAGTGCCGAGGGCCTGGTGCAGAGCTTCAGGAGGTCCAAACCTCACACCAAGGAGGAGCTCAAGTCGCTTCAAGGTAAGGATGAGGACAAGGACGAGGATGAGAAGGAGGCAGCTGCCTGCTCTGCCACAGCTATGGAGGAGGACTCCCCTGCCTCGTCTTCGTCGTCAAGGCTCGGAGAGGGCTCCTCAGGGGAAAACGATGTCCAAAAGTTGGCCCCCGATGAAGTGTCAGTGGACATCGAAGCCGTGCGGCGGGTCTATGAGCGCCTGCTGTCCAATGAGAAGATAGAAGCCGCCTTCCTGAATGCACTGGTCTACCTCTCACCCAACGTAGAGTGCGACTTGACGTACCACAATGTGTATTCACGAGACCCAAACTACCTGAACCTGTTTGTTATAGTGATGGAAAACAGTAACCTCCACAGCCCAGAGTACCTGGAGATCGCCCTCCCACAGTTCTGCAAGGCCATGAGCAAGCTCCCCCTGGCAGCTCAGGCCAAGCTGGCACGCCTGTGGTCACATTACAGCGCAGAGCAGATCCGGCGCATGGTGGAGACCTTCCAGCAGCTCATCACCTACAAGGTGATCAGTAACGAGTTCAACAGCCGCAACCTGGTTAACGATGATGACGCTGTGGTGGCGGCCACCAAGTGCTTGAAGATCGTCTACTATGCAAACGTGCTGGGCGGCGACCTCGACGTGGAGCATAACGAGGAAGAGGACGAGGAGCCCATCCCGGAGTCCAGCGAGCTCACCCTGCAGGAACTGCTGGGGGAGGAGCGCCGGAACAAGAAGGGCCCTCGGGTGGACCCGCTGGAGACGGAGTTGGGCATTCGAACCAACGACTGCAGGCGGCCGCTCATTCCCTTTGAGGAGTTTGTCAATGAGCCTCTGAACGAGGTGTTGGAAATGGACAAGGACTACACTTTCTTTAAGGTTGAAACTGAAAACAAGTTCTCCTTTATGACCTGCCCCTTCATCCTAAATGCCGTCACCAAGAACCTGGGTTTGTACTACGATAACCGTATCCGTATGTACAGCGAGCGGCGTATTACTGTGCTGTACAGCCTGGTGCAGGGTCAGCAGCTCAACCCCTACCTGAGGCTCAAAGTGCGCCGAGACCACATCATTGACGACGCTCTGGTCAGGGTATGTGTGCCACTTAAGTGCATTTAATTATTTCACTTTTGTTTTAGTTTTTGGACACGTTGCACTGATGTGTTGCTCTTGTGTCTCTGTAGCTGGAGATGATAGCGATGGAGAATCCTGCAGACTTGAAGAAGCAGCTGTATGTGGAGTTTGAAGGAGAGCAAGGTGTAGATGAAGGAGGTGTTTCCAAAGAGTTCTTTCAGCTGGTGGTGGAGGAGATCTTCAACCCAGATATTGGTAAGAAGACACACAACAACATTTCTGAGAATATGCCAGAATTAGCCAGAAAGGTTGAGAGACATGACATGAGAGCACCTCACTAGTCTATGATAGATTGTATGTAACAGAAACACACAGTAATTAATTTGGCCAGTGAAACCATCTTAATTGCTGAGATGAGGAGCAGTAAGGAAAAGGCTTCTCAACAGATGTGGCACTGTCAGGCTAGTTGAATCAAATCATAGAAACCAACTGATGTGAACAGATGTGGATTACACCTTACATGTCCAATTATTCATTTTGACTTAAAAACTGCATGTGTGTGCACACAAGTGGAAGTAACTCTCTTTACAGTGGATGGGTAATAGTGAAACGTGTGCTTTCATTTTCAGTTTGACTGGTACTTCATTGCTTTTACAAGTAGGGCAGAGACAGTTTCAGGTGTGCAACAATGGGAGCATTTTCAGAACAGCATTTCCTCCTTATTAAGAATTAAAGTGAATTTATTCTATATTTCTTATTTTTTTGTTATCTTTTGGCATTTTGCCTTTATTCAGTAGTATACAGTCCAGGCAAGGACAACAAATGTGGAGAGTGAGAGGGATGACAAGCAGCAGAGGTCAGCAGCAGACACACAGATAAAGGGACAACGAACACTGGCACATTTACAGTGATGTGGATCAATATGCATCGTCCCTGGGGAATAAAGTAAAATAATACTGTGATTAACCCGTTCTATTCCAACAGAATTCAATTTCATTTGGAACACTCCAGTTAGTGTTTACATGAGACATTTAATTGTGGTGTTCCGCTAATACAAGAAAAGGGTCAGTGTACACAGAGTTGCACTCATGTCTTCACTAAGACCGTCATTACAAGCAGTCTATTAGGAAAATAATGTTCCATGTTAGATGACTTGTTGGAGTTCAAATTTGCAGACATTGGAAATTCTGACTAATGCTGGGTGATGTGGAAATTAATCATCACAATTTTCTTGACTAAATACTTCAAATTTGATATTTTATTTATTGACATTTGATGCTTCCACAAAATGTCGACAAAATGAGATTTTTGATAATCATCACTATTGACTAAGTGGACAGATAATAGAACAGCTGAACAGCCTTTAAAACCAGGAAAATGCAACAACTATGACAGCTTTGATATATCCCACTATGTAAATTCAGCACAGAAGAGTCAACAAAGATGTGGAAAAATGTCTGTGAAGTCACCATTGCTGACACTATATTAGAGGGGTTTATAACTGCATCATAATGGAAGCAAGTTCAATGTTGTTGTAGAGCTCCCAAAATTCTGATTGTGTTTTGTGTATTATTGAACATTTTTTCATGTCATCTTTTCCTCCTGTAGGCATGTTCACATACGACGAGGGCACCAAACTGTTTTGGTTCAACCCGTCATCATTTGAAAATGAGGGACAGTACACTCTGATCGGCATCGTTCTAGGGCTGGCCATCTATAACAACTGTATCCTGGATGTCCACTTTCCCATGGTGGTGTACAGGAAGCTGATGGGCAAGAAAGGAACTTTCAGGGACTTGGCTGATGCCAACCCGGTAAGCACTACCTCAGAAAACGTTGTGATTGTTCTGTAGTCGGAAAGTTATGCAATGGAACAAATACAGTTTAACTTTCAGCACTGCCAGATTGTGGTCGTGGATGTTTACTTTCTGGACAGCCATGTTTGTATCTTGATGAGAATTGCTAAATACGATCTGTGTTGGAAAGGTTCTGTACCAGAGCCTGAAGGAGCTGCTGGAGTATGAGGGCAGCGTGGAGGAGGACATGATGATCACTTTCCAGATTTCCCAGACAGACCTGTTTGGGAACCCACTCATGTACGATTTAAGGGAAAATGGGGACAAGATTCCAGTCACAAATGAAAACAGAAAGGTGAGCCAACAGAAAACATGAAGCATTTGATTAACTGAAGTAAATCTGATTGTTGAGGTCTCCTCCTAAAGCTGTAGTTCAGACTGTTCATATTGTATCATTTCATGGTATTGGAAAAAGTATCAATACTTAGATATTTTTTTCGACCCTAGACGTGAGTTTAGCGAGGATTCAATAGCTAAAAAACTAAATCCATCTTCTGATGGTAACCTGTCAAGAAAGCAATCCTTTAAGTGATCTGCAAAAAATAGATCTGTCAAGATCTTTTGGCAGCACGTGGGTGGGTCAGCATTTAAGTGTAGGTATTTAGCCTGATACAAGGGGAAGTTTAAAAGAAGTGCACTGTATATTTAACTGTCACTCAAAAGTTACTACACAGGAACTGTCCTCTGTATTGTATTTATACAAGATGCAGTGTTTCCATTCTGTGTCTAGCTGCTTGTCAGTATTTCTGTCAGATGACGTTCACTTACAATCTGGACTAATAATGCTTTTAATCAATCATATTTTGACACATCGGACATATCTGTCCGATACTGACCAAGACCCCTGAATTTTATCAAATCAAAATCATATCGTGGCTGACTTTGGGATATCGATAAATATTGTATCGTTCTCCAAAGAATCTTCGTATTGTGATGAAATTTGTGATTTGCACTCCTACAAGCTCCCACTGTGATCCATGTTTAAGTGCACATCAGGATTTGGACACTTGATAGTAACTGTCTCTGTTGGTGTGTGTTTGTGCAGGAGTTTGTGGCACAGTATGCAGAGTACATGCTGAACAAAAGTGTGGAGAAGCAGTTTAAAGCGTTCAGGAGAGGCTTCCACATGGTCACCAACGAGTCACCGCTCAAATACCTGTTCAGACCAGAGGAAATCGAGCTCCTCATCTGTGGAAGCAGAGTGAGCTGTGTTACCACACATTTGCATATTTTAGTAAGTCATTTAAATGTGCTCAAATGCTTCATTTCTATCCGTGCTTTATCTTTGTCACACACTGCAGAACCTGGACTTCCTAGCACTTGAAGAAACAACAGAATATGATGGAGGTTACAACAGAGACTCTCGAATCATCAAGTAAGTGTGTGTTTGTTTATAGCTTTTGAAAGTCACATGAGGTGTATCAGCCTTCCTGTAAGTTGAAATGTTTATTGGACCGCAGTTAAGACGACTGCTGTTAAAGGTAAATGTTGACTAAATGATTGTTTAATTAATTCCATTGCCTCTTTTGTATTTTGAGATGTTAACGCTGCACACATTCTGATTCTGTTTGTTTGCATCTCAGGGAGTTTTGGGAGACATTGCACTCGTTTGGTGAGGAGCAGAAGCGCCTCTTTTTGCAGTTCACCACTGGCACTGACAGAGCACCTGTGGGTGGGCTGGGCAAGCTGAAGATGATTATTGCCAAGAACGGCCCTGACACAGACAGGTGAGCCTCCTCTGAACAGAATGCTGCTCCTCACCTCTGCGTGGAACAAACTCAGAATGTTTCTTCATTCTAACAGAGACCTAGTTGGTTCAAACTGAACATATATATGACTTCCCTTCCTGAAAGTGATTGATTTAAATTTCAAATTAACTGCTTCACTTTCTTGGTCCTGTCTTCCAATGGTTTTAACATTGGAGTGTCTCTGAATTTGTCACTGTGTCCTAATCTCTTTATAGCTCTCTGTTAATATTAACAGAATCATTTTCCAAGTATGAGAGCAGATGACACTGGCTGACCTGCTTGTTACATTCTGCTTTAGAAAATCATTTAATGGCAATCAGCACTAACAGCAGACCTGCTTTCCTTTTTCCTGGGCCCTGTGTAGCAGCACTCCACTGTCCTAACACAGTGTTCACACTGACATGAATGAAGGGGCTGCTTTTTTAATGCCTGTCTGACCTGGAGTGCACGTACAAAATTGTCAAGTAGCTAACAACCGTGCAACACTTTTTTGATGACGTATAAATGAGACCAAGGTGTGAACTTCACCTCAGTCCCTTTCGAAAGATGAGGAGTAAAGACTGAAAGACAGCTTGTTAAAGGTAGTGCTAAAGCAGCTTGAATGAGTTGAGTAAGACTCATTCAGAGTGATATTTTCCAAGCTTATGCACATCTGTCTGGAGACTGGTAGCTTTATTCTCAGATCTCAAAGGTAACACAAGGTGTTAACAGGAGTCCTGCCAGGCATTATCATGCATACATTATTTGTAGTTCAGCATCAGATTCAACCCAGTGGTATCACCACTGCAATACCAAATGGACCGTATGTCCTGTGTTTAGTGGGGATGATCATCTGTGCATCACATTTTTCATTTTCACTGGAACATACTATTACGTATGATGATTATTGGGACATATTTTCTTACATCTGGGGAACAAGATTTGAAGTTCAGGACATCTCTGCAGCACAGTACTGTAACTTAATGCCTTTTTTTTTATCACACATTTTACCTTTATCACAAAATTGCAGCCTCTGTGATTTGGATATATCCTTGACATATTGCAGTGTCAGTTAATTGTGCAGCCCTACTAGCCACGGTCACAAGTTCTGCTTTGTTTTGTTTATGAATATACCTACTACTGCTGCTATGGAGTTGATGTACTTCCATTGTCATTGACAGTAGAAAGTGGGGGTCACATTAAGTAGAAAGTTAAGTGGTGTTGCTAAGTCTATTACTGAAAAAGAAAAGACTAGTTAGCCTTCTGTCTTTTTTCAGTTTACGTCTTGGTGAATCCACTTTGATTCTCTGCTGAAATTACAAACATGTTGGAGCTGACTAATCTCAGTTTTTGCTGCCCCCAAGTGGTTTCTCCAGGGTATGACATGGTTGCCTCTATAGCCCCAACATGTACCTGTACTGTCAGGGATGCACATATGAATGACAAAGTAGCCTACATGTAGCTTCAGAGGCTGGGCATGTAGCTGCTGTTTGTACGGTGAATATTCAATATTGTTTTTTCACAAACAAGTTTTGGAATAACAGGACTTTGAACAACACACTGAGCAAGTTTCATGTAGAGTTGTATCCATGTTTTGATTAACTGAGTAGAACACTGACAGAAAATTAAACTGCAACTATTTTGATAATCAATTAATTGTTTTTTACCAAACCATTTTTAAGAAAAGTTGTTAATATGTGAATATTTGCAGGTCTACTATATGATGTTAAACTGAATGTATTTTGGTTCTGGACTGTTAGTCAGTCATCTGAATATGTCAGCCTGGACATAGTGGAACTTGTCGTGTTCTCTTTCCCGGTATTTACTGACATTTTCTGAAGAAAATAATTGACAGATTAACCAATAATAAAAGTAATCACTAGGTGTATCCTTACTTTATTGCTCAATCAATGGTTCATTGTATTATTTTCTGTAAAATTTCAAAGGACATGTGTATGTTGCCATTTTGCTCTGCACTGATCAACAAAATTATTTGATCTGAACCAGCAAGACAAACTGTCACATGCGCTTTTCCTTGGAGAGGACTGTAGGATCACTTTGATCTGTGGCATAATTTACTCTAGTTTGTCTGTTCATAGGCATTTGTGTGATCAGACAGTTGGGGTTTAAGTGTTGTAATTTATTTGAAATTTGAAATTTTTATTGTTTATTTATTTTTGGGGTATTTGTTCAGATAGGACAGTTGAGGATAGGACAGAACAGGAAATGGTACATGTGATGGACGCTCTCCCAGCTTTGCTACTAGGTCGCTGGAAATTTTAGTTTTTTATTGTTTGCATTTTGCACTTTAAACTATTTTAAACTGGCACTGAGTCATTAAACACATTGAGAAGAGAGATCAAATGTGTCTTTAGGTTTTCTGTTTGATGCTGATGTGTGTGAAACTGAGCAGCTGTGTGTTGTTCTGCCTCGACAGGTTACCAACGTCTCACACTTGCTTTAATGTGCTGCTGCTGCCTGAGTACAGCAGCAAGGAGAAGCTGAGGGAGAGACTGCTGAAAGCCATCACCTATGCCAAAGGGTTTGGCATGCTCTGAGCCCCTGCTCCAAACACACAGCAAACGGACTCCTTCTCAGAAAGCCCATCAAACCCTGCCCCGCCCTTCCTTTATCAGACACAATCGAAAAGGTGACAAAAGACAGACCAGAGTATGTTTCCAGGAAAAGCAAGTCAATAATGAAAGAGGAGAAATGGTTCCAATAGAGCGCTCTAGTAGTTCTTCTACTGTGCCTGCATCATCCCACATGAGTCAGTGTAAGCACAGAGACGTCCTGATCAAAGTACCCACCCCCACATCCACATTATGTGAATGTGCTGCAGCCTCCCCATCTCTTTTTCTATGTACAGAGAGGATCATTTTCCTTATTATTTATTTTAAGGTTAAAATGGGTTATTTTTCATGCCTGCCTGTTGTGATAGCTTCCCTACTTGGGGAAAGGGGGAGGGTTCAGATTAAAATATGTAAATTTGGGACGATGCATTAACAAGTCAATATAAATCCCATTTATTGAACAAAAACGTGTTAAAGTAGCCCTGAACTCTTGTTCACAGACCGTTGACAGAGAACATCTAGTCTTAGAATAGTCTTTACTACAAAATCTTGTGTCCCCCACTGAAGAAAGAGCTCTCGCTGACCATTCCACTCACAGCCATCGGTTATTGTTTCTACCAAGTCCATTTTTGATCAAGGTAAGCATTTGGAAAGTTACCGTCATTTGGTCCAAAATGGCACATTATTAAATAGTAGTTTTTCTTTGTTGTTTTCGGGCCTTTTTTCCTTTTGGTGGGGAGGGGACACCGCAGGTTAGACTCAAATCTTGTCAGAGCTGTGTAAGTGCACTTAGACATTTTCAGAATGTTTGTTTTTTGGCCACAGGTTGCCATGATTGTTTGAAGCATTTTATTTCCATGTCTTCCTGTGTTGATGATTCTAAATAAAAACAGTATTTATATATCAGTGCGGTTGGAACTACGATACCGTATTGTGCACGTTTTGGAGGATGTACACATGTAGACCAGTCACTGCTGATGTTCTCAGACACAGACATAGAGCTCCTCTTGTGCCAACATATACAGTCAGTTGATAGGTGAAACCCCAGTAAGCACTTTGTGTTGTCTATTTCTGGCTTAGTCTTGTAAGAATAGACAGCTCACACTGCAGAGTCTCTGTTCAATATAACCCCAGTTTATATGGAACCTCCACATGTAGTCAAGAAGGCAGAGTGGACTAAAGAACGTATCCATAGATCTTTCATTGTCACTGTAGATCTTTAGTCCGTTGGACCTAAGGCTGTGGTTACGCCTGTCATTTTAATACAACATGTATCCTCTGATTACACAACCAATGACCTGACACATCAAGTGTTTGAGTTCATCATGCCAGGCCAGATCTCTGCCAGGACTTTTCCACCAACATGGAACTGGACCCGTTCTGCTTTGTGCATTTAATTTTGAACCATTTTGGAGTATTGCCACCGAAAATAAATTGATTTGGACCCAAAACATGAGATTTCCTTGGGAACCAGAGTGGGTGTGTCATATTCTACAGGTCAAACCAAGGTTCTAAGAATCGGGAGTGGAACCAGTTCAAGAACCAGAGCTAATTTGGTGGAAAAGGGCCTCGTGTGGGCTGGCTGACACTGTGATCAAACAGAAATCCAAGCACAATCTGAACAAACAGATTGTTGCGTCAAAGCTGCAACCCCGGGTCAGTCAATCCTGAATCCACCGAGTCTCTGAGGAGCCTCAGTACGTTCTTATCAGTCCCATCTTTGCTGTTAGAGCCACAAAGGAAAATATTGTCATTGTAAACATGTGGTTTGATTTAGTCTCTCACTATTATTTGTGGGAAAACAGCATTTGAAAGAACAATAACATTTTGATAAATATGTTTTTTGCCATCTTATCCACTGTCAAATGAGAGGATGAATCTAGATGTTATCTTGATTGCATCCAGTTGATTAGCTTAAAGTCTGGAAGCAGGCAGAAACAATGAACCTAGATCTGTAGAACAAAAAATCCACCTCTCAAAAACTTCAGTTGTCATCAGCTCTTTTAGGCCTCAGTCAGACTGACAGGCAAAATCTGTTTTTCTGGTATATCCAGCTTGATTTTAGAAAGTGTGGACATCAGTAAATCAAATGAAATATGATTTTTGCAAATGGGATCCAGTTCACATCTGGAGGTGGTTTGACATGCGATTCTGATCACATTTGTACAGATGCATCTCTGTCCAGATGTTCTGGATGCTCAAATCAAATTTCAGTGTCTTTTGCATCACTCAAGCATGACGAACAACATCAAATTTCAGCATGATGGGAGTGTATCAGAACAGCTGAGCAGAACCCACAGGTTGTGTCTAGAAGGGAACCCCAGAACCATGAAAGCATGGTCTGTTTTTGTCCCTAAACCTGCCCAGATCTTAACCACAGTGGTTTCACATAATAAAACAAAATTAATTTGCACAATGATGAAACATGTTCAAGTCAGAAAATCAAGGGTTCCCTCCCAGACATGACCAAATCTTTGCCAGTACAGGCAGAGGACTATGGAGGACAATACACAGAAACACATAGATTGCCTTGTCACGCTTCCTTGTTGGAAAGCTGCATCACCAGAGTACATAGTGACTGATGCCCAGGTCGTTACCACAGCAACCTGTTCAGATAGGTTGGTGTTGTTTGCACACACAAATCCAGTCTGAGCATTTGCAGATAACAGTGCTGACGGACCGTCTTTATTTGAGTAAATCTGATTTGCCTGCAGTCAGAACAAAGCCTTAGTTTAACAGAAAGGCTAGGCTAACTGTCCCCTCGCTTCCAGTCTTTGTCCTCAGCAAACTAATCATGTCCTGGATTTACATTCCCCTGATATTGATATTGATTGTCTTCTCTGACTCTGGGGGAGACGGTACTGTGTGGACACATCACTGTAATTCGATTTCTGCTTGGCTCTGTCACATTCAGTGACAATGAAAACAGGTGTAACCACTGTCTCTGGAAATGTACAACAAATCAGACTTTTTCTGTTCAGCATTATTGGAATATCAACTGTGAAATCATCTCTCCACAGAACAGGCAGATCTTAAGTTCTGTTTTTGTTTAGTTCAACAGGCTGTATTTGTGAAGGACTTGCATGGTGTTGTTGCATACAAACTCAATTCACTGGTTTAAATGTGTTTTTTTTTTTAGTTTTTTTGTAAAACAACCTGGATCTTGTTTTGTAGTTTTGGCCATGATGCTTTTCATTTCTGAACTCAGCAATGTCATTCTGCATTAGGGCAAGCAGCACAAGTCATCAGACACCCGGTCAGGTTTTAAACATCTACAGTTTAACCAGATTATTGAAGCCACTTATTTGAAAGTGAAAACAAAATGGACACGCTAAACATGTTAAACAGTGTGAAGAAGAGGAAGAGCAGCAGCAGAAACTAGTGGATGTTTATTATGCACATCATATTTTAAAGATCATACCCTTGGTTTTAGGACATTTACTAAAAATTATGTTCCAGTTATTTCAGTACAATATGAAGATCAAGTTGCAGACTCTGGAGCCTTGGTTGAGTTTTGTAAACCATCACAGAGTACGTCAAGCCTGCATTACTTTTTGTCCAAGTTAGATGATCATTCTGAGGTAGTGCAGTGTAAACTTTTCGAGCCAGGCTTTACTTAACCTTCATTTCTAGTGCTGACAAAGATCAATGCAGACTTGATGGTCATTTAGATGAATTATACAACTCAAAACACATTCCAAGAGTTGGATTATTGATTTTCATACCAGACAATAATGAGTGGAAGCCAATGGCTACCTTCAACAGTGTGAAGACCACATCACAAATCAAAAACTACATCAAACATTTGAACACAATCATATATCATATATCAAGTATACACCAACATTGAGAACACTCCTTTAACATTTTGTTTTACCTCCAGATAAGTGGTTGTGATAACTGGACAAAAACCATCCACACTGCTCTAAAGCTGTTTGAACAGTTTCCTCTCATCTTCAGGTTTCTTATTAAGTGTGTCATGGTGTGATTAATAGCTTTTTGGAACTTTTAACCACATCTTTAGTTGTTCTGATCAGTAAATGCAGCTGACTCAGGTGTCGTCACATGACATACTTCAGCCACAGGATACTCCATCAAAGGTGCTCTCTGGATTCAAATGTATTCTTCTTTATCAACATCTGGCTTTTTTTGGTGTAATGTTAAGGACCATCGAAAGACTGAATGAACACCACAACCCAGACAACATTAACTGTCAGTGAACACCAGACCAAAACCACTCAAAGGTCAAAGGTCATCAACTTGGGTTCGACAACCAGTTAAAAGTCGGATTTCTGGCATTAAAAATTTTGAGTGCTGAGTCAAGATTCTGAGAATAAAATCAGAATTCTGACTTCAGTCTCAGAGTTCTGACCAACATCTCTTTATTTTGACGCAACACTCATAATTGTAATTTTAAATGCAGAATTCTGACTTAAAGAAATAGTTCTGAGTCAGAATTCTGACTTTAACCTCACAATTCTTACTTTGTTCCCAGAATTCTGACTTCAAAAAATGCGAGTCAAGACAAGACAAGAATTCCAAGAGTAAAGTCAGAATTCTGACTTCAGTGGTAAATAAGAATTCTGACTTTAAAGTCACATGTGACTATAATCCTCGTCCTTTTACCAGAGCCAGCTTCGAGACAACTGAACTCCATCCACTGATTAAAACCAAGATATGTGGTTCAAAGCTCCCAAAAACTACTAAGTGCATCCTGAGTTAAGATTTGTCAAGATTATTACAAAAAAAGGGTTTTCCTAAACCAGAGCTATGACAGATAGAAAATATCCTTGTTGAAAGCAACAGCGTAGTGATACAGAAAGAAACATTTCTGTGCGTGGATGCATTGGAAGCCGTGAGCAGTCAGTGACAGGTTGTTCAGATCAGATGGGTGTTCTGTGTGTTGTCATGGGCACTTCAGTGCTGGCTCAATCTGTGACTTCTCATTCAGACACTAGTGTGTCTAACCATGAGGTTCCTGCTGTCCTAGCGATGTGTCTGCAAGAGGACTATCTGACTTTTTTTTTTTTTTTTTTTGAAACGCTGCTCAGCCTGAGTGTGATGGTTCCCACGAAATGCCACTAAACCACAGTGCTCAGACCGCAGCAGTACACAACAACCCTGAGCCATTCTTTCTGTTCCATTGCTTTTACTTTCTCATCTTCTTGGTTTCAGCCAGACCTGGGCAAAATGATGTTGCAGAAAACACCCTTCATCGCTTGTTTTAGCCTTAATGGGAGTCACTTTGGACAGAACAAAGAGTGCCTGAACACAGGGACTAATACTGGACTGTGTATACAGTATGTTTGCTCAATTAACAACTTAGCTGCCATTGTGATACTGCAGTAAACCTCAATCATGTGGAACTCTGCAGGTTAAAACAAAAGTAAAGGATGGGTTCCAGCCGTTATTGAGCCCAGGTCTGGTTCCAGCTGTTTAACATGACTCTGTACCTCTGTTTTGTAATGCTGAAGATGCTGCTCACCTGGACATGTAAAAGGCCTCTAGAGCCTAGTGAAGGTAAAAGGTGAACCTGATCTTGGAAAGGGAAGCAGTTTTCATCAATTGGTTTGACTCCACAGTTCCATTCTAAAAGATACAAACTGATGAAAGGCTAAAGTATTCAGTGTTGTGACAACATGCTAAATAAAGATGACTGCTTTTTTCCAACTTGTATTGCCTTATAATCCTGTTTGAGTCCATGACAGTGAATGTCAGCATGTTCAGCTGTTTAGAGTTTCAATTTAGCTTTGACACAGAAGTATTCTCTCACATTACATCCGTCATCTAACTGACATGTCCTCTTGGTGTGAGTTTTGAAGATATCAGTTGTAGAAAAAGAAGTGTAGGAACTACACAGCCTGGCCAAAAAAGAGTCACCACCTGGTTTAACCAAGCAAATAGGTGAGATCCTTCCATTGTATAATGACTGCAGTGATTAATATGTTTCAGCTGGTAACCAGTTATTGAACCCTAACTGATGCAGTGAGCAGCTTCTCATTTCTTAAACCAGTGGTCCCAACCTTTTTTCCTTTAAGGCCCCAAAGTTGAGGCACCCTGCCCACAGATAGACGTTCAACAAAAGAAAAAGTGATTCTTTTGCCTTATAATCCTGTTTGAGTTTTGTTTACATCCCATACTGTCATTAGCATGAGCCTCTCATCCGTGAGTAGATGCACATATAAAAAAAAAATCACATTTCACTTAACCTCCACTATATTGATAGTCCCTTACTTGATGTCAACTCAAATTTTACCTGACATACATAGTAAAAGTATTTATGCCACTTTTATTATGAACATTTGAAAATAATGTCACAACTGAGCATTTTTACATCTGTTTATTTTAATCAGTTCTTGAAAAACAGACCTGGAAAACATAGTGTTGCTCTTAAAATCAGGCTACAGATATAACACATGAAAATGACAAGGTATGCTATATTTTTTGTCATATACACAGTATACTTGTTAATTTGGAAAGTGTGGGGCAGACAGAAGATCTAGGAAAAGTGGTAGTGATACTGCTGGTAATTTCCCCAATTGCTCTAAATAAACATGGTGCATGTTTTTGTAATTGATCCCAAAAATACTCTAGTAGGGCTGGGCATCATTCAAATAGCTTCATAATCAATTTTAGACCTGATACCAAAATGATACCGTTTTTGATGTCCATTGTTACGCAGTACAAATATTTTTTTTTCTACAAGAAACTTTTCATTTTAATATAACAAAATAAGTCTGTCAACTGCGTCACACAAACGGCTATATTATCAGTAAAAAACAAAGTAAATTATGGTGTAAGTCAGAGAGCATCTCTTTAAAGGACAAGTAAACAGGACTGACAATCTGACAAAGCATTCTGTACACTATTGTGGTACTACACAGTTTTTTGATATTCAGTTATTACTCCTAAAGTATTGAGGTACCCACCCCGATGCATATGTGAGTTTATAAGAATGGTTAACTTTCAAGGCAAGGTTACTATTTGACCAGGGAATAACGAATCAGTCCAGCTGTCCGACAGTACCATGGGATGACCTCAGAATGAGCGTCCTGAAGTGGAAGAGTCCATAAACCCTGACACTGGTAGCACCAGGCTCTACTCAGCGTCAGATCTGAGGGTTCGGACCTGGTTGGACATATTGGTGAGCCGTTGCTTCATTTTACGCTGGGAGGATTCATACTGCTCTGACATCTTTCGAAATTTGGTTGTCATGACTTCCAAACTGGCTTCAATCTCGTTGACTTTGTTCTCCAAGTCTTTGGCATCAGTCGCAGCCATCAGCGACTCATCTATGAGGTTATCTTTCATCAGGATGGCCCTTCCCTTCTCCTCCAGTGCATTTTTAGCATCAGGATACTCGATGAGTGCCTCCATCAGATCGTCTTTGGACAGGGCAAACAGATCAGAGTAGCCCACACTTCGGATGTTGGCGGTTCTTCGATTTCCTGCCTTACTACCCTTGATACCGAGGATGCTGATTTCTCCAAAGTATGCCCCGTCACTGAGGACCACAAACTGGGTGACTCCATCGTCTGCTACTACAGCCAGCTTTCCTTCTTTAATGATATACATTTCCCTGCCAATGTCCCCCTTCTTACAGATGTAGTCGCCAGGACTAAAAACTTGAGGCTGAAGCTTCAGGACCAACTCAACAAGCAAACCTGCTTCACAGTCCTGAAAGATGCGTACTTTTCTCAGGGTCTCCAAATGTACATTGATGGCTATTTCAGCCTTTAGCTTGTCCGGCAGGTTTTTCAGCACCTGCTTCTCATCACAGGTTTTCTCCTCCGTCCACAGGTAGTCGAACCACTTCACCACCCTAATCTCCAGGTCTTTGGTGACCTTTCGAAATTGCATGTACTGCTTGATAGAGTCAATCTTAGCCTGGAACTCTACACGTGCAGCGTTCATGTTGGAAATCATGGCACCAACATTGCCTACAATTGTAGCAAAGATCAGAACCCCAGTGAGGAAGTCAGCTACCACAAAAAAGTATTCTATATCTCGGACTGGGGGTGGTGTCTCTCCAATAGTGGTCAGGGTAAGAGTGGACCAGTAAAAGCAGTAGATGTACTGTCTGGCCAGGCGAGCAAATTCAGGATTCTTCATGTTTGGATATACCCATGTGTCTGAGCCAAAGCCAAGCACCTTGGAGACGGCAAAGTAGAGGCAGGCATTCCAGTGGATAATGATGATGATGTAAAGTACAAGATTACAAATTCGGAAGATGTTGGGGAAATTGGTTCGAGTTTCAGTCCGGTCAAAAAACTCAAAGAGTCGGCCTAACCTGAAGAGACGGTTGAACCTCCATTCTGGGTTGTTGATTCCGATTTTGAGGAATACAATGTCAGTGGGAATTACTGACAGGACGTCTAATTTGAACTGCCGTGTCTTCATGTACCTTTCTTTCAGGACCTTCTCGTCCTTTACAAGCAGTCCTTGCTCCAGAAAACCTGCCAGCACATTAGAATATGATTAGCATTAAAGATTTGTGTCATCACAAGCTGCACACATTCAGCAAAGTTCCCATCACTCACCTGTCCTGGCTCTCACAAAGGTGTCAATGAGGTAGAGGGCGTCTGAGATGTAGTCCAAAACCATCCATGTTGTAGTATTTTTATACTGCAGTTCATTAAAACAAGCCCTGCAGGGAAACAGACAGAACCATGACAAAGACCTCGAAAAGAACAAGAAGGTAAAGAGGAAAGACAGAACGCCATCATTTCAGACCTGGCCACCAGCATCATCAGGTTGTAGAACACTGGGATGGATATCGTGGCCAGCCAGTAGTAGTACATATCTGTGGCAGGGTCCATGATCCATACCTCCTTTCTGAATGAGAAAAAGTTTATTTTTTGATTAAAAAGCACGTTTACACCAAAGTTGTTGATATGCTTATTGAAAGTCAAGTGTTGGTATCAGTATTGAAGAATCTAAATCTAAGTTCAGTCCCACTTTTACTCAGTGTTGCTATTTGAGATTTTCCGTTATTTTTTTCTTTATTTTTAAAGGGACAGTTCAACCAAAAATTAAAATCCTGTCATTATCTATTCATCCTCATGCTGATTGAAAGTCAGGTTTAGGCGTAATCTCCTAAAGGCCTGACATATGGACACCGTCACACCACACACCCAGTTCAGTTGGTGTGCACACGCATGTGAACTTGACTCTAAACTAAGGATCTACAGTGAGTGAGTCAGGCTAAAATCATGGCATAAATACATTTTTTTAGTCAAGTTGGCATGTTGGGACTTGAGGAGACTTGGATTACACCAGATGAGCAGTATGGAGGCATTTTACGTTTTTATTCCTGTGAAACTCCAGCAGTGTTTTGTGGACTAAAAAACTAAACCTGACCTTCAAATGTCATGAGGGCGAGTAGATAATGACTGAATTTACATTTTTGGGTGAACTATCCCTTTAAGGCAAATTGGAGCAAAGATGTCAAAGTTCAATGAGCAGGGTATCTAGAACATTTCCATTTGATATAGAGTTGCAACCCTAGAAAATACTTACGGTTCTTCCTTTTTATCGTCTTTTTTATCATCCTTTTTGGCATCTTTCTTGTCATCCTTTTTGTCGTCTTTCTTTTCATCCTTTTTGTCATCTTTCTTTTCGTCTTTCTTGTCATCCTTTTTGTCGTCTTTCTTCTCATCCTTTTTGTCATCTTTCTTCTCATCCTTTTTGTCATCTTTCTTACTGTAACAAACAGAGGCAGGTCAGGTGAGTGTTGTCCTGCAGTAGTGTCAGAGAGCCTGAGGGGGGCACTGTGACACAGTAGTCACTAGCAGTACCAGTACTATGAGCACTGCATCATCACTGACGTTAACTAACATCAGCTGTGAGATCAGCAGGAGCACGCTGTGTGACCAATGACAGCTTTTACCTGGAAAAAGTCTTTTCTGCAGCCAGTGCAGTGTGTGGCTCACATCACACTGTGTACAAGTAAAGTTTTTTCCAGTTCTCGCTCAGTTTTCCCATCCTTCCCGATTTTAACCTGAACACTATGAATCATGTGAAATTCCCACATCTGTGTGGTTTCACTGAGGGACAGGACGGACTTGTGACTAATCAGGAGCATGTGTCCATGAGTGTGTGTTTCAGTGAGGCTGGACACTGGGACTTGGCACATCGAGAGGTTTTCTGCCATAAATGTGAAGTCTGAGAAATCTGACGATATCATCTGGGCTATTTTCTCAGAAGATAATCCACAGCCACACAAGATATTATACAACTGTTCAAAATGGCGTGGCCCTTTTATGGGGACCAGTGTGTCCAGATTTAAAGAGATCTATTGTCAGAATATGGCAGAAATAGAATATAGAATAAGGGAAGGTGACCTTAGATGTGGATTGTGTTCATAAACACAAAAGAAAATATCTTGCTTTTTATGACAGATATTCAAGTCTAATCTGTAAATCATCTAATGAAGTGTTCAAGAAATGTTTGCAAATAAAAATTATGTTAATAAGTAAAATAAAGCTGTAATGACACCTTGTGTTGGTAAGGAAATTTTAAGCAGAAATGATAATAATATAATATGTGGGACATGAATAAAAGTGGTTGTTGGACCCATAAAATGCTTCATAAATGTTAATAAATCACATCATTTAGTCATTATACATATTTATATTCTAATATATACATATATATATATATACACATATATATATTTCCTATATATCTGTCCAACAATTTGGTCCAGAGTGTCAACCACTGATCAGATTACCATTACATTAATTTACATTTGCTGTTGATATATAATGCCTGGCCCCCCAAAAAAGTCACTCTAATATTTGGTTGGACCTCCTTTAGCTTTGATTTTTCACTAAACTCTTGTATTGATGATGGGAGAGTTGGACCACTGTGTAAAGTCTCTCCAGCACATCTCAAAAACTCTCAGTGGGGTTCAAGTCTGGACTATGTGATGCCCCTATCACTCTGGAACAGGGTAGATCTGGACTCATCAGACCACATGACCTTTTTCCATTGATCCACAGTCCAATCTTTATGTTCCCTCACAAACATTTTTTATTTTTTATCCTCACTAATAAGTAGAAACAGTTTTGGTGACTGTGACCTTTACTCTGTTACAGCAGTGAGGTCAAGATTTCCATTTAACAACACTTTTGCTCAGTAATAAAATATTTTAAAAAGGTCTTTGATAGGCTGCTTTTCTTTGGATGAAGAGATTATCCAAGGGACCCTTCTGATCTGTCTGTACATCTACAGGTCAACTTAAAAATGAACAACTCTTGCATGGACGCTCAGGTGAGGAAACACTGAATCATTCTTGATGGAACTGAATTGCCTCTCATCTCTTAACAGTTTGTATAAATCTACTGGAGCAGATGATCTAAATTAATAATGATGAACGTGTGAGAGGATCCATATTTGATCTTACCCGTCATTGTTGTTGGAGTTGTTCATGTTCTGTGCAGCCAGCGGCCGCAGACCACCACTGAAAGACACAAATAAATAAATACATACATCTGCGACCAAGACACACAACAACACAATATCAGAATATAAGTTTCAGACAACTTTCTAAAAGTGATGATCACAGTCACACACACTTCATCCAGTGATTGGTCAGCTTCTGTCTAAGCTCTCTTTTTTCAGTCTTTACACAATTACTGCTGTCACTTTTCACATGAACACAGTCACTCAACAGTTTGCCTCTTGCTGGAGTCTAAACTGTTGATATCAAGAAACAAATATTTCTATTGTGGCTCACAGTGTTTTGTCCTCTTGTTCTGTAGCACATAGACCAGTGATTCTAAACGTGCGGGACACAGTCCACCAGTAGGACATAAGGGCCCTGCAGGTGGGTCTTGAGAGGTCATGAAAAATACATTTTTAAGTTAATTTTAATAAAACAAGGCCATGAGATTAAAATGATGTGTTATTCTTCTTTGACAGGCTGAATTCAGTGACCTGTTACATTAACATCTGAACGTATCTTAATTCTCAGGTGTCAGTTTGAGTCGTGGCGTTCTTACATTTGGTTCTGACTGATGTAGACAATTGGTGATTAGTTTCCCATCTTTGCTGAATTACTCCCTTTTCTTTGTCTATTCTGCCTAAATCTACACAGCTTGTTATTTAGTGGTGACTTGTTTCCCCTGCTGGACGTTGGATAGCAAAGACGGTGACAGGTTAACCTGCACTTGACCCACGTGTGCACATTCTGAATGACATCAAACACACCTTTCTTCACAGCCATTGGATAAAAGCGTCCTGCATTGGTTTGGATTTTAAAGACTAGAGGCAGTCAAAATGTGGGACATGGTCTCAATACATGGAGCAAGGGACAAAATGCCCTGGTCTAACTGCACTCCTGCTTAATGAAGAGGACTTTCTCTGAATTACCTTAAAGGTAAAATTAAAAATACATATTTTTTCCTCTGGCTTGTAGTGCTGTTTATTCATCTACATAGTTTTGGTGTGAGCTGCAGAGTTTTGGTGATATCAGCTGTAGAGATGTCTGACTTCTCTCCGCTATAATGGAACTAAGTGACACTTGGCTTGTGGTGCTAAAAGACACATTCATCATTAAAATGATTTCATTTTAAAGCTAATGTGTTTCAGAGGCATCTTTTGTAATGTTTGTTGAAGTTCTCTTTACATTCTGACAGCAATCGATAAATAAAAAAACAAGAAAAACATCTGGTCTCTGTGGCTGTTGCAGGCCTGTAAGAAGCCCATCCAATCACGTCATTCGGCCCAAACAAAACCAAACTAAGGTTCAGGTTCAGGGGTCTGGGTGTGGTTGGAGGGGTCCGGCTCACCTGCTCCTGCTCCTCATGTTGTCCTCTGGGCTCTGGCTGCTGAGGCCGGACTCTGCGGGGACAACACTGCCCCTCCCAAAGTGCACCATGTGTGACAACCTGAGAAAAGACATCAGAATGAGCTGAAATCAGTTTATCAGTGGAGACACACGCTGGGGAGAAAAAGATGGACACAATCAGTGAGACTCACCTGGACAGCAGTCCTGTCCCCAATAAAGATGTCTGATTCTGGCTGTCCATCAGCCTGGAGACACAGAGACAGAATGATGAGCTCACAGTCATCAAGAAATACAGGTGTAAAAGGGATAGTTCAGATTATTTGAAGTGTGGTTATATAAAGTATATGAAGCCCAGTGCTCCCACTACAGTCCTCTGTCTTTTAAACCTGTTTGCTCCATCTGATGCTCTAAGAATAAGTAGATCTATATAGAACAGATTCAGGTACAAAAACTATATTTAACAGAATATTTTGCATAGAAGGTTAGGATAAGTGAATATTAACATTAACACAGAATTATAGAATAAAAAAAAGTGTTTACAGTGTGGTACAACGTACTGAGGACGTTTCTAATAAACTTGTAAGCTGAGTTATTATTTTTAACTTTTAAACGTCTAATATCTTGTAATTTCCTCTAAATCTTTTGACTTGAAATGAGTCGAGTGAAGTTACTGTACAGAGTTCAAATCAACCTCCTAAAGAAACATGATCAGCATATTAGACTTCCCAGCATGCACAGTTTAAGACGCAAACAGAGAAAGTACAGTTGAATTAACATTAGATTATTTGACTTGAAAAGTTTATTTGTTTTGAATTGTTACAAATGACACCAGTTTGTCTTTTCAAATTCAGTCAACTTAAATTTGAAGACAGTCAGGACACTAACTGTTTTAAGTTAAAACAAATAGTATTAGAGTGAAGATTCAATATTCGTCCTGCTGATTTTACTGCACACACACACACAGTCAAAGAGCTTGTGTTTGTGTTTAGAGCCATTAGCTCAGCAGGTTTCTTCTTCAGCACTGTTAACTCAAATCCTCTCCCAGATTACATCAGCTAAAATTAGATTTTCAGCCCAGTGTGACATGTTGAGCTCAGGACTTCAGAGTTGTTCTTTTCTTAAAATCACACCGTAACATTAACAGTCACCACCTGCTGTGTGAACTGAGTTTACCTGAATGTGAGTGATGATGACGATGAGCAGCTCAGAGAAGAAGAAGTCAGGGGGAGCTCTGGATCAATCCCATACTGCTCCTCGTTTGTTCTTCCTCCTTCACATCACACATGAGAGTGGCAGGAAAGCCGAAGAAGAGTCATATTCCAATAGAGCCTGCTGTGAAAGAGTTAATATCTGTCCTCTAACACAAGTCACAGGAGCAAACAACACTCATGCTTTACTATGGACAAGATCTTCCCCCTGCTGTGGAGGAGGTCCTGTTCATCCACTCTCCCAACAGAGGATAAGGGAGGAGGAGGAGGAGGAGGAGGAGGAGGAGGAGGAGGAGGGAGGAAAGAATCATTTTCTATGCCTTTAAACTTAAGTCCCAGAGAATCAGCCAGTGTGGGCGGACACAAATAGATCGCAGTGATACAATAAATCAAGATCATGACATCAAAAAAAGATACTGTCCTGGTTTTTGGATATTAAAACATTGTAAAAGTTGTTGTTCACATCAATGGGCCTTATGCAAGAACCAGTTGTACAAACAGATTTGTTCTTACAGGGTGTGAACGAGTGATTTAGGAGAACTTGTCGTATTCACTAATTGTCTTGTATTCTGAATTTTCTTTCAGATACAAACACAACACTGTTTCTTTGCTTTAGCAGGTCTTTTAATTCCACTGCTGATGCTGTTAAAATGACGTCAAAATCAGAAAAAGAAGGAGACCGAGAACGGAGCCCTGAGGAACCCCAGCGGGGAGGCTGCAAGGTTTAGTCAAGTTACCCTGCAAGTTTGGTCCTTGACGTAGGATGTGAAGTTTGTAAGCAAGGTCTACTGAGCAACGTTAACATTACCATGGCAACAGAGGCTGCAGAATTTCTCAATAAAAGCTTTAAATAACATATTGACAGGTTATTAATGCCTGCAGATTGTGTTGGCGATAGGTTCTTGCATTGATTAATATGTGTATATTGTTATGTTATATGTTAATTATCACTGCGTAGATCAGCAGGACTGATTGGGATCTGAGCCTCCTCTATATTTATATCCCTTCCAGTCTGGGCAAATCCTCTTAGTGTGTGGATAGCTAAAGTGAGACATCAGACTCCACCTCCAGCTCTCTCTCAGAGAGGTGCAGGACAATCCCCCAGCAGCCTCAGCTAATCTCAGCTCTGCCTGCACTGCTTCCCTCAGCTGCTCGGACTCTCAGCTCAGAGTGTGACAGCTGGGAGCTCAGGAAACCCTCCGTACTACTGAGAAAGTGAGAGCAGCTGGTCAGGTAGAGGTGCAAACACAGTGTGACAATATGTCTTTTGGTCCGTCTCACTCTGTGAGTTTCACACCGAACACACTGTAATTAGCACTAGTGCAAATCAACAGTTGTGTTTATTTGATGTTTTTTGTGTTTCATGCTGGTGATGCCGACATATATTCAAGCACACTGAACAAACACACCTGCTACACCTGCACACACACAACCTGCAGTACGTCTGGAGAGTTCAGTGTCATAACTCTTCCTATTGACCTAACACTATTAATTTTGATCATTTAGATTGTTAAGTTTTAAACTTTTAAACACAATTTACTTAAACTTAAACTTAAAATATATTGTAAATAAAGTGTCCTCCTTCAGTTTCTTTGGCTTTTAAAAAACATCCCATCAGATAAAAATGTTCTAGACATCATCAGTTCATACACACTTATTATTGGAAACTTTATTCTTCATATATGTTGAGTTGTTTTCTTCCCTGTGAACAAATTTGATATTTTTGTTTTTTTAGCTGAACTGCTGTGCTCTGACTTGCGAACTCTCACTTGAATTACAGCAATTGGAATTGATCAAATTGAAGTGTGCCAAATTGCACTGTTGTTTCCCAAAAATGTCTGAGAATGTATTTGGAAATGATTTGGGGGAAAAAACACAGAAAATAAAGTATAAACAGATCTTCTAGGATTAAAATTGTTGTAAGAGCAACCTGGAAAATGGCTACGTCTAACCAACAGTCATCACACATCAAACTGTTGACTCTCTAATAGTTAACATGGAATGACCTGTGTGTGTGTGTGTGTGTGTGTGTGTGTGTGTGTGTGTGTGTGTGTGTGTGTGATGAGGCTGGACTGCAGCCACACAGCGGTCAGATTAGCTGCTGTAAATGAGATTAGAGTTAATCTGCTGCTGCCTCTTGGTGAGCAGACAGAGAAGAAGTGATGGATCACAGTTCACACTGATCAACACTTGTTAATGTGGCCCAGTCAGCAAATATCTGTCTGATGAACCACAGAGTGCATAATAAAAACCTAATGACAGAGGTGAGCTTTGTCAGTTATTGCTCTATCATGGAAAACGGTCAGTAGGTCAAGTATGAGTGAATGAATCTCTTAATTTACAACTCTGCCCTTAATATTATTCTCATTATTATTATGACTTAAAAAAGCCAGTCATGCATTGAGTGTTTTCAGTTGTATTTAAAGAGCACCCTGTTCTAGAGGGAACACACCACCACCACCTAACAGTACAGGTTTCTTTTGAACAAGGTGGACACACATGTTTAGCAGGGGCTGTTCCACCAGGACATTTTGAGATTTCAAGCATCAAACACTTAATTTCCTGCATCCTGGTGATTTTTCATCAGGCTTGGGAAGTAACTGATTACATGTCGCAGGATTACGTAATCTGGATACCAAAAAAAGTTAACTGTATTGTAAAAAACTGTAAAAATGTGGATTATTAGTGGTATTACAGTTTTAAAATAAAGAATGATATCCTACCATGCACAGTGACACATACAGCTGATAATTCATTATCATGACCTCTAGTTAAAAAATGCTTCACTGGGTGGAAATTTCAACATTTCTGTCTTTAAATCAATCAATCAATAAATTGTGCACAAAGGAAGAAACAGCTGCACAAACTAATAAACTTAACAACCAACATAAGACACTGAGATTAGCTGTTAAATTAATCTGCATCTATTTTGATCATCAATTAATCATCATTTTTTCATAAAAAAAAAAAAAAGTCAAAATCCTCTGATTCCAGCTCCTGAAATGTGAATATTTTCTGGTTTCTTTACTCGTCTCTGACAGTAAACTGAATATCTTTGAGTTGTGGACAAAACAAGACATTTGAGGACGTCATCTTGGACTTCAGGAAACAATGATCACCATTATTGACATTTTATGCATCAAACAACTAATTACACTAAACAATTTCTCCATATTTTATAGTTATGTAATTAAAAACACAAAATCTAATGGAATATAATGCATGAAGAGTCACAGGGAAGTGGTTTATCAAAATAAAAATCCTCTGCTATTTTACAGTGTAAATGCACACGTTCTTATCCAGGAGCAGTCCCTGAACACCCCGCGCCTCCTGAAATCTGCCTCTTTGTCACCGGCCCCCTGTGTGATGACTGCTGCTGAGCTGCTGTCAGCAGTCTCTCCTGCAGGGATCAGATGTGTTGGAGCTGGTCTCCAGGCTGCAGCGCTCACATCATAACGCTGGAGGTCGTCCACAGATAATCACTTCCCCCGTGTGCACTTCTAATCGCCGAGCTGCTCTGGATGAGATGAGTCCCCGGTGTCTCCCAGGATGCACGGCTCATTGAATCACTGAACACAGAATGAGCCACAGACCTGAAGCTGTTCTCCTCATGAAACATGGCTTTAATAGAACAGTATTACTGCTCACATGACTGCTGCTCTGTGAGAAGAACAATTACACTGAAACAGCTGTATTGTTGGTTGCAATGACAACTGAACATATGGGGAGCATCAGGGAGACATTAGACCAGACTGAGGGGACAATACTAAGTAATGAATTGGCCTCCATAATCTAGAAATGTGCAATATCTCCAATCAGTCTAGTAACACTGAATGAAATACTCTAAAATGGACAAACTAGATTTAGTTTGAATGAATCAGCAGTCCAGAATCAGGACTGAACTCTTCATATCAGCAGATCAAACTGTGACATCAATGTGTTATCAACTCCCAGTGCTGCTGATGTGTTAACAAGCTGCTGACAGTCAGCTCTGCTCTGACAATTAAATTCATTACTGCCTCAGTGTCAGCTGTGTCTGCCCCCCCCACCCACAGGAGCAATGAGTCATGGTGGCTCCTGCACCACCCACCTCCGCCTCATACACCTGCTGCAGCCCAGATCAGTTCAGTCCAGCTTCACAGAGACCAAACTAATGGTGCATTCAGGTGATCAGACTCTAAAAATTTGAAAAAAGTTTCTTAGAATGAAAAAAAACCCCCCAAAAAACAAGTTGTCAACAGGGAAGTGCTGACAGGGTGAAAAGTTTGCCTGAGGGGTCAAAGGTCACAGACATTCAGTGTTAGTTTTCAGTCTTGCTCCTTACATGCAGAGATTTCTCTGGATTCTCTGAATCTTTTCATGATATTATGGATTGTAGATGCTGAAATCTATAAATCCCTGCAGCAGTTTTGTGTGGAGAAATGTTCTTAAACGGTTAGACTAGTTGCAGTTTTTCACAAAGTGGTGAATCTCACTCCATCCATGCTTGTAAACCAGTGTAAGCAGACATGTGATATGTTTTTATTTTAAATCTTGTACAAGGATTGTGCAACAACAAATATATTAAAGTAAATATCTGACAGCAGACGACCACAACAGGTGAGCGATCGAGTCTATCCTGTAGAGGTAGATCCTTCTTACACATGCAGCACTGCTGCCCTCTGGAGTCCAGGTGTATCACTGCAAGCGGATAATTATAACCAAATTATTTACTATTCTGTTTTTCTTTTATTTCTCATGCATATTACCATCTAACTGACATTTTACCAGCTGTGGAAATCATATTTCATATTCATAAAAGTACAAGTGCCCAAAAAGACTACTTAATTACAGTAATCTGAGTATTTGTAATTAGTTACTTCCACCTCTGCATTTTACATGAATATAAGTAATAAAATGGACAGCCTCATTATTTTTCTCCCACTCGAGGGGCCGTTACATGACCCGGCTTCAACCACAGGTGCTTTCCATGTACCCATTCAATGTCTGTCGATTACAGAGGGTGATCTGCTCATTTTGCTTTTGTATCTCATTTCTTGTCATGCCAGCTGTAGAGCTTCTGTAGAGGATTTGGCTGCAACACTGTGAACTGGAGATCTTCACCCATCCTCTCATCAGCACAGGGGTGAGTAGATATTGAGTGAAATTTCATTTTTGGGTGAACTGTCGCTTTAATCGTGCCTGAAAAGTTGAGCCTGTCGAGGCCTGATGCAGACAAAATTTGGTCCGGAACTGACCCAATCCTGACCCTCATTAGCATATTTCAGCTTGAACCCAAACAATTACAGCCTGACATTTTTCTTAACAAGCTTCCCTCTGTGTACCAAACAGTAGGAGTTTTCAGTGACAGGGACAATACATGCAGGGAACTGGAATTTACAACAACAAAGGAAAATAGACTTACTGAGGTTTAATTTTTTTTCCACATCATGTCAAAGATCCAAAATAAACCCTGTATGTGATGTACTTGAGAACGGAATGCAGTTTCTTTAAACAGCACTCGTGTAGGAATGATTGAGCTTTTTGTTCCATATAAGAGGCTGATCACTGAGGTCACATTTAAAAAGACAGTGTATGTCTCTGTCCAAAGGGTGGATTCAGAAAAAGTGTTACTTTTTGAGTTTTCTTTTTAAAGATGTGAAATAAGAAGAGAATCAAAAGAGGCCTTGTTAGTGAGTGTGTGGCTGTGTGTTCCCGCAGACAGCTGCAGTCAATCATGTGCATGATATCAGAGTGTGACAGTCGGGAACAAAGCTATCAGAGCTGAGATGACGGACATCCCCGCTCCGTCTGCAGCCCTCCACCTGACAGCCAACCGTGTGTGTGTGTGTGTGTGTGTCACATGATGAAGTGTAATCAGTACAGATGACCTTGTGATGGCTGACAGTGTGTGAACGTGACAGGGGTCAGACTACTCGCTGCCTCCATCTCATCAGATTATGGAGTGTGACTGTGACCCTGCTAACATTAGACAAATCCTCACAGTTGAGCACATTCATCTTTATTTTTATCATTTCATAGGATAAGTGGTTTACATTTCCTTCAAGGCCTCGGTTGTTTTCCTTAGTGTGTTCTCATGTCTGCTCCAATAACCTTCCGCCTGCAGCACTGGGGCTGTGATGTCATTGGGAGTGTGGGTGATGGGCTCAATGTACTCATGTTACATGTGTGGTGGGCCTGGTTTGTTGCCATGGGGATTGTTATTGTTTGCCACACAGGTGTGATCTCAGGTGTGCTGCTGTGCTGTGTGAGCTGAGGCTTTGACCTGCCAGCAGGTGGTGTTGGCTGAGCATCCAGGGTACAGATAGACCGATATGGTTTTTTCAGGGCCAATACCGATAACCGATATTTGGAGCCGATATTCATTTGCAGTAAAAGTGAAAATATTGGCGTCAAAATTTTGAACGATACAAACGCCAACACTTAACTTCGTTTAAATGCCTTTAAGCATATGTTTACTTTTCAGATTTGCAACATGCTAAAGTTTTTGTTTTGTTTTTATCTTAGACAATAGACATCTCTGTTTTAAAATTCTAACAAAAAGTGCAGGGAGCTCCCAGGCTCAGCAGCAGATCTTATAAAGTTAAATGAAAACTTAAACAAATAAATAAACAGCTTCCTGAAGTTTTATAAAGTGAATAAAACAAAATTTGCACAGAAATGTGAGTCCCAAATCAATTAGGAGTCCCAATTGAGCAGCACCAGATGGTGGTGCAAAAAACAGAGCTGTTCAGTGAGACGGCTTGTCTTGCAGAGACGTCACTGAAGACGCGCTCAGTTGGGACTGATAAGGGTGGTGCACAGATGGTGCTGTGGGTGGGACAACGCTGGAGACAGAGAGACAGAGCCAAAATAACTCACTATACATGTGTGATTCCAGTGGATCATTTCCAGGTATAAACATGGAAATTTGGGAATAATTTGTGGTTAATTTCTAAGAAATTTCAAATATATTACTTGGTAATTGCCACCTATTTACCCTGACCTTACAGGACCTGGAAATTAAAGTCTTATCTTACTTTTTAACCACTGATGTTTAATACATTATCAATAGAAGACATCCATTTGTCATTTTTTTTCTCATTTTAAGTTCTAGTTTAGGTTTGAGGTGCAGTTACTGCCATTTCTAGACTACACATCGAGTACTTATTAGTTTTTCATCCATATGTCCTGGTTTTCATTGGCTTGTTTGCAATCAGATCACCTGATTGGCCACAAAAATGCAGATGAAAGGTTTGGACATTAATTCAACTTGTACTCAATTATGATTTGGAAAGTAACCAAGTAGATTACATGGTGTAATAAATACTTAAGTACAAATAAAAGTACAGACTTGTGATTCTACTCATAGATGCACCCTCCAAAAACTGCTTAATTGCAGTAACTTGAGTATTAGTTACTTCCACTCCTGCACAAGTTTTAAATTTGTTCTCATAAAACAAGAAAATGTGAAACAATGTTCGTCCAACATGTCTCAGTGTGGAAGCAGTCAGACAACAGAAGCTTGCCCTGTGTGACCTGTCATGACTTCACACCACTTGCTGCTATTTGAACTCCTGTGAAATCAATCAATCTGCAGTGTTCTGTCAGGACGCGATCAATTATCCATAACCGAGCCGTGGGTTCCCAGGGGGTCAGAGGTGGCTGTGGTGGGATGAAGTTGTTCCTCAGTGTTCACTTGGAGACACTGTGTCCTGACAGCGTGATGCTATCTCACGTCTCCGTTACCGTTATCTGAACCCTGTGAACAGACTCCCCGCTTGTCTCTCCACCACTCCGTCCACACTGTCTTCATCTTGACAAACAGTCCTCTTCAGGGACATTCTGTATTTATCCATCTATCCATTTTCTCCTCCTCCTCTTCAGGATCACGGATGGTTGGTTTGTAGGCACATGTAATCCTTATATTCTTTGTGGCAGCACGCTCACGCCTCAGCCTCAAAATAACTGTTGTTACATGGGGACAGATTCATTTAAATATGATGCAGAGCTCATCACATACAGATTTAGAATGTGGACAGAACATCCCAGTGTTACGTTCCAGTACAGTCCTGTAAGCCTCACACTGTTCGGTTCATCACACACATCACACTGATCACTGATTTTGAAGGTCCCTTCACCTGATGGGAAAAGTAGCTTCTCACCCACATGGTATTTTTGTAACCTGGTTTTTAGGATCCTAGAATTTCTGATGCTGCAACATCAGCTAATGTCCTGTGGGGTTTGCAAGGACACTCATTGTCTTTTGTGTATTTTGTCATCTGATTCAGTAGATTAAGTTAGCTTTTGTTGTGTTTGCTGTACATAACATACACTTAATTTATTCATAAAAAGAACTTTTGTTTGCACTTTTGTCTCAGTTTTCCCTTCTTCCTTTTTCCCTCGTTACTTTTAAATATTGTTACTTCCTCATCCCTTAACCCAGACTTTGGGGGTGGAACATCAGATGTTTAACTCTGACTAGAAACTCTCAAATACATTTCTCCCTTGTGGCCCTAATTCACTCATTCCTTCAAACTCTACCTGCTGATGAAGACCAGAAAATGTGATAGAGGGCTCCAGAAAAAGCTAAAACAAAAAGCAGAAAAGGGGACACTGTTGAGGTTTAGTTTTGAGATATCCAAGATAACACACAACAAAGAACATGAGACTGAACACAGGAGTTCTTGGGTGGAGGGAACACAAAAAGATCCTGGATTATCAAGCAGCTGCTGATTGGTCGGCTGTTGGCCTGCTTGGCTGGCTCCGTTGGCCCCCGTGGCTCCTGGTGACTTGAAACCTGCTCTCTGCTGGTGCCTGAAACAACATCCCTCTGTTAGCGACTACACAGTGGCTTCCTCCTGTAATTACAGAGCCATGCGTCTGCAAGCGATCCAGCAGCCTGGTCCTGGCTGCACTCTGAGAGCTGAATGACTGAACGGTAACAGAAATCGTCCAGTCACTCTGCTCTTCCTGCCGAGCCAACAACAGTTCATTCATTCATTCATGTCCGAGGTCACACAAGAAGACGGTGAGGAGGAAGAGAAAAGGAGGACATTTCTTTAGATTACTGCTGCTGCAGGAGTCTCTGCTTGTCACTGGGTCACAAGGCTGCTCAGAGGAAACACTGTGTACAGCTGGACTCAGAACTGTGTTGACCTCATTTCTCAAGTTCTCAGAACTCAGCTGTGGGGTTTCACTGAGTTGCTGTATTTTTGATGCCAGGGTTTCAGTGCTGGTATTACCTCGAATTAATTTCCCAGTTCTGTGCTTCCTCTGAGTCCACAAATTGGGTACTGGGATGAATTTCATCTGGAACAAAAGACCGAGGATTAAACTTACAACCCTCCCGAGCGAGAAAACAGCTGGAGGAGTTTTAAAGTTTACTACTGGTCTTTTGTACTGTGAACCACAGAACCTTGGTTGAACCCCATGAATTCCACTTCCTGGCGCTCTCTGGAAGGAAATTCAGTCCATGCACACAGATTACAGGATTTTATTTCTGCAGGAGCCCCCCTCAAACAAGCTAAACTGCATTTTGGTCCAATTATTGCAAATGTCATTGCAGCTCTGTTCAGTGCTAAAGGAATCTGTTTTATTTAACGCCTGCAAGGCTGCATGGGTACTTTTAAACTACTGTTTTGGGAATGTTCTGGTGTACAGACATTTTGGTTATAAGTCACTGAATTTTTGTCGTACGTTCTCAGCAAGGAGACTTATAATAAGAATGACCTGCTCACTGTACATTATCCTTTACATGACAATATGTTATCATGTTACAACATTAACATGTCACATCATAACAAGTTATTAATTTATGACATCACACATTTAGCATAACAAGATAAAGACAGTTATAGGAAAGAAGTCTATGACATTATAAGTGTGTATATTATAATAACATGACAATATCTTGTTATAACATACTTTGCATGTTATAGTTTTTTCTTTTTCTTGCATGGCAGCAGTACACTGCTATATATAGTAAATGTGAAGTAAAGCTGCAATGATTAGATTATTAAATTAATCACCAACTATTTTTATAATTGATTATCCTTTGAGTTGTTTTTAAAGTTAAAAAAAAAAAAAGTGATTTCAGCTTCTTAAATGTGAATATTTTCTGCTTTCTTTACTCCTCTCTGACAGTAAACTGAATATCTTTGAATTGTGGACAAAACAAGACATTGACATGTTTGACAGCATCAGCTCTGGGAAACACTGATCAATATATTTTCTGACCTTCTATGGACCAAACCACTAATTGATTAATTAAGGAAATAACAGATTAATCAATAATGAAAATAATCATTAGTTGCAGCCCTAATGTGGCACAGTCTACAGTAAACAGGAGGGACTGAAGTAGCACGGCTTCTCGTCTTCCACCAGGTGCATGCTGGGAAAAGGCCTTGGACAAACACATCATAATCAGAGGTTATGGTCGACAATATGACAGAAAAAGAAAAGACAAGAGAAAGGTCCATTATGATTTTATTTGTTTCTCTCTTTGATTCAGTGACACAGGTGGATGAACTAATGGACAGTTGACTGATGTTAAAGTTCCAGTCGAGTGTTCTACATCAACATGAGATCATATGGAATATTAAAGCCAACATCATTAGTCATCTAAAGTCACCGAGCTCTATGAGAACTCGTATCTTTTTTTGAAATGCATGAACATCAGGTCATCGTGGAATTAACCTGTTCATTGTACACCTAACTACATTCATGGCCAGAACACAAATCAAGAGTTAACTATTCAAAGGTTGCAAGGCGAGACATTGACTTTAGCACTTAACATGATGAGATCCTAAAAACGAGTACTGCATTGCTTCTGATAAAGACTCTCTTCAACTCGTCACTTTGGTATTGCATTTATACATTACAATATTCTGCAAAGAAACAAAATGTACAACTGCATAAATATAAAATTCTTCCACCATGTTTTAATGGCTAAAACATTCAGAGAGCTACACCACAGTGCTGTGATGAATCCAGAAAAAAAAAACAAAAAAAACTTCCTTCTTTAAAAACTCTGTCTGTTAGCACTGTCGCACTTAAAGCAGGCCAGTGTCTAACAGGCTGGACACACGAGTCAGTCGACTACATTCAAGGCAAAATCAAAAGTAAAAGGCATGAAACCAAGTAATAAAACCCCGTCACACATTTAAGTGATTTAACAAAGCACAAAAAGGAAAAAAAAAGGCAAAGTAAAAAGAGTCTCCTGTGATCAGATGTAAAAGACAAATAAAAAGAGGAAAGAAGTTCCCTGGAGTGCAGCCTTTTCCTTACACAGATCAGAAGAGTGTACCATGTCAAACCGTTTATTCAATCGTTAAGAAAGTGGCGGTGTGTGTTCATGTCTGACACACACACACGCCTAGAACTGCTAAAGCTTGCTGGCAGGAGAGAAATGAGGAACAGCGTGGTTTGCAAGGACCAGATTTTGCGACTACTGCACACTCCAAAAATATCTACTGAAACCACACGAGGCAGCGATACGCAGAGGGGACAAACACAGCTCGCTACACATCAGAGATGGAATTTTACTTTACAGTCATCAATGAACAATGTCCCATGGCTTGTGGAAAAGTCTCATTTACAGCAGAATAAATATTTTTTTATTAGGCCTATTGCTACTTTTCCTCTAAATTACATTCTAACGCTAGACAGAAGTGTAGAAGCTAGTGATGAAAGCAGACTGATTACACCATCAGTCCACTGTCAGGTTTTTTCTTTCATTTATTCATTCAAGACTAGATGTGATTGACTTAACCGCTACAGCCTAACCCCCACACTTATCATCTCCTACATTAGATTGGTATTTATTTAAGGACAAAGGGGGGGCATGGGAGGGGGAGGGGCGGTCAGGGAAAGTGCTACGGTCCTGATGTCGGTCATAAATTGTTAACCTGGATCTTGATGTCAAAGCGTCCCTGGTAGCGGTCCTTGTCGCTGTAGTCGATGTTGTCTCCGTACACTTTGCACTCAATGCGCAATTCAGTGTTCTGGGTCAGGTTGGTGAACTGCAGCGCCACCAGCGGCTGCAGGTACTGAGGGTGCAGCAGCTTGCCGTAGTAGGGGTAATACTGCAGGGGGAAGCCGCCGCCGATGCCCCAGTACTTAATCTCTCCGATTTTACCAGCATCCTCCTCTTTCTGGTGGACAAAAACAGCCACATGTATGGAATGAATAAACTACAGAGCAAGAACAAATGTTTCACGGTGCTGGTACACATCATTATTTTGAGATACTATGTCATTTTAAAATACTACTGCATAATCTTGAGATACTACATCATTATCTTGGATAGTACGTCACTTTCTTAGATACTCATTTTAATCCTGGGTCAGTGTTTTAAAATACTAAGTCATTATTTTGAGATATTGAGCCATTATCTAAAGATACTAACCTATTATTTTAAAGGTACTAAGTCATTATCTTTTTGAGCTTCTAAGCCACTCTTTTGTGGTTCCAAGTCATTCTTTTGTGGTTCTAAGTCATTCTTTTGAGGTTTTAAGCCACTCTTTTGAGGTACTAAGTCATTATTTTACGATATGAACTCATTATTTTCAGATTCTAATATATTATTCTGAGATACTAACTCATTTTTTAGATGATCACTATCTTGAGATACTACCTCAACTTGAAATATAAGTCATTATTTTGCATTTTTCTGTCATAGTAAAGTCATTATTTTGAATACCAATTCATTATTTTGACAAACTAACTTATTTTATTGACATACAGGAGAGGGTAAAGTGAAAAAAGCAGACAAAAGAAAGATGTGTGTACCTTGTTGGTGCAGTAGAGAGGGATGATGTTGGGCAGCACCTTGGGTTGAGCCTCTTCAGGGATACTTTCATTAGAGGTAGGAGGCTGAACAAAAAGACAAATTAGAGGTGGACACGTAGATCCAGAGAGACTACTTTGTTTTTCTTCCAGAGATCCCATTTCTACCTGGTGCTTACATGTGATCTGTATCTGGTTCTCTACGCAACATGTTAATACAAGGAAGACGCATGCACAACCTAATGTGACTGGATCAATCAGACCCCTGACTGAAGGATCTCACTGTGATCAGATCTGAGCAGGTGTAAATGACATCTGTACAGTTTGGACACAATCTGAAAAAACCAGCAACATTCAAACCATGAAATTAAAGGTCCCGTGACTCCGCCTCCTCCTGTTATCTCAAGCTGCAGAGGAAACTTAAGCCGAGCCTTTACAGCAATATTGCTCAACGTGTAAGACGAGGGTCACACATGACTGACAGAGGTAACTGAGCTAGCACTAGTGCTAAGCTGCTTCTTCACAGGCTCTGATAACCTTTAAGTGTAAGTAATGTATAACATGGACTGTGGCCGTCTTCAGCTGTGTCCATCACCTTGAGGACATCACTTCCCCTGACCTGAGACACACCATGTCAGCTGACAAGTCCACCAGCATTGCAGGGACCATAATATTTAAAAACGTGGCACCACTGGCCACCGAGCTCCTAAATTCTTTTTGCCAAAGTACATATTTGGTGGCCCAAATGTAAACTTATGTAAAAACATTACAGAAAAAGCATTTAACACAACTTAACACAGCCTTCTTAACTCTGAAACTTGTGTTTTCCACCTTTACCACGAACTGTGATGTGGTGTTTCCTGAGGGCACAGTTTCCGATAAAAAAAACTAAGCTAATGTAAGAGGCTTGGGCATAAAGTTACACTGGAAGAGTGAGTCGCTCTCCTCAGGTGGTATTTAAAAACAAACAGATTATTTGAAATTACCCTTGGGCGGAAGTTGACGATCCTGTTGAGCTTTACAATCATACAGGGCTTGCCCTCCTTGAAACCAAAGTCGGGGTCTGTGAGGCCGGAGCAGGGTCCCAACCAGTCCCTGGAGAAACGACAGGCCTTCCTGATGCCCACGTCGCTCTCCAAGTCACCCCGGTTCTTGTACTCTGCAGGCACCTCTGGAAGGTTGAGTGAGGGAATAACTTGGATTAGGCTTCATGAACAGTGTTGTCGTGGCTGGCACTCTATGTAGCTATTCAGTTTTAGAACGTTCCAAAAAGATAAAGTGAAGCTCCACAGAGACACTGTAGTAAAACCTACCCCCACAGTCCTCGAACTTCATCTGGTCCCTCTGGTGTTCTTCGTCATACTTGGACAGGAACTCCTTCAAGGCCTTGGTGTAAGGCAGGTAGGTCTCCACGTCGTTCAGGCTGAAGGCAACTTCAGCTTTGTCTGATCGTGGGGTGTGTGTAAGGCCTGCAGGGGACAACACATCAGCCGCTTGTCATCAACACTAATACTATCACAAGTCACAAATTTGAGGACTTAGGACTTAAACACCACTGCCTTGAGACTTCACTTGGACTTGAGCCTTTTGATTTGAAATTACTTGATACATTGGGGGACCGAGCCCGAAGATTTAAGTCTGTTGTTTAACATTAACTCCCTTCATGCTCAGCAAGTTGACACCTAATTCTGTAGATCCACCATGTTTGAACCAGTCCAACAGCATCCAGTCAAGTTGCAGGAGAGAACCATGAAGAACTAACGTTACTGAATTCCAGTTGAAAAAAATGGGACCAAAGATAATTTGGTTTGTATAGACAAACTACAATAAAAATTTTTTGCAGTATACAAAACATGTGGGTAAGAAATTAGAGAGGCAGGAGCAACTTGTGCACTCACAACTACTGCAATTTAGTTGTCATCAAAGTCTGAGTTGACTAGTTGCAGGAGATATAGTATTTTTTCACCAAATAACAACAATCAGATCTCACTGAGAAGGTCTAAAATACAACTAATGAGGAACTAATGCAGCCAGGACCAGTCTGGGGGTAGGTGAAATGAGGCTGTTTTCACATGAGCTACAATCTGATTGGAATACACCCCCAGCAAGCTTGTCTGAGCTGGAGATGCAGTTTATCCGCAGTAACAATACAACTGCTCTCTTGCAGGGTTAGCAGGAACGTTCCTTTCTCTAAAACATCTGAAATTCTGCTGAAACCACAGATGAACAATTAGTCGTCAGTGACCACTATTCTTTGAAACCCAATTAACAACTTCCAACTTCGTTTGACATTTGAAGTCGCACAAAGAATGGTAAGTCAAAGCTAAAATGAACATAGCTAGTGAGCTAGTGATTAGCTAACGTTAGCTTGACCACAAAGTAACTTTGTAAATTAATGAGGCTGGAAACTCGCTGTTACATTACGAGTCCAAACTCAAAGTTAATCTGGAACTTGTCAGTCTTGACTTGTGACTTGAGTCTGACTTGTTACTTACCTCTGTTATATTAAACATCATGATGCCAGAGAATAAGCAAATAAGAAGTCATCAGTACCCAGAGAAAAGGAAAATTTTACAAACTTTGACCAATTTTTCACATTTCTTAAATTCGGCACCTGAGAATTATCCTTTGTCTCATCTCAGCCTTGGACTAATTTCAGCCCAACTTTTTTTGTCACACTGCACTGATCTTAAATAACAGTGAGATCTAAAAGAAAACTTGGTTGTCTTAAAATGAGATCTTAAATTCATCTCAGTGGTCGAATTTAAGTTTTACACCTCTGAGACACCTATAAGCTCAGCAAAAGATCTCCTGCTTTTCTTTTGGTCCTTTTTTCCCTTTAAGGAAGGAGAATCTCATTTATTTCTCAAAAGGTGACTGAGAGAAAAAAAACTTCCTTTGGGTAGAACCCTCATATCTTGAATAAGAGAGAGAGAAAGCCTGAAAATTAAGGCATTTGAGTTTAGATGTCTCAGAGTGGACACATTCAGGAACACTGACTATGTTAGAAATACACGTTTTTGCCAACTTCTGCACTTCGGATGAGATATCAATATCACTGTCATGTCTGTGCATCCTGGATACAGATACTGTTTCCTCCTGCTTCCAGTCTTTGTGCTAAGATTAGCTGAACATGCTGAATATGGTCCGGTTCTGCAGTGTCTCTGTACTGGACTCAGATGAAAGTGATAGATCTCATATGACTGAAATAAGTGGGTCTTTAAATGTCAGACTGGTCCTTTAGCGCAGTCACATTCAGACTCTTGACGCGTGTTGCTTTAACTTCGTCAATCAGCTGCATGTTTGGAACACTGTGTCAACTGTAATCAGCTGAGCAGAGATCCGGTCATCGACAGCAGATTTCCCTGTGACACAGTGTGTTTGGATGACCTCAAATGAACACTGATACGCCTCCTGTTTAACCTCCACTGGTTCACTGTGGGCCCCCCCTGACACTGACTCAAACAGCAGTCACACAGTAGCTGGCTGCCAAAGGCCGCCGTGCCGTCCCGTCAACTCAACAGTTGCCCAGTTGACTGTATTCTGCACATGCTCAGTTTGGCCTGATAAACCCCAGCTGGCCTTCTCCTCCATGGAAACCAGGCTGTGGTGTGTACACAGGGGAGGGCTGCCGTCAGTGCCGTCTCTGCACTGGGACCGGGACAGGAAGATAGAGGAAGAGTTCATTTCCAAAACAATCTGCAGCCATGTTACCTGTGGTCATGGTGAACACACGTACCCACTCTGAACATACAGTGTTCTGTGCTGACTTTCAGAAAGAAACGTATCACTGAGGCGGCAGTTACTATCAGATTTGGATAAAACTGTTTATGTTTGTGCAGTGTCAGAAATGTTGATAAGTCCTATCAACACTGTGGCATGTTAACAATATATCTAGGTTTCTGATTACTGCCTGTGCCTCTCAAGTCACCTCAGGGTTTGTCAGTATAAAGTATGGCCGACATTTGTATTATTACATCTCTATAACATCTTAATTATACTTAAAAATCACCCAATTACAGGGATGTAAATATATCCAGAAAAAATAAGCTTAGAAAATGTCTTGATACGGAGTGTGACCAGAGTGTGATGAAATCTACCACAATACAAGTTATTTCATTTTATGATATAAAAGAACTACTACTGACATTGCATTGTTTTTGTTTTGCGGCTATATGTTCATAATTCAAACAGGGCTGCAAGAAACGATTATTTACATAATTATGTCAATAAACTTCTGGATTAACAGTGGTTTGCCTACAAAATAAAAAAAAATACTGATTAAAGTTTCCCAAAGCCCAAGTTGACGTCATCAAATGTTTTGCCCTCAACTCAAAGATATTGAGTTTACGGTCATAAAGGAGTAAAGAAACCAGATAAATAATTGATTAATTGTTGCCAATTTTTTGGAAATGCTTAGGTCACCTCCGCTACTTTTATTTTATATAAAAAAAAAAGGAAAGCAGAGGTGTTTTACATTAAAAATCATCATCAGCATCATTTTTCTTTGTTTGTAATATTGTGATAAATATCATACTGTGGACTTTCTATTGTGGTGTGTATTATCGTACCGTTCTGGTATCTTTACATCTCTGCTTCACTGTGTATCATTACAGTAGGACTACCCCCTGAAAGTTGAAGATTCATGTCCAAACCTGCTCTGACGTGTTGCTTGTTCACCCTGGCTCCATTTTAGCAAAGTTTTGCTCACTTGCTTCACCTTGGACCTGTTTTCTCTAGTTAAAACTGATGCTAACGTTTTTTCTGTTGCCCATCATCAAAGCAGTCAACAAGGAGGACAAGAGATTAATTTAGGTTGAGAAGCGGCAACTTTTATATGATCTACCGCAGTGTTTCCCAACCCTGGTCCTCAGGATCCGCTGCTCCAGCACACCTGATTCAAATGATCAGGGCCCCGTTTCTCAGAGCCTTCGTAGTGCTACGTGCGTCGTAAGTTGTATTTTAAGGTCTTCCCAGAGTTGGGAAACAGCCCGCAAGTTTAAGGGAGACCTTAAGATACAACTTACAACGCACGTAGCACTACGAAGGCTCTGGGAAATGGGGCCCTGGTTGTTATCAGGCTTCTGCAGACGCTTGATGATGAGCTGATCATCTGTGTTGAAGAAGAGAAACACCTTAAACATGCAGGGCAGTGGACCCTGAGGACCAGGGTTGGGAAACGCTAATCTACAGCACTGTTTTTATGGATATATTCTTAAAAGGACAAGGGAGGAAAATGGATTTTTAGGGCTGACTTAAGAATATTACATCGTTTGAATAAAAGACTTACACCTGACACTTACTCATCTGCAAAGGGAGAAATTATAAGACACCATGCTGCACATCACTCAGATTATAGCTGGACAATTTTTCACCGTCTGCTCACTTGCTCACTGTATGTTAGGAAGATGTGTTAATCAACAGATTCTTCACATTGAGCAGTGTTTTTGTTTTGTCTATTTGTCAGGCAGTATGCTGTGTATTTAGGGGGGCAGAGTATCTGCAGAGTTTCTCTGAGGTGAAATCCAATTCCACTATGTCATGTCGCCCATTTGCTCATCGAAGATGCCGGGTGTGACGGGTACAGGCAGCTGTGGACCCGGACGCAGATTCTGACAGCCTGAATATACTCCCAAAAAGATGCGTACATGGACAGCTGCGGACGGCACGGACATGTAGTAGGCAGGCAGCTGCCTGGTCAGACACTGACCACGTTATCTTCAGCATTCTGCTTAGAAGTGGTAAATTTACAGCTTACAGCAACTTAGTATGACTTTTCTTTGATATCTGGTGTTAGCAAAAAATGTTGTCGCTGTTCATTCTTGACCTGACTGAAGGGTCCATTTAGTAGCTGTTCTGGTACTTTTGATAATATCACATGATCTTCATCAACTCAGTTTGTTCTCTTAAACGTATCACTGCTGAATTCAACATGAGAGAAACTCCAGCACTGTGTTCACAAGCTAACTAGTGATGGAAATACAAGAATGAATAAAGAATCAATCTGACTGTACATGAATGCATCATTCTGACTTTGTCATAAAAAGAAAATAAACAAGTAGTTTTGGTGGGGTCTGTTCAGGTGTTCTGCAAAAACAAATTGTGTCACTTGTATATTTGTCTCCACAGACAGAGGTAACCCTGTTTGGAACTGTGCATCATACAAAATAATACTCACTTCACTCAGTCACTTGACCACAATGTTACACACATGCATTCAGCCTGAGACTGACATGAAAAACAATCCTGTCATGTCAACAAGGTCACTGAGGAGGCAGCCTGTGATTCACTGAGTCAGCATCATCTGAAATAAGAGAAGCTCATCCTACACACTCATTCAGGAAGCTGCCATTTGTATTTAGGAAATATTAAAAGATCCTGTCCTGAGCGTGACCCCACTTGGTTGCTTGATTTGACTGTTACTAAGCAGTGTGTTTGTTCTGGCTTTCTTTCGTTGCGTCTACAGACGACCTTTGGACTCAGAGGCACACCTGCATGCCAGCATCCTGACAGATGGGAAGTGGGTGTCACTTCTTACCAGGGGGTGCGACTCTGTCCTGCCAGGTGGGCTTGTAGGGGCTCAGGGTGAGCAGCAAGGCCTGGATGGTGCCGATGAAGATCCCAGCCAGGCATCCGTAGAAAATGACATAGAACAACAGAATTTTGACTGCAGAGGAGAAGAAAAAGAAAGAAGGTGTCAGTCGAGCTGTACAGAGAGACGGAAGGTCAAACAGAAAGGTAGCAGGATTGTAACAATATATCAAATATCACATTATCACACGGAAAAAGTGTCTCAATACTGCACCTGACTGTAACCGTATCTATGCTCGTATTACAGGGTTCAGGGATTTCATTTTATCATATAAAAGGTTGTATACTTTTATTTTATTAAAGTTAAAAGGAAAAAAAATAATTTGATCAGATTTGGTGTTTAATAATAAATAATAATAATAATAATATTATTATTTCTGATATTGCAAAAAATATCCTACTGTGGACTTTTTTCTCTCAATATTATCATATCATGAGTTTCTGGTATGTAGTAGTTTTTAAAAATAACTCAAATTATTGTCTAGACTGCAATCAGTGTATTGCAATCTGATATGCACATATATGATTTTTTACAGAACATAATGCAGATTATTTTAATATATATTTTGTTCCATGTGTTTATTTTATTTGTAGTTATTTATAATGATTTAATACACGAGTGAAAATTTACTGTTTCAGTGCTGCAATGTCATTTTGGACAATATGTATGAAAATTATTCTGCCTCCATTTCATATTCTTTGTCATAACAGCTTGATATCCATATTTAAGGGGTCACTGTACCCCTAAAAGTCCAGTATCATTTGAACTCCACTTATTATGTTCGTTTTTTAAATTCCAGTTAGCTTGGAATAAGTAACTTATGTAACAGATTTTGCAGTAAAAAAGCAAACTACAAGTACAATAAGGCCCAGGCTGATATTATCACCATGTCTACTCTGGTACACACCACAGTGCACAGCTCACTTGTTCTCACTGAGGTATTCATTCTGTAATAACAGGTAAACTATACAAGACCTACGTTACTGTTGAGCAACTACTGATAACAGCAATTACACAACTGTGGAGTAACACTGAACAAAAACTAACATCAAGCTCAATACAAATGTAAAACATAACCGACTGCCTACAGCTGCTCCGCCTGTCTCCACTGACACTGTCAGTTGTTTCAGAAGGGACACAAAAAGCTGGAGGTCACCTGTTTGTAATGAAGGTGTGACAGACCGGTGATCCCAGGTTGGGCTGTTAGTGGACAAACAAAGTGTGTGTTTACAGTAAGAAACAAGTCATCCTGTGAGGGAGGACACTCAGGTGGACAGAAAGCACACAGGAGACTGAGTGAGTGAGTTTTTTGGTCACTGAGCTCCAGCTACAATCGGTTTATGCTAAAAAGTACACATCTGGAGAGACACACCGTCTCCAGTAGGGCTGCACAAAAAAAAAACTTCGTTCAGCTGTGATCTCAAGCATGAAACCTGCTTGCATTGCTGTGGGGAACCTGGTCTGCAAACAAAAGCAACAAAATACAAAGGAGACCCTCCAGCACCAAGAGCAGAACCACACAGGAAGAGCTTCAACCAGGAGCAACCAGGGTCCAGACACAGGATCAACCCACTCCAGTGACTGTAGCGGGACTTGTCCCTCATGTAACTTGACGGAGCTTGAATAGAGCGCAGAGACAAACTGAGGGGACACTGCAGTGTGCTGATGAGCGAAGCTGATACAGACTCAAGGTTATAACTGCTGCCAGTGAGCCCTCTACTGAAACTATGCTTTATAAAAGGGTGAATATTTCTGTGCTTAAACCTACATTAGGGCTCCAACTAACTATTACTTTCATTATCGATTGATCTGTCGATCATTTTCTCAGTTGATCGACTAGTTGTTTGGTCCCTAAAATGCAAGTAAATGGTGAAAAATCACTTTGACTTGTTTTGTCCACAATCCAAAGATATACAGTTTAGGGCTGCAACTAACAATTATTTTCATAGTCGATTAATCGTTTGATTATTTTCACAATTATTGGATTAATAGTTGTTTGCCTATAAAATGTCAGAACATGGTCAAAGTCCAAGATTACGTCCTCAAATGTCTTGTTTTGTCCAGAACCCAAAGATATTCAGCTTATTGTCAGAGAGGAGTGAAGAACCACAAAATTACGTTTTGGTCTTTTTTCCATTTACAGATTACTCAAATTGATAAATCGATTTCAAAATAGTTAGCAATTAATTTAATAATTGATTAATAGATTAACTGTTGTAGTTGTAATTCAGTTTACTGTCAGAGGACTAAAGAAACTAGAAAATATTCACATTTGAGAGACATTTTTCCTCAAAAAGTGACTCAAAATGGAAATTGTTAGTGATCAGTTTAATAGTTGATGACAAATCGATCAATTATTGCTCATATTTATACTTACTTTGTGTAAAATGTTGCTAGGGACAAGAGTGCAATCTACATTCAATTAATCAGCATTTTACTGGATCAAAGGCTTTACGATATCGTAAAATACCGAAATAGCACTTCTGATTCCTTATATATCTGAGCAGAAACACACTGTCCACAAAAGTCAAGTCTCTTCAACATAAAGTAGTCTTTCATCCTGCTGCTCCAGCTCCAAGGACATCTATCTGTCTGTCCGTTCATCTAACAGAGTGGTTGTCTCCACTATGAATGTGAGAACTACAAAGCCAGCATTCATAATACAACAATTCAGCACTGTCTTTACAGATTTACAGGAAGTTAACTGTGAAGCCTGTGTGTGAATACAGGGTGGTCATTGCTTAATCTACTCCTGGCTTCCACTGTCATACATGTTTAGTACGAAGATGCAAGAGAGTAACACACTGTTACAATCCCATTATCTGAGCTGCCGAGCAATGAATAAAGCGCGGCTGAGGTCAACCTTGCAGCTAACTAGCAGCTATTCACTCATCCAGTGAGTCTTTTTGCTGCATGAAGCAATGTCAAAAGGTCACAACAGCATGAAACAATTACTACAGAACATCACTTGAGCTTGTTAGTTGCAAGGACATAAAAAGCTCTTGTCCTCTGGACATCACAGAACTGACATTCCCACATATCTGCTTCACCTTATCTCAGTTACACATGAGTAACAGCAACAAAAGTTATTTTAGCCACTTACAAAAAGGTCCTAAAATCCTACTTAAAAAAAAAAACATTATCAGATTAAGAGTACATTATATTTGGAATATTTTCACCACTTTAACTTGCTGTTAGACAGGCTTTTCTGACGGGAAACTTTAGTTACATAATCAAAATATTATTCTCTCCAAGTCAACCAAACTCCATAGACAAATCAGTGATTTTGCCTCATAGAACATGGGTGTTGCTGGTCTTCCACTGCCTGGATTTGTTAGCTTATTTGTGTTATTGTGTGACTTTGGTGAATCTGAACTAACCCTTTAAAACACCGAAGTCACACAGTAATGCAAGCTAACTAACAGATCGAGGCAGCAGTGGACCAGAAACTGCTGTGTTCTGTGAGATAAAATTACTGCTTTCGCCTGTGGAGTTTGGTTGGTTTGGAGAGAGTGATATTTGGTTTATACAACAGTTTCCTGTTAAAAAAAAAAAAACTCTGGTGGCAAAGTAAAGTGGTGACAATATTCTAAACTGCTGTTGATTTTTTAGGTGGACCTCTTTTTGATTTTTCATACACTCTGTCCACAGCAGGACACTGCTTAGCTCAATCAATTAGTCAATTGACTACTTAATAAATATTTTGATCATCTCTTAATAATTCCAGTCATTTTCCTAGTAGAAATGTGAAACATTTGCTGCTTGCAGCTTCTTAAATGTGAGGATTTATTGCTCTTCTTTGTCATTTATGACAATGAATGAAGAGTCTTTGGGTTATGGACTATTGGATGGACATTGCAAGACATCATTGTGGGTGCTTTAGAATTAAACAATTAATTGTGAAAATAACAATTAGATTAATCAACAATTAAAATTAATTAAAGCATATCATTTTAATATCTTGTGTGTCTACCTGGTGTCCTTTCATCACAACCTTCAGCACAGCACTGCGCATGGCACACTTCCCAAATGCATCAGCATTTTTCAGATGACCTCAGAAGGACAAATCTGAGCCCCTGAGCTTCTCCCACCGCCAGGCTGAGAGACATCATGTCACTGAGACAGGGTTTGTACCCAGGTGTTAGAGTCCAGACAGAGCTGCTGTCTGTGTGACATTGAGAGCAGCAACAAGGACATGCGCAGTGCCGCCCGCCGCCACAGAAACAGGAGAAGAAAGGTCGAACAAGTTAATCAGTTGTATTGTTCAGTAGATTACAGTGACATCTGATCACAGGAACCCGACACGGATCGATAGTCCTCTCGCCGCTTCCGAGCAGGCCCTGTCACCTTGACTCACCTTGGACAGTGATGCATTTTTAACCCTTTGACGGCCCAGTCCACAACTGCTACAAGACAACTTGACGTTTCCCCGACAACAAATGTGGACACATAACGGTCCAATCATTAGTCAGCTTTCCACCGCACCGCTCTCACCGCGCCGCTCTACCGCACCGCACCGCAGCTCTACGCTCTCTGCATGGACAATTAGAAGTTGGAGGAATTCCGTTACAACAACCAAAAAGACATATTTCAACGCCTTATTTCAAGCCATTTAACACAACTAAAGCCAACACATTATGGGCTGTTTGGGGAAGGTCTTTGTCGCTGTCATAGCAACCAGTCAAACTTGTCAGATTGTCGCAGTAATGCCGGTTTGTTCGTGAATGCAGCACAGTTAAATCAAACAGGTGGTTAGAAACACGAGGCGACCGGCGCGCGCTCCTCCATCCGAGAGCGCGCGCATACCGACTGACCGCGAGGAGCCGGCGGTGTGTCGGTCACTTCACAGACATGTATACTCACACCAGCTGCCCCCGGTTCGACCCAGCAGCTCCCCCTTCTCCGAGTTCCACACGAACTGCTTCCAGCCGCCGTCGTCTTTATTAGAAGGCATGGTGATAATTTATGTCCCGTTAAGGTGTTCTTCACTCGGCGGACTCCCTCCGTGTGTCCCTACCCGTCGCACAGACACCCAGCTCGGTCCGCTGTGCGGCTCCCCAATATAAACCTCTCCTCCTCAGCTCCGCCCGAAAACTCCCCACAGGTCACCTAGGAGGAGGGCGGAGCAGCGGCGGCCAATCGAAGAGCGGAGGATCCGTGCGTACTCTCTGACGTCCTGAAGACGGACAGAAAGCCTATAGATGCAGACACTCAGCACTATACATATACTGTATGAGGCTGAGCTGTGCACATATGTCTGCAGGTAGAAAGTTTGTCATTGTCTTCAGGTGTTAATACAGGACGGCCCAAACCTCTGTCAGCCAACAGAGTCATCAGCCACTACATGAAGTAGTTCACAACATGAATATATATAACTTTAGACAGTGTATGTAGCCATACATGTTTCATACATACATGCACATATACTTTTGGAGGATCTATCTATCTATCTATCTATCTATCTATCTATCTATCTATCTATCTATCTATCTATCTATCTATCTGTTTATCTATGACTTGTGCATATTACAGACTATAGCCATGTTTCCACTGCAGGAACCTTTGGCAGAACTCACTGCAACTGACATTGGTTCCACTGCAAGAACCAATGTCTAAAGTCAAAAGAGTCAGTATTTTACCCCCAAACATGTACTATGGTAAGCCTCAACACCACCAACAATGACACTATATAAATTGACAGGAGTACTACAGGAGTAATCAGTATAACAACAGTCTGAAATGTTCAGCAAAGTTCCTGTACTTTTGGAAAATGCTCCCCCCCAGAGCAGGGACTTTTGGTGGGGTAAAATCATGGGAACCCCGGACCTTAATTTAGTCTCTGTTTCCTACAGTGGAAACACACTTCCAAGTTCCTTCAAATGATCATAGTCTCTGGCAAAAGTTCCTGCAGTGGAAACACGACATTGTTCATTTTGCTTTAACATGTCAACCTGGAGTTGTTGTACAGACATGAGCCAAAATGACGTGTAAAACAACCATCATACAGAAAACAACAGGCTGATGGAACCTTTTAGGTCCTTGAGAAAGTAGTTCTTGGGATTAAAAGTTCCAGGTACTTTGGTATATTGGTGTGTAGTGGTGCATATTGCAAAGTTTGGAGAACAAAATAGCAATTAAGTAAATCACTAACCTACAAACCAACACAGTGAACTGAGTCCAGGGCTACTAGATGTTTTTCAAAGCAGTCTGAAGAATTTGCTGTCTGTCATGAGCTTCAGCAAGGAAAGTGTTCAACGGCTCTCACACAGTAAATAGCTCTGGGCCCCAAAATCATTCAAACCCCCACCCCCCCACTGAGCCACTACAGCCCCACCCCTTACCCCCACTCCACAAACAGCACCCCTATTCAAGTGATCCATCAGCCACTTGTCATGAATAGTGAGTGCAGATAAGAACAACACCAGCCTGAGATTTTCCAGGACATGCATCCATCTCAGGGGTTTGTAAAGTGTCACAGACTGCAGAGGGACAATCAGCCGGTCAGACTGTCTGTGCTGCTGTCTGTCACTAGAGGACATTTCCAGGAGAGTCCAGAGAAGTCAATCATGGAGGTTTCAACTTTTTATCAACAGTACACACATGTTGAAGTAACATAAGTCCTACTGGTTGACATCTTTTTGGGTGGTTGGACAGCGTACACTGTAAAAAAAACAATTTGTTTTAGCTGAAAAAAGTCAATGTCTGGGCTGTACAGTGTAAAATGGTGTAAATCAAAGTTTTTGAGTTCTGAGCTCTTGTACAGGTCTAATGGATGTCCATGTGTAGCTAAAGACTTGTAATTCAGCATGACTGTTCAGGTTAAGTCACTGCATGCCAACAATTACAACCAGGCACACAGATTACAGTGCACCAACCTACAATTCTGAATGAAGTCGGCTGCTCTAAAACACTCATTATGACACAAACAATGCAGTCACTTTATCCCCTTCACTAACAGAAGGCAGTTCATTTAGCTGAGGCCTGTGTGCCTCTCGCTCTTGTCTGTTGCCACTTTAACTTAGTGGGTGTCCTGTGTTGTTGTGTGCAGTAGTGGACCCCTCCTCACAGCCACCCCCCCCCCCCCCCCCCCCCCCCCACACCACAGGGGTAATAAGCTCTAGTTACACAGCATTGCCAAGTATAGTTGAAACCTGTATATATCCTGCCTTCTCTCTAAAGCCGGCTCCAAGGGCATTTCTGCTGCCAGTCACGGGGGCCACATGATGACCCAATTCTCTCTCTGAGCTCCGAATAAGAGGTTTTTAATTTCTTCCCTGTTACCTCATACAAAATGACAGAACCTCTTAAATGTCATCTGAATTAATGTTGGACATGGTTTAAAATTGAATTTGCAAGAAATGAACAGAACAGTCACTGCCCTGCCCCTTTACACTGTAAAAAAAACTTACATGAAACTTATATTTGTAGTATTTATTTCACAGCACAATTTATAAACATCAGTTCTTCTAACTTGAGGTCTTTTGACTTGATATAATGAGTTGAATGAATGTACTGTACAGAGTTTAATCAACTAATTAAATTAGTATAAATTATGTAATATGATTGTGATCTATCGCCTTACACATAAAGGTAATAAATTAACAAATAAAGTTCTTTGTGTAAAATAACGAAGCTTATTTAACATGTTTTCTCCAGTACACCTGAATTAATATCAAGTTGATCTGACTAGAAAAGTTTATTTGTTTTGATTAATTACTTTTCCAGGTCAGTCAATCTAAAATGTTAAGACAGCCTGGACACTTTTTGAAGTTCGAACTTTTTTTTTACAGTGTACCCAATAAACCCAGAAACACTCACACACACACACATGACTTTACAAACGTGTGTACATCCTTCAACTTCACATTCTTGTCAGGCTATGTGAGCTGTGTGTAATGTGTGTGTTCATGCGTGCATGTGTGAAATCGCTCAGCAATGTGCTGCCATCTGGGCTCTTTGAGCTGTGTACATTTGTTTGAATGTAAACATGTGTGTGTAGGATTACGCACATGGGGGTTTTGACCTTTAAATGTCACCTCAAGGACAAGAGGGGTCAAATCACCAATGTTGTCCAGCTCTGTGTCACTCCATCATGGAGGACAGACTCACCTGACCCCCCCCCACCGCTCACAGTCAGGTCTCATCTTTCCACATGTCGTGGGCTACTTTAACCCTAACTCTAATCCTAACCAAACATCAACCTTTTTGTTCAGTAATACTAAGACAATATTCCTCAAAAGGATCTGAATTAAAGAGACCAAACCTTATCTTTCTAATTGGCAAGAGTTTTGGAAATGATGGTTGAATTGGCAAATTTATGATTTTAAACTCTGACTTTTAGTATGTCAGGATTCTGACTTTATCCTCAGAATCCTGACTTCAAACTCAGAAGTCTGACTTTATGTGTGGAAGTATGACTCATCTCAAAACTCTGACTTTAGTTTCAGAATAAACTTTTTATTCTGAGAATTCTAACTTCAAACTCAGACTTGTGACTGAAGTCCAGCTTTATTCTTCTGAATGAATGCTGATATATGTGCACATATGGATAAAAAAAACATAACAGAATTTAAACCAAGTGTGGATAATTAGGACATACATAGCTTGAGCTTCAAGCTGATCTGTGAAACATCAATTTGACAAAACAAACACAAAACACAAATTTTGTCCAGACGCTACCTATTTCAGGATTTTTCTTTTTACGAGGAAACCATAAAGTGACCCATCTCCCTCCCAACAGTTTGAGACCAGCTTCTACCCACTTGATCTGATGTTAAAACATCAGAGATCAGTGGTGAGAACACTCTTACACAGAGCACAACATCTGTCAGCGAGGAGGATGCAGAGAGGCAGGTGCAGCAGGTCAGAGGGGCACGCCGGGCCGACAGGTACCAGGAGCCGATGATGAGAATCCTGCCCTAAATTCAAGCAGATGCTGCTTAAACACCAGGGACCACCGGTGGACCTCCATCATGTGGCTGAACTTTAAGAGCATCTGCTAGTCTTCGAGTCTCACTGGGTCTCTGAGCTTGCTGGATCACTTAATAGAAATGGCGCTGGGCCTGAGATGGACCTACTCTGGAGGGGTTCCAAAGCGAGCCAGATCCGCCTCCAAGCAGGCAGTGGTGACGTCTCACCAACCGCAGCCAACCAATCTCAGTGAATTCTGCACAACCATGCAATTTTGTCCAGTCACCACAAATTTTCTCTAAATTTGACCAATCATTGTAGCTTCCTCTAAGTTCCACCAATCATAGCAGTCACCTGTGCAAACACACACGTACGTCTCAATGAACCAATTTGACATTTTATTATTTAATATTTTTTGTAGTTACATTTTTCTTGTCGTGGTTACTAAAATAATGCACGATTTGTCATTGTTATTGGCATTTATCATTCCTCTGTGCACTTTTTTAAAATAATTTTGTGCTTGCTGTTTTGGCTGAGTTGGACTGAGTGCTTCATTGTGGTATACCCTCCATGTGCACAAGTTGAAGAACAAGTTGCCTTTGATTTTTAATGAATTATAAAAAAAAAATTCACATGCAAACATTAAGACATGCATCAAAGTTCTTTAGAAAATCTGGCATTTTAGGCCACAACAACTAGAGGGACTGAGAAGAGATCCCTACATACACTGTACTGCTGTCACACCCTACAGCACCAAATGTGGATTAATACGCCTCTGAAAATAGTCCCAAAAAATGCACTATTTCCAAAAGCCACAATTTAAAAAGTTATTTAGAGCTACACTGATTTTTAGTTCTTTCCCGCAGTGACAGTGGTGAATCCCACCTATCTCCTTATCCAAACATCACGAGACAAGCTTTAATAATTGCTGAGAACTGCTCTGCTACTGTATACTTGTCCTGATCCGGGATTGGTCATAACTTGCACGAGTACAATGCTCATTTCCTGTGTTTATATGATGGAGTTAATGTGAAGGTAAGCAGCGGGGTGGAATCACACGGACAGGGTCTGTGGAGCAGTCAGGGAGATAAAGCCTAGAATTTTGTTAATGATAGAGCCTGGTGTCTGACAGCGACCACACCTAGACAACTGCTGCCTTTTGTCAGCTTGTGTACACAATAAACATGTGTGTTGGTACTATGGGAGGGTGTGTGGGGGGAGGGGGGACTCAAGGTGAAAGTGAATCTTCCTGTTTGAGGCCTGCACAGGTCACACGTTGCCCTTTACATGAATGAAACACGGGTGGCAGCTCAGGGGTGCGCCCAGAGGGAACCGGGGCCCAGGGTGGTGGCTGTACCATGCCGATTTGCATTTCCATCACCACTTTTATCACGCTGAGCTGCACCCGAGGTGAACCTACTCTGGAGTGGGCCCAAAGTGAGCCTGAACAGCCTCCAAGTAGTCCATGGTCGATTTGTGACAACCCTCTTTTTCTCCCCCTTGAAAAAAACATTTGTTGTAATACTCAGCTTGTGTGTGTGCATATCATCCTCAACCGACTTCATACTGTCTACATACTATAGATATGTTGAAATAATGTCCTCCAACTGGCATATTTTTCCACTTTAAGTTTTATTCATTTCATTGAAAACATGCATGTCTAGAAAAGTTATAGTCTCTCTTTGGACCATATGAGAACAGAAAACCAACAGCTGTCTGGAACGTAGGAAAACTAAAACATAAAATCTAAGCTAAACTAAAAAATAATAAATTAGACACTATGATGTATGATGTTAATAATGATGTGTTCTTTATACAATCTGAAGTAAATGAACTAAACAGCATGGTCTGATTTCTACAATCACGTGGAAAACAGTCCACAGAAGATGTGAAGTTTCGAGCTCGGAGCTGCTTGAGTTCACAGTAAATGAGCTGAGCTGCTGTAGTGCTGATAAGCAGACCCAGCCCATAATGCTTTATGATGGCCCATGGCACATGCATGAAATTAATAAGATAACTCCTAATTAATTCAAGTGCTGTGGATAAGGATTAGTTTGAATGATTTGGCATCAGACTTTAATCCAAAAGACATATTTTTCAGGTCTTGTGATCATTTTTTTTTTAGCATTTATTCTCTATATTTTCATCCTGACATGTTGGAAACTTTCCCACCTCCTCTAGAATGTAAAATAGGAGCGTGTCCACTTCACATGAGGTTGTAAAAAGTAACCCAGTGCTGTGCCTGGCAGGGTCACAGAGGTTAATTACTCATTAATTCAGAGCTGTGGATTATAACATTCTATTTCCTGTTGGCTTCCTCTCAGTTTCACAGGCTAATGAAAGCGCTGAACAACAACACATTACATTACTCTGTCTACATGACTGTTATTTTATAAACCACTTCTTTGTAGCATATTATGGTTTATTTATTATTGAACAACTAACTGCTGGGGAAAAACTTATTCTCTTTTCTTCTAAGAGTGAGATGAAAAGACTGAAATCAATCTCATGTTTGTGTCTCTGTCATGTTACCATCATTTACAGTAGAGGATTAGAGCCACATGTGAAAAGTGCATTTGAGTTTAATTGAATAAAGTCAGAATTAAACTCTAATTTTAATTTAAGCTCATGGTATGTTCAGTCTACCAGCAACAAAGCATCAGGCTGCAAGTCATTGCAGCGCTACAAATGAAAGATGAGCTGTCCTCAGCTTTTTTCTGTATGGCAATGATGTAGCAACACGTCAGCCAATCATATGTCTTTGTTTCACCACTTCTGTATCCCATCTCCTGTCTCCCCACGACTCCTGTACTGTGAAAAGAATAGAAGAAGAAGAACGTATCCTTGTCGTTAGCTAATTTCTAGTTTTATTTAACCATTTTTCTTCAATCTATGTTCGCTCCAAGCACAAGAACTCGCTGACGACAACAAGCAGAAAGCAGCACTTTACTGGTGACTAGGTGATAATGTTGTGAACCACATTTGGCTGTTTTGCAGCTGTGTGTGAGGTAATGTGAACAAATGGTCAGAATTAATCTGAGACTAAAGTATTCTCAGAATGCTGAGGTTAAACTCGTGATCCTGACTATATTCTCAGAATTTGGCCCTAATCTAATTCTGACTCAGAATTTTAATCCTGAGTTTAAACTCATAACTCTGACTAGAAACCTGGAACTGGAATTGGAACTTGACTATTTCATTCATAGAATTGTGACTTTTAACTCTTCTCTGACTTTATTCTTTGAATTTAAAACTTAATCTCAAACATCTGACTTTATTCTCAGGATCTCAGAATTCTGAGATTAAATTCAGAGTTTTGAGATTTAACTCAGAATTCTGGGATTAAACTTAATTAATTCTGACTATATTCGCTGAATTTGGTCTTAATCTCAACATTTTGCCTTTAGTCTCAGAATTCTGCCTTTACACATGGAATCTTGAGTCAGAATTCTGACTGTATTCTCAATTTCCGATGTTATCCTCTGAATTCAGTCTTGATCTCAAACTTCTGACTTTATCTCAGAACTCAAATAAATGATTCACATGCGGCCCTAATCCTTTTTAAGTAATAAACATAATTTCCTTTACATTTATATAATTATTCCACATGAGTACAGAGGTGTAGTCAGAACATGGTTATCATAGCATAAACAGGGTGACAGAGGTTTAGGTCTGCACATTTTGCTTCACTAAATGTAGTTAGGAAGAATAATGAAATCCTGGTAACCTCTTTATAATTTATATCTTGAATACAGTAGTAGACAGCCATAGTTCACAATTTAGGCAGAATACAAGAGGATCATGTTTCTGCCTGTATGTGTCCACAGACAAAGCTCCTGACCTTGACCATATCTTGCACTCTGATGGCAGAGTGTACTCTGCAGCTGTTTATAGATGAAACACTGACAGGAATGTCATAGTACGTTTTGTTGCGGGATATTGGCACATGGCATTTCAGCAGGAGTGCAGAGCTGAGGGACAGAGCTGGATTCACTGGCTATGGTTTCCAGTCATCATGCAGTAAACTACAGAAAGATTTAAACAGACCCTTACAGCATCAGTCTGATGTGTTTCTGTAGTTCTTATTATCAAGAAAAGCCCCAAAACAGTGATGTGTAATTCTGTATCTTATTACATCGAGTCCTGGTGGCAGACGACCCTGCACATCCCGCAAGAACGCAGACTGTCGCCTGTTCTTGTACCAAAACAAACATGGACAGCAACCAGCAGCTCGTTTATATGCAGTGACATTTGTACTGAAAAGGCCAAAACTATGGAAACAGAACAGGATAGAAAGAGAGGATGAAAGGAGTGAGAGTCTGGATGGAGAGGCAGGTTGAGTACGACCGACAGCGAGCGGATCTGAAGATTACACTCTTTACATATCACACACCATCTGATTTCATCTGCCAACTGTCAACACCAAACTGACCCAGACTAGAACAAACTTGGTCCCATCAGCTGTCACGCTCAAATTATATTCATCATCAGAGATGTGTGTCGCTGCCTTTCCATGCAAATAGAGAATTTGGATCTGTATGTGTGTGTGTGTGCATGTCTGAGATAGCCTACAGGTTTAACAGAAAAGTCAAATTTCTGTTAATGAGAAGCACATTTGTTTCTTTGTGTGTGTGTGTGTTGAGGCTGAGGGTAAAGAGCACACATGAGCAGCACTGCATGACACAGTAGTAACAGTAGTGATATTTGAAGATAATCACAGGAACATGGTGATAGCCTCCCTTTAACTTCACCAAATGAAATGTCTGAAGTCCTTTTGTGAGTCACAACCCAAGGCCGCACCGTAACGCTCCAGAGGTCAATAATTGACAGAGATCATTATGGAAAGTTTAAATGTCCTCTCTCAAAGACACTGGTTAATGTGTACGAGTTGTGAAAATAATCTGTGTGACGTTTAACTTGTTCAACCCGACGCCCGACGACTGGAACGTCACAGTTCATGAGTGGACGGGACAAAAAGAAAACAAGCAGTTGTACTTTTGTGAACAATGGAATACAAAAGATAGCTTCAGCTAGAACAATTATCATAACTGAGGTTAAAGTCCAAATCTGTGGCTTTCTGTACATTCTGAGTACAGCAAAGACATCTGGTGTGTTTATGGATTCATCTCATCTTGGTGTGTGTTAAGAGATGAAATTATTCTAAAACCAAAACCGTTAGAAACATCCTGTTGGGGCCGTGAGCAACCATACCAAATTTACAATTAACAAATACCAAAAGACTGACATCACCTGCTGCTAGAAGGGCAACAACAAAACACAAGGAAATCTTGATGCTTACAGCCAAGTGCAAAAATACAACTTCACACAGCTTTAAACCACATCAGACTGTCTTCATTCTTGTAAACAATATTAATTATATAATATTTTCAGTTTTTTATTTGCAGCTGTGATGCTGCATCGGATGCTCTTTCAGCAGTATTGGTCATCTTTGGCTGCCACCAGTCAGTTGCACACATACACCATGTTATCTAACACAGTGGAAAATAAACAGTGACGGTTGTGTGACCATGGACAATGTGATCTAAATGAGCTATTTAGATTAGATGCAGTTTTGTGTTTATTTTTGCACAGATATGACACCATAGACTGACCTGAGGCTGTTTTCCTGTTGAGTAACACTGTTATCGTTTACATCCCTTAAAAATAAACGTTATCTATAATTTAATGCTATGTTTTATTAGTTTAAAAGCATGAATTAGTAATTCAAGAGCACATTTTTTTTTATTTGTTCATACAAATGTTTGTTCTCCATGACACCTGCTGCTCCCCATATGTTTGATCAGTTGTAATCTCACAATAGTTTCAAGATGCAAAGTTCTTCTGGGAAACTGCAGGTGGGCTTTGACATGGTTCTTTGGTAATGACAAGCCAGTTTTATGAAGCTTTATTGATGCGGTTGACTGATCCATGTTCTCTTGTGGCAGCTAAAGTCTGTAGGTCTTGTTATATTCTATTCCACAGAACAGCGACACTGAGGCTCATAGTTCCACTGAGCAAACTGTGATGGGAGTGTATGTCATGCAGAAGGAGGGCGCAGTGCCTGGAGATGACCCAGAGGACATCAGTGTCCTGATTAAAGATGTGGAGGTCCTCGGTGGATGAATGAAGACATTTTTCACTCTCGGACTGGGTTGTACAAACAAAACTGAATTTAAGAGTTGTTCTATGTTATGTTGCACAATGAATTACTTGCTTGCTGGATGCTTGCTTATCCAAACTGAAATAAATGAATGAAAATAATAATAATAGTACTAATGAATCTGAATACTTTCTTATCAAAGCGTTACATTGTTTACCAGCTATCTAAAAAAGTTAACAAAATGTTACATTGTTAGCTAGCTAGCCAAAAGTTAAGAAACTGTTACATTGTTTACTACTGGCTAAATAGTTAATAAAATGTTACATTATTTGCTAGCTCACTAAAATAAATAAATAAATAACCAAATGTTAAATCGTTTACTAGCCTGCTAAAAAGTTGCCAAAATATTACATTGTTTGCTAGCTAGCTAAAAAAAAAAGGTAAGAAAATGTTACAATGTTTACTACTGGCTAAAACGTTAAGAAAAAAGTTACGTTGTTTACTAGCCTGGTAAAAAAAAAAAAAAGTTGACAAAATGCTACATTGTTTACAACTGGCTAAAAGTTAGCTACACCTTACATTGTTTACTAGCTCACTAAAAAGTTAACTAAATATTACACTGTTTACTAGCTTGCTAAAAAGTTGACAAAATGTTATATTGTTTACCACTGGTTAAAAGTTAACCAAACATTTCATTGTTACTAGCCGAAGAAAAGGCTAAACTGATTTTAACGAGAAATTTAAATGTAATATTTCATGTTTGGTGCAACATAATTAATAGTTAAACCACGATTTAAGGGTTTAAAAATGAATTCTTGTGGGTGCAACCAAGCCATGGAGATTATATGAATATTAAGGACACATACACAGAGCTGAGTCTGATCTGAAAAGGCACATTATATAATCTACTTCTATGTGTGATGTCCCTCTGTGAGTTATTACTGATCAGCCCGCATTTGCTTCACTCTGTTGCCGATCCCTCAGGTGAATGTTATTCTCTGGACTCTGTTACCCTATCCCCTGAAGGCAGGATATGATGTCACGACAGAAGGTGAAGGTGGGAACTAGATAGGGAGGCTTACATTTCATCAGCTCCTTCACTCCTTCGCTCATTAATATGCATATAAATGATGTATAGAGGACTAATTGCACTGAAGGAAACGTAACAGTGGCAGGTAAAGTGTGTGCAGATGATGAGTATATTTGCTTAGATGATAAACATTTAAATAAACCACAAAACAACCTGTCTGAAACCAAGATTTTTGTCTTATACGGGGCTTTTTTTTTTTTAGCCAGTAATCATCTACCAAGCTTCTGCTTCTGCCCTCCAGTCTACAGCAGAACAGAATACGGCCAGCTGCTGGTGTCCACTGTGTAATAAACACCCTGCCTATTAAACTTTCATTGTTTTTCCCTCTTGTCTGAGCTGTCAGCAGGCTCCAAACCTGTTCAGTGCAGATCACACATTGTGACCGGCCACTCCTGATGCAGTGGTGAAACACACACGCTTGCGAAACTTTGCGCTAGTTACAAATTAATCCACATCTCACTCATATTTAGCTGCTGCTTACCCCAGTACAAAGTTTACTATTCATTCCTTCCAATAATTCAAGTGATGGTTAATATTTGAGCCAGATAGATAACCTGATCTGCGGAATTAGACTACACCTCTTTGAACTGGGAGCAATTTAGCGCTTCACACTCACACTATAAAGGTTATGAAACTTTTTGAGGTGAAGGCCCAGTGCTCAATCTCAGCTCAGAACTGTTTCAGAGGAAACTCACCTCTTCAGCATTTTGGAAAAAGGTAGTCAGCATCTTAAAAATCTTGTTCCAGGTTTGAGCTCTGTCTACACTCCTCTTACCTGATCCTTTCAATGCTTTTCTCCCTGTGCAAACTTTGTGAGTTGTGATATCTTGTTGGAGGATTGGTAGTACTCAATTCGACTTGGTTGAGCCAGCTATGGAAGTACATTAGGCCCACATAACCAGGACAAAATGTCATCTGGATGGTGGTGTTGATGCCAGAAACATGGTAATTGTTCAAAATTAAAGTAAATTATTAAGAACACATTCTTTGAACCAGAAAAGGCCAGTATCATAAATATTGGACTAACTCTCCCACACAGTAGATAACCTCAATTTTTATGGCTTAACAACACATTCTAATTATCAGCATGGAATTGAAATACAGTGTTCAGCGTCTAGAATGGAAACACTCAACTTTGTGTTGTTCAGCTTGATGAATTCTAGTACTTTTTATTCATAAGTCACAGGTAAGCCTGCTGTATTCAAATATAAAAGGCAAAGAAGAAACTACATATTTGCAGTAGGAGCCAGTGGACTTGGAGCTACGACCCAAGATAAAAAAAACAAAATGAACTCAAAAAATGTCAAGAAAGGAAATATTCCCACACCCATTTTCCTTAATAAATACAACCAATCTCCTGAATTCAAGTTTCTCTCTTTTACCAATCTAAGACAAGCTTTAATTTTCTTGTTAACTCTATAAATACACTTCATTTAAATAAAATAAAACTAACCAGAACCATATTGGACAGTCTTTCCACTGTTATAAAAGTCACCAACTCTGGTTTGGTGAGAACAAATCCTTAATTCACCACGTTAGATGTGAAAATATTCTGGCTCTACAGGCTGTTTTCAGGCTCACTCGTTCTCCAGCAACTTGTTCTGAAGTTTCATGTTCAGGTTATATGTAAGATGTTTTATTTCCTCAGTTTTGCATGTTTCTGTTGTCCATAAAAATGAAAATGGAATATCTTTCATTTCACTTTATTTCAGATTCTTGAAAGTTGCACTTTTGTTCTAATTGGAGATCTAAGCTGAAAAAAAACTGTGGTCAGTTACTGTCTGAAGAAACTTAAAATAAGTTTCCCAGTGCTTCTTACAGGATGGGACCATGCGGTAGTTATGGAGTCCTAACCTTGACTTCATGACATTGGTTGGAGTGTTTCCTCTCCTCTGTCTCATACAGGTAATGAAGAATTATCTTTGTCCTGAGTATGTGTGCAGCGGACCTACAGTACCATGTGACCTCATATTAACACCTGGTGAAAGGTAGAACAGAGGATTTGGCCCAACATGAGAGACAAAGGAAACACTGTGAGTCTAGAAGAGGCCATGATGCCCTTGAAGCACAAGGTGAAAGTATCACAACACACCCTGCTGCAGCCTGCAGTCATATAAAACAGACAACCATTAACAGACTCTGCGCTGGATTGATAAGAGACTATTATGCTGTAAATCAGAGAGCAATGACACTGAGTCCTACTCTCTCACAGTCCTCCAGCACTCATTTACATACACTCCTGTGCTCACTATTGTTTATGAAAAACATGGTGAAAATAGAGCCTGACTGACAAGGGATTTCTGAGATTTTAGAGGGGAAAAATTCACACATTACCAATAAAGTGGCTGATATAGTGAATTTTTTGAGCCAAAATGAAACTAGATCTTTTCAGCGTGAATTGTGCACCAATAAGACTATGCAAAGGTACTAAGGAAGTTGTTTTCTTAAAAAAATAACTTTATTATAGAATATTATCTAACATGTTAAATAATTTAACATATACTTATGCCAAACAATCAACTCTTTGCTAAGCCCCACCTTCCTTAGACCCTCCTGCACACCATTAACATGTACAGAAATGGAAAGATTGACAGCTCTAGTTATGATTGCTAAGCTATGATTGGACAGTTGCTGTTTTGAGGTGTTGCTTAGCGAAGGGTCAGTTGTAGACAAGCACAGTGTGATAACTTTCCTGACCCCTAATGCTTAAAACCCATAAAGTCAGAGGTCAGGATCAGGTAAAGTGTTGCCTTTTTGTTCCACTGGAGGTTTCTGTCCTACCTGAGCTGGCCTTAGGACACCTGCATTACTGGTGAACAGGTTTATCACCCCTGTCAAACTCACCACCTGCAATTGCCCCCAAAGAGGTTGCACACACTGACATCAGAAGAGAGAGCCCACTCGAGGCTCATGTTCCCGCCTCACTGGGTAAGAGAAAAAAACAATAAGATAAGGTTGTGGTGGATGGCTGCCCACCATATAGTCTGGTTCCACTTTAGGTTTCTTTAACCGGATTTGTGAGATCATGCAAGAATCCATGTTGCCAGGCTTCAAGTTATCCGTTTGTGTCTGCACCAAAAGTGTTGCAACCAGTCACTGTTTTAGGTGTGACGACAGTGAGACGTGTCCATGGAAGCAACTCATCTCGAACAAACCTCCTGAGGAGTTAGTGTAGATACTGTGATAGCATCAGTTATATCAGAACTGGAGAATATTTTTTCACTGAAAGAAGAGCAAAGAACGACACTGAAGGCTTTTATCCATGGAAAAGATGTTTTCACCCTTTCTACCGACTGGCCGTGGCAAGAGTTTGATCTGATTGGTTGAAGTTAGCCTGTGGTTCATCCAGTCACCTGCCAAGTTTTTTTTTTTCAGTGCTTGCCCTTTTCCAGACAGTTCCTAAGTATAACTTCCCAGATGGTTCTGTGTAACAAACCATCTGGTGTGTCAGGTTCAAGGTTTCTGTCAAAAGAACTTTTTTCTTGCCACTGTTGCCTGAGTGTTTGCTCTTGAAGGGAACTACTGGGTCTCTGTAGATCATATTATCAAAGCACATGGTCTAGACTTGCTTTTTATGAAAAGTGCCCTGAGATAACTTCTGTTGTAGTTTGGCGTTACATAAATAAAATTGACTTGACTTCCTCCTCCTTGACTTTTCCTCTTCTGTATCCATCCAGGGGAGGATGTTGAGGTGATTCACTCCCGTAATTACCTCGGAGTTCACCTGGATGACAGGCTCGAGTGAACCGGGAACCCAGGGGCCCTTTACAAAAAGGACCAGAGCTGGCTCTACTTCCTGCAGAGGTTCAGAGGCTTCAGTGTCTGCAACAAGATGCTACAGATGTTCTACCACTTTGTTGTGGGCAGTGCTGTTTTAACTTAAACTTGAGAGCAAGACACACTAACACCTTCAACAAGCAAGTTCTGCAAGCCTCAGTGATGGAAAGAGTTGAGCTGGACTCTCTGGAGGGAGTGATAAAGAAAACGATACTGCCCAAGTCGGTTAGGATCCTGAACATCTCCCATCCTCTTCGTCCTCTTTGAGAAAAGAAGCATCCTCCATCAAATACTTATACCCCCAAAGGACTATCTATCGATATGTTTAACCAACAGAGACAAGTGGCAGATGAATCAGAGTAGTAGTAGACGTCATTGTGTTCTGTGACGACAATAAACTCAGCGTTACGGATCACCAGTCAGTTGCGCACAATGTCAACAAAGTCTGTTTTTAGAGGAGGACAATCTCCCTCTGGCCTGCCCTTCACCTGTCTGCTGCTGAAATAGGTAGCAGTCATCATGGATATGTGCAGTTAAAGGGGCAATCCAGTGATCAGTGATCCACCTCCAAAAAGTTGAGGTACTCACAAGAGACATTATTGTGACCTTAAAGTGTCTTTATATTCAGATTATATAAAGACACTTAAAGGTCACAATCAAGGCAGCAGAGGCCAAGATATTCACACATTTGGTGCATAGTATGGGTTAAGCTCCAAATCCCCTGGATCTTACATTACCCATAATGCAACTGTTTAGCATCTTCAAAGGGACAATTTACCCCAAAATCAAAACTACTGTACATATTTTTTTCCTGGTCTGTAGTGTTATTTATCTATGTAAATTTTTGGGGACATCTCTAAGGCTGATATCTCCAAACCTCTGCAACTCAAACCAAAAAAAAAAAAAAATCTAGAGAGATAAATAGCACCACAGGCCAAGGAAAACACATGTACTTTGATTTTGGGGAGAACTGTCCCTTTAATTAGACCCTCCCCACTGGCTTTGCACAGTTTTCAGCTGTTTGTCATGGTCTTAATCAGAGAATGAAACTGGCTCAGGTGTAACAAGCTTGACACTTTAATCAAAATATGACACGTGAGGTTATTTTACTCGCTGAAGGAGATCAGGAGAAGCTTAGATGATTTATTACTCAACTCCAGCGAAAGCTCAGGATTTACTAAGTGAGACCGCTGCAGCAGTGCCGAGGAGAAACCGAGCTGCACTGTAATCCCTCTGGGCAACTGCACACCGTCAAACAGAGCAAAGACCCCGCACTCCATATATTGAATTGAATATTTTCTGGTCTTCTCGCGTTAGCGCTTACCCATAGCTTTCTAAGTGAACAGCAATGGAAGCGTGGCTAATACTAGCCAGGTGGAGGGTATACCAGTGTGTCTCACTCTTGAAGTTACGAAACAATTCAATCCTGCTCTGGTATACTTTTTGACATGGCTGACCAATAGCTGAAGTATTATAGATTATTATAACACAAAATACAAATGGATATATAGTAATTAGATCCAATACAGTCACACTGCGTATTCTTTTTCCTCATACTAAAGTAGTTATGTGAAAAACTAACTTGTACTTTACATTATTTTTCACATTTCATGATTCAGAATAAGAAATCAGTAACTCCTGGTGGCATCATAGAGGATATGTGAATATTTTGTTGATTTCATACATACTCTGGTGAATATATGACCAATGTTTTCACAGACCTTCCTCTGCAGGGTTAAGCTCACATCAAGCATGTTGAGGTCTGTCAGTGTTTCAGGAAGAGAACTGTTCCCATCATGCTCTAACTAATCTGCTGTGACTGAATGTTTGCGGTGAGGCTTGGAAACCACACACATAAAATTTCTCCGTCACACTGCATTAAACCTGCAGCTTTTATCTTCAGCGAAGTCCTTGAATGCCGTCTAAGCAAAGCACAGAGAGGCAGACAATAGGAGTGTTTCCCAAGCATCACAGCGCCGTGGCTTCCTGTGCGACACAACATTGCATAACAAAGGAAAGTCAAAGAAGGAGAGGTGGAAGTGGACGGTTGTTTTAGTTCTAAGTACAAGAATGACGAAAATGGGCAAACCAAATGTAGAGTGTAGTTTATGAAGTAGTCTAAACTACTTGGTTAGTTTTAGGAACCACAACTTCTTAGTTGTAACATAACTTCTTGGTTAGGTTTAGACAACAAATCTTTTTGTTTAGATTTAGGCAACAATACATCTTGATTAGGTTTAGGCACCAATTTCCTTGGTTATGGTTGCAGACCTGGGAATACAAATTGACTCCAGTGCAACAGTGTGTTTATAATAATTTTGAACAACAATGGACCTCTATGACACAGAATAAGATATATCATGAAGAATCATTTCCTTTAAGGCCCAACATCATATGCAACTTTCACTAGTGTGTAATACCTGACTGACAATGACATCATGAAATATGAAATTTCATGGTAAAATATATAATACAGTGTTGCGTCTCACTGTTTTGTGTTGCAAGGAAATGGCTAATAATGTGGTGAGCTATTGATCTACAAATTGTGTGTAATGTGTGATACAAACAACCCCTCTGACTGTGCAGGTGTGTATGGACTTTGTTCAGGATTCACTCATAAAAAAAACAGTGGAGTCACCTTGTCCAGGCTGCAGAACATTGCAGCTCTTCTTGCCTTCCTCTTCCTGCCTCTCTGTCCAGCCCCCTCTTTACTACAACTTCCTCTCTACCTCCATGCTACTACTACACCTGCACAGAGCTCATCCTGCCTCTGCTCCCTGCACACGGGACTGAGGCCACACTGACCTCTGGAGGTTTGACACAGAAACAGGGGACATCCGTCATGTTCCCACAACTACTTCTGTGTGGAGTGCAGTTTTCCTCCGCAGGAGGAGCTGCAGTAATCTCCGCCCCCTGTAGATCACCTGAGCGCTGAACCAGGAAATAAGGACTGCGGCAAGTGTAGTGTCCTTCGAGCGCTCACCTTCAACTTTAGACTGTCTCAGCTGTGCATACATTCTCTGCGTACCATAAGATAGCACTGGACAGGTAGATTATAATAAGAACTGGCCAAATACAGTTATGCTTATCTGTGAGCACAGGCACATTTATAACAGACAGTAAAATATACAGAGCAGAGGTCTGCTGACTGTGAGAAGATGAGTCCAGTTCATCTTTTCACATCTCTCCACAGCTTCTCATCAGACAGTGAGTCTGAGGACACACTGCACTGCAGCCACACACACACACAGATCTTGTAACCAGCATGAAAAGTGTTATTAGTAGCAACAAAACATTTCCATATACAAGATGGAACATACACACGTACACAGACAGAAAAAAGAGAAAGAGACATGGTATCAGATTGCAGTGGGTGCTCCAGGAGGAGGCTGTGTCCTCCAGATGTCACCAGTGACGGAAAAGTACCGTCACACCCAGCAGAGCCTCACATCCTTCTGTGGGAGAGGGGATTAAACGATTAGTTCGTCCTCACTTTCATTTGCTCTCTTCTCCCCTCTTCTGGCTGCCGTTCTCTGACTGAGAAAAAAAAAAAAAACTGCTGAGCGTGACATTCTTTCAGCTCCTGCTGCACGAGCACAGAACGAGTTCACGATCCCACATTCAGACATGATGTGTCATGATGAACTCATTACACTCTTACACATAGGCAGAGATTTCAGGGATGGAGGGGACACGAGCATTTGTACCCCCCAAAATAAAAACATGAAAGTAGCAGAGGACTTTTATTCTGCCTTGAATCATCATCAAGCGTCTGAATTGTGTGTTTTCCTTTAAAAAACAAAAAGGGCATTACCACTTACACTGACGCAGAAAAGGCACAAATCCATACATAAAGAATGCAGGTGTTTGATGCTCAAAATGTCCTTAAAAGGATAGGTCTGTTTTTTTAAACAGTGTATGAGGTGCTTATCTGTGTACCATTGTATTACCTACAGTCGATGGCGGTCAACATATGCCCCCAGTTTGGAGTATAAGTCAGTCGTTCCGAAACATTTTCTTTTATGCTATTTTCAATCATTAACAATAATCTGGACAGCAACTGTTAAAAAATAAGGATCTAAATTGAATTTAGTGAAATAGAAAATAGCATGACAGCATCAGCAAGCACTTATTTCTTCCCTCCCCCCACATAAATCATATTTGTTCAACTTTGTTCTCTATATTTTCCCCCTGGTCATCTGCACCCCCGTGCAGAGGCTCTATGTCCCCCCAGGGGAGAGCACCCCTCAGTTTGGGAACCACATATTTAGTCTATTTTCACCACTTAACTTTGCTGCCAGAAAGTCTTTTCTGATGGGAAACCGCTGTCATATCACTCTCTCCAAACCAACCAAACTCCACTGACAAAACCAGTAATTTTACCTCACAGAACACAGACATCTGTTAATCTGTTATTTTGTGTTATTATGTGACTTTGGTGAATCTGAACGAACCTCTAAAAGACCACAGTCACACAAAAGCACAAACCACCTTAGCAACAATGGCAGCAGTAGACCAGCAACTCTCATTTCACCAATGAAGTTTGGTTGCACTGGAGAGAAAGCAATATTTGGCTTACATAACAACAGTTTCCTGGTGGAAAAGGCTGTCTGAGCAAAACTCTGAAAACCTTGATGTTCCACTTAGAGCTCAGGGAAATGCACGTGCATGTTTGGTGCATCATTGGTGGGAGGAGCTCAGCAGAGTGATACAAAGCAGCAGAGAGGCAGGTGGAGGGTTCTGCATTGTGTATGTTCAATTTGCCTATCCTGCAGTTTTGATTAATCTGTTCAAATGACCCTTCTACAAAATCTGGGACAGACTGTATACATCACACAGAGAGCAGGAGGACAGGGGCCCAGCAGCAGCTTCATCTGGCTATGACGTCACTTAACTTTAATGCAGTGTGTCTACTAGTTTCTAAAGTTTTAAGCCAGTCACTGTGTTCATTCTGTAGGCCTACAGTAAGGACTGAAAAGGCTCAGGGGTCAGATTCAGGGGGATCCATGCTTGCTTTCCCTGCAGCCACCACATCTCCAGGATTTTGTTTTATTATAGTAGTTTAGAGTAGTGGAGGATGCTTTCGGGTGTGAATTATTATGGAGAGGAGAGCGCACTGCTGTGAATATGACCTTCTTCTGACTTGATGGATGAGGTGTGTGTATGTGTGCGTGTGTGGGTGAGAGAGAGAAAGAGAGAGAGAGGATGTTTCTTACAGGCTGTTCACACATGTACATATTAGTGAGTCAGCAGTTGTGATGCCTGCAGAGGCAGCATGTCTGCCACCTAGTGAGCGTCAAACTGCACTGCATGTTACCTGGAGGCAGGACAAACTGCTCTGCCGGCTGTACCAGATCTGAGATCTGCAAAGATGGCATTATTTCTGTTCACTCAAACCTGTTTTTATGCATAAATATGCTGATGTAGAAGTAAAATGCTGCTTAGAATTGTAATTTGTATCTCCCCAGGGTACTGCATATTTTACATATATTTTGCATCGATCTGTGTGTGTATATATATTTGTAAAAGCAAGTATCTATATGCAAGTTGGACTTTCATAAGCAAGTGGGCATTTGTGCAGTAAAATGGAGAAATGACTTATGAGTTTATGAGTATTTATCCATCTCTAACATATTCTGATAATACACCCTCCTTTTACACAGTGGATTGGGTGTTTCATACCGGATGCAAGCTGCCCAGCCTGCAGGAACTGTGCACCCAGAGGTGCCTCAGGAACTTCCTGAAAGTCATAAAGGACACATCACACCCCCACAGCAGCCTGCTCTCCCTCTTGCCCCTTGGTAGGAGATACAGGACTCTCAGGACCTGCACCAGCAGACTCAGGAACAGTTTTTCCCCAAGGTATAAGACTACTGAACAAATACCTCACACACAAGTGCAATAAATCTGTGTGCAATATCTCATCACATTCAACACACACACACAACTGTTTCACACATAGACATGTAAGTGCAATACAACCTGTGCAATAACGTTCGAAGTACATATACTTGTCTACTTCTTTTTAAACTTACTCTTCAATGGAGCTTCCCAGCAAGAGTTGCATAATTGCACATGCATAGCCAGTGTGACAATAAACATCTTGAATATTTTTCTTTTTAATCTCCTTTTATTCATGGTTTTAAGTAAAGACAGAACAGCTAAGCAAGAAAAATAACACAGCTCATATAGACACAAAATTTTGTCACACCTGCCTGATAATTCCCACATCCCTTCATGACTTTACACACTCCTGTACAGCAGGGGGCAGTATGCTCCATCTGTAACAGCATCCACCAAAGAAGAAGACCTCCCCTCCACTGTCCACAGCTGGACACTGACAACTGACGTGTACAATACTTCACATGTAGTTAAAGTGTGTGTAGAGAACAGTTATGGATATAGTACTGTATCTGATAGCTGCTGCTCTTCTCATTGTTCTCATCTTGTTCGCGCTGAAGATTCGGAAGAGAACAGAGGAAGGTAAGAACCTCAAAGCTAACATTCGAGCTAATGCTAACTGTTAGCATTAGTGTTCCTCAAGCTGTTGCTTTAACTCAACGTTTGTAATGTCTGCACTTGAATGTTTCCGACACCATGTCATATTTATAACGTCTTAGTAAATGTATAAGCAGGTTATAGAGCAGACAGCTGGAGTTATTTTAATGAAGAGATGTCAGCAGCTGTCAGTCTGTTAGGAACTACAGGAGCTGCAGAGGGACAATCCAACTTGTAACAGCGCACTAAAAACAAATAAACTGGAGGCACAAAAGGAATCTGCTGAATTTTCTGCCTGTCATTGATTTATACCCATAAAAGTGGCTATAAAACGTTCGTCAGACCTACTTTGTTTTAGCTTCATAAATAATAAACTGAGAGCCGTAACCAATAAATTGTCTTTAATGTCGTTATTATTGATGAAAAAAGATAGTCACACTTCTGTTTATGAATAAAAAAAGTTCAGTAAAATGAAATAAAAATTTGCAACTTAAAGATAATAATTAAATAAACCTTATCCTTTTTACAGGCTTTTTTTTATGGTGTAAAATTATTCTGTTTGATGCACAGGCAGTGGTGTAATGTAACTAAGTACTTTTACTCAAGTACTGCACGTGAGTACAGTTTTGAGGTACATGTACTATTTTATATACAGCTCTGAAAAAAATGAAGAGACCACTGCAAAATGATCAGTTTCTCTGGTTTTACTATTTATAGTTATATTTTGAAATTAAAATATTGCAATTTACTGCATTTATTGGCAGAAAATGACAACTGGTCAAAATAATAAAAAAGATGCAGTGTTTTCAGACCTCGAATAATGCAAAGAAAACACGTTCATACTCATTTTGAAACAACACAACCCTAATATTTTAACTTAGGAGGAGTTTAGAAATCAATATTGAAGTCTGCAGTCTTAACGTGTAAAATATGTGTCACAGGCAGTAGTAAGATGTGTTGTGTGTCCTCTTTATCCTCAGCTGATGAGCAGCACCGGAGGGATGTTATCCGGGCAGCGGGCCCCCCTCAGCGGGCGGCAGCAGCAGAGGAGCGAGGGGCCGGCATGCCTCGCAGGAGGAGGAACCTGGCTGCGGTGATGGCTAACAGACGACCACAGATAGACGCTGTGGAGCAGGGTAAACACCGGCATGATGAACATTTGATTATTTTCAGTTAATCTGTCGGTCATTTTCTGCATTTCTCGATTAATTAATCTGTTGATTATTTGCTCCAGTAGTCAGTCAGTTGATTGGTCGATAAAATGTCAGAAAATGTTGATCAAAGTCTAAGATGACGTCCTCAAATGTTTAATTTTGCCCGCAACCCAAAGATATTCAGTTTACTGTCAGAGAGGAGCTAAAAGGTGAGAAATTTGACTTTCTTTGCTGAAAAAATGACACCAAATGATTAGTCAATTATCAAAATAGTTGTCAATTAATTTAATAATCGATTCATAATTGAATTATTGTTACAGCTCTAATTGCTACTGAAGTAAACAGGCTCAGCATCAAATCTCAGCATCCCATTTGGGGCATTTGGCAGACTTGTGAGTCCAGTCTGCTCAGAGAAGAGCCAAACCAAGAGGCAGAACAAAAAAAAAAAAAAATACTGTGATGGAAATCAAAAGCTCCCAATCTGTCTTTAGAAGTTGCCAGTTCATCACTTAAAGAGTAAAATTAGTTTGACGCTCTCATCTGAACAGATTACACTCTTGTGACAGTTGTGTGACGTAAAAGAGCCTGTGTGTGTGTGTGTGCTGCTGATTTCAGAGGAGGTACGTGAGGAGCACCAGCAGCACGGGGAGCGAGAGCAGGGAGAGCAGGGAGAGGAGGCGGAACAGAAGGTCCCGCCCACAGCAAAGATTGGAGCCAAGAAGCAGAAGAAGCTGGAGGAGAAACAGGCCAAGAAAGCCCAGAGAGAGGTGAGAGCTCCACACGGTGCCATACTGACTGACACGGTGTTATTTATTCATTTCACTGTTCTAAACAACTATAATACAATATGATAATAAAACCAGGTAGCTCCATATTTATATTGTGACAATAGAACAGAATAGAATAAATCTTTATTGTCCACCGAGCTCATCAAACAGGACACAGCAGTTAGCAAAAAACAAGTACACAGATCAGATAAAATACACAATAAACATTAAGCACCATCTGTTGCACCTCTCAGAGCTTAAAGGCTCAAACTGGCCTGAGTGAGGATGAGAGCTGTCTGACAGGATGCTCCTTATCTCCTTCCTCATCCTCTCTGTATCTATTGATGCAATCCTAGAAAGTTTATCCTGAAGTCTACAGTTTAGGCGACCGTACGTAGCAGGAGGATGAAAGGTTAAAACTCTTTCCACAATAGTTCTAGTAATATTGTAGGGATGACTATTTGTGTTTTCACAGAATATGAACATGATGAGATTTTCAATCAATAATCATCAGTAATGTTGATATGATGACTAAGTGGGTAAAGATAGAACAGTGTGGTAAGTTCAGAAAGTGACATCGCTTTACTGTAATGCAGCCTGTATGATATATTATGATATATTAATATCCAAAATCTAAGACTTTATTTAGTGTTATATCATTATGTCATTATAAGAGCAATATATTGCAAAGTGAAGAATTTAGTGGTTTACCTGCATGCACAGTTTAAATCCCTGTCACCGGCAGAGGAGCCGGGTGGTAATTTAATTTCATCTGATCGCCTCCTCTGATTAGGCGTGACTGATGATCAAACTATAACAAAAATTGGCTGATAACGATCGGTGGCTGATCAGTTGAAGTGCTTTCAGTATTAAAATGATCCAGTGATGTCACTTAATGATCCTGAATGACCTCTGATTCTCAAGATTTTATGATAAATGATAATTGAAGAGCTGAAATCTCAATGTACATCTCGATTAGTTGATTAATTTGGTCTGTAAGATGTCAGAAAATTCCAAGATGACGTCCTGAAATGTCTTGTTTTGTCCACAAACCAAAGATATTGACTTTACTGTCAGAGAGGAGTAAAGAAACCAGAAAATATTCACATTTAAGAAGCTGAAATCAGAGAATTTATCAATCAGATTAATCAACTACCTAATTAAATGTTGATTAAATTAATAATCCATTCTAAATCGATGAATCATTGCAGCTCTAAAGCGTTGAGTCTTGTGTCTTTGGTGTAAAGACCCTCAGTTGAAGTGTTGAATGAGAACCTTCAGATGTCTTCAGCTCACTGATGATGTTTGAACTCCTCCACCAGGCCGAGATGGAGGAGCGGGAGGAGAGGAAGAGGATGCAGGAGGTCAGAGACCAGGAGAGACGTCAGGAGGAGGAGAGAGAACGACTGCTGGAGCAGAAACAGGTCACACACACTCACACACCTCTGTCAGCAGCTGAGTGTTCGTACTGTGAGGAGACGCTGACTCTCTGTGCTGGTGTGTGTCCAGGAGGAGGACAGGAGGCGGGCTAAAGAGGAGCAGGAGAGACGGGAGGAGGAGGAGTACCTGAGACTGAAAGCCTCCTTCCTCATAGAGGAGCAGGGAGAGGAGCAGCAGCTCACTGAGGACCAGGTCTCATCTCTCTTCAGTTTGTCTCTGTCTTTGTCTCTTGAGTATGATTTAAAATGTAACAAGTGTTTGTGTTGTTTCCTGTCAGTCCCGCAACCTGCTGCAGGAGTTCATCCACTACATCGAGGTGAGGGCTCACACACGCCACACACACACACACACACACACTCTGACCTCGATTCAACCATGTGAATACAGAGTGAATTAACCAGTGTGTCCTGTGTCCTGCAGAGCGCTAAGGTGGTCCTGCTGGAGGACTTGGCGTCCCATTTTGGGATGAGGACACAGGATGCTATCAGCAGACTGCAGGACCTGTTAGCTGAAGGCTCCCTCACAGGTCAGTATGAGCAGGATGAAACACACGGCTCTTAAAAACACTTTTTTAAAGATTAAATTACAGGCCACATCAAACTTGGGCTGCACAATTAACCACAAAGTTGTTGAAATCGCAATACGGCCAAGTGCGATATCCAAATCACAGAGCCAGAACCAATCACTATTTTTTTGAAAATCGCAATTTGTGCTGTTAAAAAGGTAGGTGATATACACTGCAGCTTCAGCCTACATCTTTCAGGCTTTTTTTCACTGTCCAACTTATGTTTAATGACTTTATTGTAATATTTTTCACCTGAAAATTTAGATATCGCCTATTTTCTGTAAGAGGTCATGCATTTATTTCCACGAATTTGTAGATTTATATGTTGTGTTCTTATTTCTATTTGCAGGCCAAAATAAATTCTAAAAAATGTTACCACATGGTGCAGCCCTCGTCCTCATTAAGTCACACTTCACTTCCTTGAACAATGTTAAATATAAACAGCTGGTTTCATGATCATCATTTGACTACCTGCCACTGTCAGTGTATGTTGGATGTAAAGCATGTCCTCACAACTAACAGCTGCATGTCTGTAGATGAACCAGAGTAAATGTGTCAGCAGTTTGTGGTCGAGGTCATAGTTTATTTGATACCTGACTGATTGAGCAGTTTATCTGCCTGTTATTACTCTGTCCTCTGTCATCTAACATGTTATATGTTTGCTGTATGTCTACAGGAGTGATTGATGACAGAGGGAAGTTTATCTCCATCACACCAGAGGAGCTGGACTCAGTGGCCCGCTTCATCAGACAGAGAGGCAGAGTGTCCATCACAGAGCTGGCTCAGGCCAGCAACTCTCTGATCAACCTGATGCCTGAGAGCCGCAGCACCGCCTAACTGATGGACAAATGGACACCTGACTGAGACCTCTGGACGAATAATCACAGTGTGAAGATTTCCCTGAGCTGCTGGTGAACAGCACAGACTGGACTGTTGATCTGCTGCTGGCTGCTGTTTGGTGCCAGCTGATTTCTTTGATTATCTGTTGTACTTTACAGTGACACCACAGCTCAGCAGCCTTTATTCTCCAGTAGGTGTCAGGCTACTCCTGCTTTACTACTGTGTATGACATTAAAGGGATAGTTCACCCAGAAATGAAACTTCAGTCATTATCACCCTCATGCTGATTGAGAGTCGGGTCTTGAGGAGACCTGGATTACACCAGACAAGTAGTATGGAGGCACTTTATATTTTTTTAACATTTAAAAAAAACTGTTGTCAAACTCCAGCAGTGTTTTGTTTTTTGACTAAAAAAACTAAACTGGACCTTCAGTCTGGATGAGCGTGAGAAGATAATGACCAAATTTATTTTTGGGTGAACTATCCCTTTAAATGAACAAGCCCATAAACATGGCAAACAGTGACTCAGCATTGTTATGAAAAAAAAAACAAACTAAAAATGCAAAAAGTTTCAGTTTGAGACTCATATTTTTGTCACGTCTTCTCTGAGTCTGGTCCTGTTTCTCCTCTGGGGATGATGTCATAGAGGAATGTTTAGTTACAGTAATGTGAGTATTTGTAATTAGTTACTTCCACCCCTGAATATACCATACATCAAGGTGTCAGTTAAGACTAGTGTTTGGTAACTGCAGTAGTTACAATGGAAGTGTTATTAAGGGGGAATGACTGTGTGGTACTACCACCTTAAAGGGCCTGTAGTGAGCAAAGCATATTTGTGTAACTCATCTATATCAACTTCCTTACTTAATATCAATAAGCAGTAATTAGGAAGTTGTTGAGGGACAACTCGGTTATTGGCCTGGTAGAATAAGGTCATGCAGAGTAAGACAGTAAAGGGGTAGTGTGCACCATAAAAACACACAACTAATAACTTCAAATAAACATAAAATTTTATTATCTGATCTACCTTCTGACTTGTGAAACAGTTCACACACTGATGAGAGGCACATCAGGTTTTTAACCTGAAGTTAGTTTGTGTTGTTCTGAAGTCAGGACAGTTTGGTCTCTAGTTTCCATGAAGTCTTTCAGTTGAAGTTAAATTGAGTCCACGAGCCTAAAGCAAAGAGTCTGTCTCAGAGGCTGAGGTGGATTTCAGCTGGACGTGTCTTGGTCTTTATCTGTCTGTCCTCTCTGGCTCTGTCTTCCCGCAGTGATCTCCCACGTCGACGTGGCTCCTCTGTCCTGAAAACACCACAACAGAAATGAGTCCAATCTATGTAATGACTAACATCAGGAGCCGCTTTTTCATTTTTGTTGTCATTTCAATACCTTTATCAGCACACCCAGGGGTGCCAGCTCACTCCTGAGGGTGTCACAGGCTTTGAGGAGGGGGACTCTCTCTGGGTACAGTCCAGGTTTGTTGGGGGATCCAGGAGTTGGACCTCCCTGACGAGCGAGCGCGAACGCCCGAACTTCACTTCTGAAACGAGTCAGCTGCTCCACGACGCCCTCCAGACTCCCACCATGACTCAGCACGCCAGACTCCTGCACATGATGAAAAACTCTGATCATGTTCTCCACAATCCTAGTCCTTATATAAACACTGACAAATCTGTGTCTACTGTTCTCCCTCTGAGTTCTGACCTGACTGTGCTGCAGATCGATTCCAAACACGTCCAGGATGTCTCTGATGTAGCTGAGCATCGCTGCAAACACTGCAGGACTCCGAGCTGCTCCATCACTCTGAACAGACACAACACACACACACACACACACACACACACACACACACACACACACAAGAACTCAGAGTTCAGTGTTTCTCTTCAGTCACTCACTGACACCTTTGAACTGACCAACATCTGTAACCTCTTACATCTGGAGCCTCACTGAAAGTCTTTCTGACAGAAATCTAAATCTCTAAATCTTTAGCTGTGCAGTCAGACACAGGGTGTTACCTTAGAAACAGGCTGCAGTTGGCAGTTTCCATGATACACCAGGTTCATCACAGCACTGACGGCTCTCGGGGTGTCGAAGTCTTCTGCCAGAGCTTTCACCACACTGGATTTAGTCTCAGCCAACCTGAAGACACACAACAAGACAAGTTCTCCCAGTCAGCTGAAACACAACTAATATAAAGAAGAAAATAAGATAAATAAGTTTTTAATGTTTTCATCTTGTGTCTTACATTGTTGCATCTTTGTGTTGCTTTTGTCTTTGTCATTTTCACTGTGTTGCATCGTTTTCATTTTATTGTCTTGTTTGCGTTGCTTTTGTTTTGTTGTCGTTTATGCTTTGTTGCATCTTTTATGTTGTTTTCACCTCATTACGTCATTTGTGTCCTTTTCATCCTGTTGTATCTTTTGTGTTGCTTTTGTCTTGTTACATATTTTGCAGTGCTTTAATCTTATTGCATCTTTTATGTCATTCTCACCTTGCTGTGTCTTTTGGACCACTTTCATTTTGTTGCATCCTTTGCGTCACTTTTGTCTTGTTGCATCTTTTACATTGTTTTCATCTCATTACAATTAATGCAACCTGAACATTTCCTTTAACATAAAAAGCATTTAACGAAATGAATGAATCAGACTGTGTTCCTACCTCTCCCACAGCAGAGCTTCATGTACAGGTGAACACTGCAGCTGACCCTTCATGTAGGCCTGAGCATCATGCATGAAGGTGGAGATGGTTCCCAGAGTGGTGCGAGCCTCCAACATGCTGCTGTCACTGTAGTCGATGGCTGTGGAGACATAAATATTGTTATGTTCACTGCTGAAAATTAAACATCTGACTGCAATCAATGTGTCAAACAACACATCTGCTTCAAATGATGAATTAGTTATGCACTTATAAAGATATATTCAAACCAATATAGTTATGGTTAAATGTGCTAATTTGTTTTCTGTCCTCTATGAGCACATTTACTCTTTTATACTGATTACATGGATATTAATGATTTGATTTCCTGATATGTTTGTTTATATCACCCTGCATGGGCAAAATCACAGAGTGATCGAAGAGTATTTGTGCATTAGGAGTAAATAAGAGGATTTCTTTTCATTTTTAGAATAAAGTTGAAATACCATTTTGCCTTAATTCTCAACATTTTCACCTTTCTTTTTTTTGAAAATGCAAAAAAAGGGATTAATTTTCATCTTATGTCTGGCAAAAATGCATTTCAACATTTTATCTATTATTTTCAACGTTTCGACTTTTATTCTCTGCATTTTAACATCATTAACATTTGAACTTTCATTCTCAACATTTCACCTATTATTTTCAACATTTCATCTTTAAAAATCATTTTGCTATTCTATTTTTTTTACCTTATGCCTGACCCTAATGTTGTTCTGTCTTCAGTTTGATGCAAACCAAGACATTCACAAAAAGAGACACTTTATCATTTTTCCCACCTGATCTGTATTTGGTCAAGAGACAAAACATCCTGAATTCATTAGCAGAGTATGACTGCAGAAAATCCTGAAGAAAGATAAAAACACAGAAGGATTATTTTCACCAAATTCAATATAGAACATGTAAAATTTATTTAGTTCATCAGTGTTCTATCATGATGACTTTACCTTGATGGTGATGTAGTTCTTTAAAGATTTAGACATTTTCTCTGCACTGCCTTTTAGGTGTAAATGCCCTAAAACAAGATCAACCAATCAGGTGAACAAATTCAAAAACACAAACACTAAGATGTGCAATCTTTCGAGAGGAGACAACATGACTTGACATGTGCAGAGTTGTGCGGCAGAGGACAGGGATTTACAACCGCAAGACACACTTCAATTCCATTTGTTTCTGATGTGATTAATGAGAACTTTCGGGGGACGTAGGATGTACCTGAGTGGAGGAAGTAATTCGCCCACTGTCCACACTGGTGATAAGCTTCACTCTGAGCCACCTCGTTCTCATGGTGAGGAAAGGCCAGGTCGATCCCTCCAGAGTGGATATCCAGCTGACTGCCAAACACTGAGCTGAGAGCAGCACACAGACAACAACACTGTACACTGAAGAGCATGCAGCATCATTATTCAGCAATCTATTGATTATTTCCATGGACTGATGCGTCTGTAAAATTACAATCACAAGTTCCATGAGCCCAAGTGATCTCTCACAACTGCACATTTTGTAGGTTGCTGTAAATCCAAACCTCGCAACGGTCGAGCATTCAATATGCCAGCCGGGTCTTCCTCTGCCCCACGGAGAGTCCCAGTATGGTTCCTGGGGTTTGGACGGCTTCCAAAGAGCAAAATCCCTTGCGTCTCGTTTATTTGCGCTGCCTGGAAAACAATGCAGTTTGTTGTCAGTTATTAACATAGAGTCTGCCTCATACAGAACAAGCACACTTCAGAACATTAACTGGTATACTGAACTCTGATCAACAATAAAGAAAATTTGAGATTTTTGACCAAAAACAGTCTCTCAAATACAGAAAAGACAATACTCTGCTCTATCCAACTATCAAATGCCTTTTCAGCATCCAAATAATTTTCTTCAGTGACACAGATCTGTCCTTTAATGTGACAAAAAGACCGACAGAAACACTTGCCAGGTTCTCCCTGAGAATCCGCAGCTCCCCCAAACTTTCCATAGCGATCACCAATGGACTGGATGTCAAAATACACATCACCTGTAAACAAGGCACATGACACATGTTGACTTAGTTACTGTGATGATACAGCCATTATTCTAGAAGAGAAATAACAGTCACAAGCTCTTAAATATTCACCTTCTTTTGTGGCGTAAGCGTGTCCATTCTGAATGATCCTCTCAATAAAGGTGACGATATGGTGAACATTGTCAGTGACTCTTAAATACACTGCAGGAGGAATCACCTAAAATACAATGACAGAAGACAAAGACATGTTTATAGATGCAGAATTTATCATTAATCTTTTTAATGAATAAAGACAGTAGCTATAACCTATCACATACCTTTAATGACAACATGTCCCTCTTAAATTCATCCTCATACTTTCTGCTTATGACGGTTGAGGAAACATTTTCCTGCAAAACAAAGGAAATACATTTTTTGGTTTCAGCAAATTAAATAAAAGCAGCCGTCTCTCTGGTCTCTGGTGGTCTCACCTCCCAACTTCTTTTGATGATCTTGTCGTCAATGTCAGTGATGACCATGGCGTGGATGACAGTGATGCCAAACACCTTGGTCAGGATCCTCTGGAGGATGTCAAACCTGACGTAAGAGCTGGGAAAAGACAAACGTTAGTCAGAGCAGCAGACCGTCTTCACAACAATCATACTGATATGAAAAAGTGGGGTAGACACAGCTATAACCAACAGGGATGTAACAACACCAAAAACTCAAGATATGATAATACCTGACTGACTTGTAAAAGAGTACTTTGTTAAACATAATAAATCTGATCAGTTCATATAAAAATCAGTTTTCCTTTTAACTTTTTTCTGGCAATATCAGTCAGAATAATGCCAATTAGATATTCCTTTCAAAATTATTCAGCTCAAGTAGTTACCAATGATACTAATGAAGGTTTCATTCCATTTAGTGTTGCAGAGCCTTTCCAGTGAGTCAACATGCACAGCAGCAGCAGTACCCTGGCTCTGTTTGACCTGTATGGAACAGAACCTTAAAGGGAAAATTCACCACTTTTTATGTGGACGTCCATTCAGTGTCGATGGTAAATGTAGTGGACTGAAGCAATAAATTCCACACTCGTTTTTTGGCTGCTATCGGACTGATATCCGATATCAATATCGGATCAGGACGCCCCTACTTGGAAAACCTAAGCTGGAATAGCCTGTAGATCTTCTTTAACACTGATGACATCACTGTGACATGAGTAGTGCAAGAAGAACAACAGATTTCACTCTGTTGAGTGGACTTCATTTACCATCAGTTCTCACTGGACATCCACATGAAAAGTGCAGAACTTTCCCTTTAATTAGAATCATTGGTAACACCTGTGTGCACTTTCAGGGCTGCAACCGATGAGTATGTTCATGGTCATTTTCACGATTAACTTATTAATTAGTTGCTTGTTTTAAAATGTCAGAAAATGGTGAACAATGTCAACCATTGTATTCCAAAGCCTCAGCTGACATCCTCAAATGTTTAGTTTCACTCACAACCGAAAGATATTCAGTTTACTGTCATAGAGGAGCAAAGAAACAAATAAGTTGTAACATTTAAGAAGCTGAAATCAGAGAATATTGACTTTTTTCTTTAGCAATGGCTCAAACCTATTAACTGATTATCAAAATAATTGGTTGATTAATAGCTGCAGCTCTCCACATGTTAGTCTTAAGCTTGTAGATAAAGAAGTGTTTATATCAGTACCATGCGTGACCCAGGTGGGCATGGTCGTACACGGTGGGTCCACAGCTGTACCTGAGACACAACACATCAACAACACTGTGTCACTCTTACTGTGTTATTATCCTGCTATGAATGTATACAGTGTATATGTCATTTAACTATATTCCTTACCATGTAGCTACTCCCTCTCTTGCCAGAATAAGAGGCTCCTTCTGTCTGGTCAGGCTGTTGTACGTCTTCAGACCCGTGTCAAACCCGCTGGGTCTCACCCATGTCTTCCCTGAGACACCGCTACAGGACCCAGTCAGTCTGGTTCTGACTGACTGAACAGTACGGAAGACCTTTACCCTCTGCAACAGCGACCTGACTGAGCACCTCCACATACTGAAACCTCACTGTGTATGAAGCAGCATGCGCACTGCTAGCTTAGCCTAGCTCCTCCACTCGGACATTACAGTACACACTGTGTGTAAGTTATCTGTGTTAGCACATCAACAGAAATGTTAGCAAATACAATAACGGGCGACCCGCTGTTTCACTTTACATGCGCGTCCCTGTCACTTCCACACTTCTCGTACTTGTGCCCAGATGGGAACCCTACATTTGAGAAACTCACGCGAGATTTGCACTATTTGTTTCGTCAATTTGCTCGTTGAACGAACAAATTATGTTTTATAACGTGACAACGCTGTAATTAGGTTAGACTCTGCGTAGGTTTACGCAAAACACTAGGTCAGGCTTCGGGAAAGATGGTTTGAGTTTACAAAAAAATCACTCTCGCGGGATATTTTGTGGGTCTGGGGTTTCACGCCCCCTCCGCACATCTCGCGAGAGCGTAATTGCGGAAGTCTAGAGACGTATCATGTGACTTGCTCTTGCTGGTACTGTGCTTGAGTAGCTATGTCGAAATAATTGTAATTGTGAGAGGACGGTGTAGAAGAAGCTCCGGGGTTATCGTGAAGGGACTGTAGAAGATGCAGAACGTGATTAACACAGTGAAGGGAACCGCTCTGGGAGTGGCCGAGTTCCTCACTCCTGTGCTGAAGGTAAACTAACACTAACAGCAGCTAGCTTGTTGATAGGTGGTGGCTACTGTGACATGTCAGAAACATATGAACAGCAGCTTACAGCAGCATGAGTCACGGTATTCATGTTTGTTAGTGTCATTTAAAGCGTTAATTTGATATAAGCTAAAAGACCTAAAGGAGTCTTGATGAATACATCTGCACAGCTGTGGTGAATGCGCAGCACTTGTGTTTACAGCTGGATGTTACTGACAGATGTTTTGGTTTTGTTATTAATCACAGGAATCAAAATTCAAAGAGACTGGAGTAATCACACCAGAGGAGGTGGGAACATACTATACATTTTGATTATTATTGTTTTATTATCTTATGCTGAAGACTGTAAATCAGACAGCCTGTGGTTCATACTTGCTCTCTTTTTGTATTTTAGTTTGTAGCAGCTGGAGATCACTTGGTTCACCACTGTCCCACATGGAAATGGTGAGTGTTTGCTTCATGTAAGGACATCTTACAACATAGAAACTATCCCAGGCACCCCTTCGTGTTTGTCCCCTGACGTACTTGACATAGCCTGTTTTTGCATTAGTTATGTGAAAGAACAACATAAGAAAAATGTATTAAAAACATGTTAGACATGTATTAATATAGAGATATATATATATATACACACACACACACACACACACATATTTACTAGAGTTATAGATTGATCAGTTAGAATGCAACCTA